>NC_136432.1:199650703-200030703 GCF_052849685.1 Lactuca virosa
GGCACAGAAAATACTCAGGAATATCATTTTGCTAGATTATTCAGGCTTTCAGCCTTATCTTAGCATACTGCCGAAGCCAAAGTGATGCCTATGTCATACACTTCATGGTCAACGCTACATACCAATACCCAAGTGATGCCTATATCATACACTTCGTGGTCAGAGGTATAGCCTTGCTATAAAAATAGCAGAAATAATAACACGAGATGATAACATGGAAAATCACATAGCACATATAACACATAACATACAATTGTTCCTATATATTAAACTCACCGTGAAATAACCGGGGGTTAAAATAGTAATTTGGGCAGCACTTCGTTACTATAATTAGCTTTCTTTGTTGAAAACCGGGAGTTTTCTTAAAAACCGGGCTCTGCGAAGGTAGAGCTTCAAAACCGAAAAGATAAATTTTTCGAGCTTCTTGGCAACTTCGGGGCGTGTTTCGGGCGTTGGAAATAATCCCGGGGCTTCGGGAGAAGTGGAAGTAGAAGAAATATAAGTTTAGGGGTGAAATTTGCCAATTTTCTAACATTTACCCGGGAGGTCTCGCACCCCTTATATAGGTGCGAGCCTCGGATCCGAAGCAAGAGGGAAGGGCCAGGTTGCAGCGAAGCTTGGACACGCGGCAGAAGGGCGAGGCTCGGATGCGAGGGTCGGAACAGGTGTGCGCTTCGGATTGGTCGGATGACGCAACTACTTCGGACACGGAGGGGGGGGTGCACACGCGTCGGATGGCTATTGGACCTCGCATCGCTTGGCTCTCCGGCTCGGACACGCGTCTGAATGCGAGAAGGGCGACCTGGCCGAAGCTGTGCCCTACGATTCTTCTCGGTTTTCAAGGATTTTCTCGATTTTTGAGCCCCGAACTTCTAAAATCCATAACTTTCGCATACGAGCTCCGTTTTTGACGTTCTTTATATGAACGCGTACGGAAAATTATGATCTACACCTTTCGTTTAGACTTCGTCGGATAATCTTGACTTTATTTTTAATATTATTATTTTTAACAGACCGGGACAGGAAAATCCGTTAAAAACTCATAACTTCTTCATCCGACGTCCGTTTTCGTCAGACTTTTTACCGTTGTACTGCTAATGACGATACCTTCAATTCTCGTTTAGGTTGTGTCGGCTAAAAATCACTCGATCTAAAATTCAAGTTTTTAGCTGTCTACTACTAAGCTGAAACTTAGAAAAATCATAACTTCCTCATACGAAGTCAGATTTTGGCGTTCTTTTTATCAAAATTTTCGGTTTAACGAATACTACGACTTTCATTTAGATCACTAAGGCTAAAAAGTAGTTTATCAAAAACTCACTTTTTACGTTATTCGGCGCCGTGCCGGGTTTGTCGCGGATCTTCGATTGGTCATAACTTCTTCGTTATAACTCGGATTTCGATGAGGTTTTCGCCAAAATGTTTCTAACGAGATTATCTACAACTTTCAATAATAAAATTTTACTTATTTCAAATTTTAGATTTCGTTAAATTTCGATATTTTAACTTTTAATTGGAATCTCAAAAGACTTCCAATATTTTCCGAATGATTCTAAACATAGTTTTACCTTATTTCTAGAAAAAACTATCTGTTAGAACTCAATACTCAATATCACATAATTATTTCATAATATTATTTACTTAAAACACGATTTCAAAACGTGTATGTTATATATATATATATATATATATATATATATATATATATATATATATATATATATATATATATATATATATATATGAATTTATATTTTTTAAACTAAACAAAATATTAATTAATTTACATCAATAGTACAAACAAACAATATAAACATAAGATTTAAACACAAATATTTTATTTAAAAGTGGTAATATATATATATATATATATATATATATATATATATATATATATAAATATACATATATATATATACATATATATATATATATATATATATATATATATATATATATATATATATATATATATATATATATATATATATATATCGTCGCCGCTTCGTGTGGGCACACATTTACTATATATATATATATATATATATATATATATATATATATATATATATATATATATATATATATATATATATATATACAGAGAGAGAGAGAGAGAGACAAAAGTGCGAAAATGGTCCCGGTAGTATGTCATTTTTCTGAGGTTTAGTCCAAACCTTGATTTTTTTGGTTTCATGGTCCTTTTGGGGTAGTTTGTTTGTTGAATTAGTCCCTGTTAATGTAGTACCCGATCCTTGGTACGTATTTAAATTCAAGAAATGTTGCAAATTACTCTGGGACTCGGCGAGTTGGAGGCCCAACTCGTCGAGTAGACTCGACTTTTGATCGGGGGTTTAAGTGACCTACTCGACGAGTCGGAAGACCGACTCGACGAGTAGGAGCTTTTTGGAAAAAACCCTAATATTTAGGGTTTGCACCCTATTTAAACAGCTTAACTTGTCCCAAACTAGCCTCCATCGTCCCTCTCACTTCCAGAAAACCCTAAATCGAAACCCTAACCCCTTTTTGAGTGATTTTGAGCTCCTTGTGCCATTTTGTGCAAGTTAGAAGGTTGAAGAGAAGAAGAAGGAGCTTGGGATTTCAGAAGGAGCAAGGAGATCCAGCGGTTTTGCTTCATTTCATGTTTATTGGAGGTAAAAAGTCTAGACCTTGCTTCTTCTTTCATTAGATACTCTTCTTGGAGTAACTTAGGGTTTTTGGAAGCCATTTTGGAGCCATTCTTAGATGCAACCACGATTTTGGGATAAGGACTTCATATCTGGAACCATTGAGGGCTCCCATGGCATAAAGGTGCCAACTTTATGGCCATGGGAGACCCATGCATCATATAAACCCCTTTCTATGGCTTTTTGAGCCAAAGGCCCCATGCATGTACATCAAGTTTGAAGCTTTACGTATAAAATGGACCCTAGGAGGCCAGATCTATGGTCTTGACACGTTAAGACCCATTATAATCGACTGTATAGTTTTGGACAAAGAGGGACTCGGCGAGTCACTTGGGTGACTCGGCGAGTCGGGACGCTTTTTTTCCCCCAAAACGTCTTCTGGAAATGGATTTGGTTGAGTGGGAGGAACACTTAGCCTGCTACGGGTTTGTTTTGGACATGGAAATCATAGGACTCAGCGAGTGTATGAACAGACTCGGCGAGTCCAAGGCAATCTCTCAACTTATGAAGACAAACTCAACGAGTTGTTCATAGAACTCGGCGAGTCTTAGACTGGACACATTCATATGATGAAGATGAACTCGACGGGTTCAAGGATGAACTCGGCGAGTCGGTTGAAGATGGTCCCGATGCTATGGTTGAAGGTGAACTCGTCGAGTTCTTGCTAGACTCGACGAGTAGAGTCGGGGGTAGTATCGTCTTGATAAGATAGGGACTCGATGAGTTGGTGGACCAACTCGGCGAG
This sequence comes from Lactuca virosa, assembly GCF_052849685.1. Lineage (NCBI taxonomy): Eukaryota > Viridiplantae > Streptophyta > Magnoliopsida > Asterales > Asteraceae > Lactuca > Lactuca virosa. The sequence continues at coordinate 199,654,136 of NC_136432.1, forward strand.
TCAAGTCAACTGGATGTTGACTTTGACCAAAGTTGACCTTGACTTTAACTTTGACCTGGATTTGGGTTGACCCTTGTAAGGGTTATGAGTATGCATTAGTAATCGAAAGAGGTCATTGTGTAGGGATTGAGGAGTGGAGTCGAGTTGATTCCCGTACCGAGGACTGTGCAGATACTACACGACATCGAGGTGAGTTACCTTCCAGTAGAGGTGGGTCTACGGCCACAATGCCGGCCCACTAGTAGGGATTGTTTGTCGAGTAGTTGTCTTTGTAATAATTACTTGGGTTTGCCACTATCTGATGTGTTTTGCATGCTAGTATAATATGATGTTATGTGATAGTGGTAGTGGTAGTAAGGGGGATAGTCCCCGGTTACCGGTCGATAGGGCTGAAGGGGTAGTATGGTACCCGGCTATGCTGGACAGTATGATTATGTTATGTTATTGTGTGGTAGTAGTAGGGGGTGAAATAGTCCCCGTAACCGGTCGAGATAAACCGGAGGGGAGGTCGGACACCCCGGTATGTCTGATAGGGGTAGGTTAGGCACCCCGGTATGCCTAGCAGGGTAGGTCGGGCACCCAGATATGCCTGACAGTATGTTTATTGATTATTGTATGCTATGTGGTATGATGGGGGAACTCACTAAGCTTCGTGCTTACAGTTTACAGTTTTGTTTTTAGGTACCTCTTCAGTGAAGGGGAAGGAGTCGGCAGGGTAGCAGCGCATCGCGCACACATAATTTCCGCACTATGATGACCTTGGGATTGTACTCTGACATTATTATTACTCAAGGATATGTTTTTATGACATTTGACTTATGGGTTATTAGTTTGATATGATATTGATGTTGTTTTTCAGAAATGGTTTTTATTAAATTACTTAGTCAAAAACGAAATTTTTGGTCTTGAAAATTGGGATGTTACAAGTTGGTATCAGAGCCTTGGTTTGAGGGATTCAGACACACCTTCGGGGGTGTATGGACTCAAATCGAGGGTTTGAAAGATTTTTACAAGAAAATCGTTTTATAAAATTAAAATAAAAAGGATTTGAGAAAGAACAAGGTGTGTGATGCGTGCGACTGGCCGAGCTCAAGTAAGTTTTCCCCAAGATACCCATACATGTTATGTTACGATATGATATGCTTATGAGAACTGCATGCTAGATTAGGGCTAAGGATCTAGGAAGATGCCTTATGTGCCTGCTATATGCGCTTATTGAATTGCATGCTAGAACTGATTAGTCAATAATATGATGGCCTGAATAGGATATGCTTAGTATGGTTACTCAATGCTCGAATGTTGCTTGCTTTGTGCTTTTGAGAGTTCTAGTTATCTTTAGCTAACTAGTAAACGAATGCGCTAAGTTACATATTGTGAGGACGAAATAATTTCAGAAGGTTAGGTCTAGCCCTACTGCGCAGCTCTTGTTTGAGTCCAACCGTTGTGGGGTAGGACCTTTCATTCGAAGAATTATCTGGTCTTAGTAATATGTAATAGTATTCGCAAGCTAGTTAGGTAAAGGTAACAAGGGTTCCATATGCAGCTGATGGCAGAGAGTAGGTCGGAGAGTTATCCTAGGGTAAGCCCAGGTATATTTGACCTTTCTCATTTTGTTGACTTTTTAGGCAATTGACCTTTGATCAGAAGTGGACTAGGGTGGACCATTGGATATTTTGGGCCTTTTTTAGATATTGGGCCTTCTCGGGATAGGCCCATGATGGATTTGGACCTAACTGTGATATTTGGGCCTTATTGGGCCTTACTGTGTCATTTCGGTTTTGGGCTATCGTTTGGGCTTGAATTGCTTGGGTTTTGTTGGACCAGCCATGATTATGTGTTTTGCGTTGGGAATAAGTTTTAGGGCAAGGCCCATGTAAGGGTTGGGCACAATTTGGAAAATTGGGCCATAAGTGGGCTTTAGATGACTTTTGGCTTGTGGGCCTTTATGATGGGGAGTTTGGGCCTTAGGTGAGGGGTAAAATGGTCTTTTTACCCCATATTCGGATTATTGGATATTGGTTTGGAACCCATTTGTTAATTGGGTGTTATTTGTTTGATAGCGCGGGGATTTTAACGGATCTGCAGTCAGAGAGTATCCATGGGTTTCAGTTGTCTGAGGTGAGTCTTCTCACTATATCCATGGGTCGAAGGCACCAATGCCGACCTATTGCTTGTTATGTGGTATGCTAGTTGTCTCTGTGATACTTGCATGAAAGACCATGGGGGAGCCCATGGCACTTGGAAATCAGACCATGGGGGAGCCCACGGCATTCCAGTTAAAGACCATGGGGGGAGCCCATATCATTCCTGGTAAAGACCATGGGGGAGCCCATGGCACCTGTATGTATGTCGCATGATATTTTGTGGTTGTATGTATGTGGTATTTTGGGGGAAACTTACTAAGCTTTGTGCTTACGGTTTTCAGTTTATGTTTCAGGTACTCCAGTTTTCAAATGGAAGAGCTCGGGATGATTGTAGAGCATACACCACATGTTTCCGCATTCTATGGATTACTCTGATTTGATGATGTTTTGTTAAATCTTGGTTACATTGGTTTTATAGGAAAGATACGTATTAACGATTTATTAATCCAAAAAAAATTGTCATGATTTTCAGGACGTTACAAACCTGGTCTTTCATACCAATGCCAGGGGCCGAATCCTAGTCTTCCATGTAAATTCTAGGTGTCAACCCCTGGTCTATCATACAAATGTCAAGGGCCAAACCTTGGTCTTTCATGTATGAGTCACAAAGACAACTAGAATCCTACATAGTATAGTGAGAAGACTCATCTGAACTAGTCAACATCAGCTCAACAACCACCTTAGCAACAATACTGCTAACCAGAGCTACCTAACGCCAAACCAAGATCATTCCTTAGACATATACTTAATTTTACCCATGTTTGACCCAAAAGTGAAACCAGTCAAAGTCAACTCAGAAGGTCACCACGTTGTGATTGCCAAACGACAAAACAGTCACTTTGAGTCCTGCCACCACGTCATGGGCCTTCCTTGGCCACGCCATGGTTTCAGTTTGAAAGATTTTTCTTCATTAAGAGCTTAATCTATAAAGACCAAGGCTAATAACATGATATTTGATACCTAATAGCTTTATAATGGATAAAGTTTCCAACTTTATCCATTACTATGGTCCAAGCAACCAAGATCTAGACTTTAAGTCTCAAAGGAAGCAAAATGCATCATTCTCAACTTAATGCATTTAATCTAAGTCTCCAACCATCAAATCTGTAAGTCCCCAATCTGCTTGTGTATCAGTCAGATCCGTTTGATGGTGCGGAATCCCAATCAAACGGATGATGTCATATCACAATAAGAAGAGAAGGAGAAGAAGAAGATGATGAATCTTGTATTATTTAATGATTAGAATGGAGATCCAAATACAAGATTCACACACACTAACACACACTCTTCTTCTCTCTAGTTTCTCTCTCTACAATATGCTCTCTTCTCTCTCTCTTCTAGACGTATACTTGCATGCACTCCTCACCCTATATATATGAGACACCAGCCGTACACCCGTGTACGGCCGTACACAGGTGTGCAGCCGTACACACGAGTATGGCCGTACACAGCCACAAAATTACATATTACATTATAGAAAAATATATTTTCCTAGAAAAGCAAAGTATAAACCATATTTTTGACCCAACATTCTCCCCCTTGGTTTATAGCTTTCTTTTCTTAATTGACCCAACAAGCTCCCCCTAAAAAGTAGATGGCTTTTCTTGTCAATCTTCATCGAGAGCTTGGCTTCAGCATTAATCTTCAAATTCTTCACAACTTCAAGATGAACTTGATGAATCTTCAACGAATGACTTCATCTTGAGCAGTTGGCCTTGTCTTCAAAATTTGACTCTGAACGCACATTGGGTGAGGAGGCTTCTTGTAGAGATTCTTGAAAGATGGCGCTTTCAGCTTGAGAATCTTCAGAGAGAACATCAGAGAGAACAAATGTGCAATCTGTCACATAATCTGTCACATAATCTTCAAGTCAGCTTCACCTTGCTTCTGGGGTTGAAGGATTGAATGTTTGAAAGAATAATCTTCATTTCTTGCTCCTTCGAATGAGAATTCTTCGATGCTCACGGATGAAGCTTTGGCTCAGAAATTTTCGATTCAAACTCCATGAGTCTCATCTACACCTGAATTCACCTTTCAACACAAAACAAAACTAAAAGAAAACTTAGCACACAATATTTTTGGATTTTTCATATTTTCTGAAAAAGAAATAAAACAGAAATAACACTATTTTTGGATTTTTTTTAATTTTCTGATTTTTGTTTGGTTTTTTTTTTTAATTTTAATTCTCCCCTGATATTTAAATTAGAAGAAAACTATGAACAAATTTAACAAAAATAAAAATGATATCTAACTTTAAGAGTGATTTGGGATCAAAGTTTTTAGACAGCCTTTATCCGTTTATCAGTACCTCTCCCTTCATGAATAGATCTGGTCAATCGCCGGTATTGTGGTCCACTTAAACACGAGAGATTGTGAAAAAATCAGGACATACTATAAGTGACAAGACAATGTGATCCTAAGTTCCTAGATAATATTCCTTAAGGACCATTCAGCTGACGACGACCAAAGATATTGTTGTCCACCTAAATTAAGCAGCGAGATCTACAGACAACCTAGTGATTGTTGAATTTTAACTGTACTAGAACATGTTTCCCGCTTCCTGACATTCCCCAATAATCAGGAACTTCCAAAGTACTCCTTACTTTAGGTGAGCAGACAATTATTATGAGAGAAGTCAGATTTAGAGTGCATATGCTATACACCCAAGTCGGATCTCTTCCAATCTCGCAGAGGGTGAAACATATGACTAACCAGATTTAGAGGGATTGAGAAGTAGAATGATGCAGATGCTGTGTACCAGGTCGGATGTATTTCAATCACGCAAAGGAGACAGCATATGACTAACAGACAGGAAGAATTGCATAGATAGAAGATGCAGAGAAATATAATTGCATATGTTGCAGTCCAGGTCAGATGTATTTGAATCACGCAGAGGAGGCAACATATGACTAACAGAAAGAAAGCAAGAAAATAATTTCCTACAGACCTACTTTATCGGAATTCCCCAGTCGCCCCATCAATACCGAAATTAAGGACAAAGTCCGTACATCGAGGAAGAGTTAAACCACGGTTCTAGATATGGATTACTTTAATGTGACCGGTGGATTATCATGTATATCTCCCTGCTCAACCTATCTGAGCGTCGTATTTTCAGGCTAAATGGATCTATCTAGGTCAAGATTTTTCAAGTCTCTAGATTCCTTAAGTTCATTAATGCCTAGTCAAGTCCATTTTAATCTTTCGTGCCTACCAGCGCATCGAACACAGAGCCTAGACAATTCAGATTCAGTCCCTTACACAGATTCAGATTGCCTGTTATCACATGATTATATCACTTCCCAAAATATCTCCCTCAAGCACATTTCATTAACACCATATTTTTGGATTTTCTGATTTTCTAATATTTTTGGATTTTTTTTTAATTTTTTAATTTTTGTTTTGTTTTTATTTCTCCCCCTAAATTTGTGCATAGGAGAGAAACGAAAGTAAATGCGCAAATTTAAACTATCCTAAAACAAAAACTAGTCTTTAAAGCGAATCAACTTAAGATAAACTCAGGAGTATATAGAAGAAAACTCAAACCGTAAGTCACCGATTGAATTTGCATCCAGAAGGTCTGAGAACAGCACGCGTAATCTCAAAACAGATCCGAAAATTCTTCATGTCATTAAGCACTAACCCCGTTTGTGATCTCTTCCTTTCTTCCTTTCCCACAAAGGACACATACTCCCAAACAAAGTTATGAATGTTGTACAGTTGAGAGATGTCCCCTATCATGTGCCTGGAACAGCCACTACCAACAAACCGAAGTATGATTATATGCCTCCATAGCTGCTCCGACACAGAGCGGGATCAGTTGGTCTTTGGAACCCAGTCCATTTTGAAACTGGGTAGACCTTTTTCATCCTTGCACGGTACTCTCTCCCATGACATATCCTGTTTATCACAAACAGAAGATGAAGAAATATTAGAATCGTTATTAGAATCGTTAGAAGATTTGGGAGAGTGAGCCTTTGGAACCCATTTGTAGTTGGGTTTAACCCATTTCTTTTTCGATCTGATGGGTGGCTCAGTACTTGCTTTTGATCTTGATGTCGGTCGTTTAGATGACTTTGACCTAATCGGTCTTTGTTTCACTGGAGCATCTCTTGGATTGGACTTCTTGGCCGACATTCCCTTTTTGCCCTTGGGATCCGAATTCGTGGCCTTGTGGGTTTGATTCTTGGCCTTCTGCGCGTTCCAGTCACCATTGTCTGAACGTGACCTTGAGGGGTTTCTTTTGGAGTATCTCCCTCTTGGCGCGTTCTGCCACCCTTGTGCATAGTAGGGAACGTATGCGCGATTAGGACAATTTCTGGCAATGTGTCCAGGTGTTCCAAAGTAAAAACATGTCTTTTTCTTCACTGTGAAGTTGTTTCTTCCTGCCCCTGGTGGCGTATCCTTGCCTTGTCTCTTATTTTTCCCACAAGCACAATTACAACAGGCACTCTGCTTCACTGGAATTGGTGGCCTGTATTTCTTAACAACAGGTTGATCAGAAGCAGCTGTGTTCGAAGCAACAGTTTCAGAGCTCAAGGAGATGTTGGTTTGATCAATGATGTTCTCCTTGTTCTCATCCTCGGCTACTTTACCTGCACATGAAGTAGATGTGCTAGAAACAGGAACATCAGTATTTTCAAACAAATCATCAAATATGTCAAAAAAATTTAACTCAACATGATCCGGAGCAGAAGCATCACAAGATGTATCATTGATTCTAACATCGTAAACAAAAGATTTTTCATTGGAAACAAAAACATCAGGTTCAGACTCAGTTTTGTTATCAGAAACAGATCCTTCAACTTCGTGCTTTGACTGATCTAAGGATTGATCTGCAGGGGAAGTAGAAACGTTAGTACTTTCAACATTAATAAATCCTCCTGAAACAAAACCAGATGGCTTGCCATAAACCATGAATGGTTCGTTGGCAATCTCCTCTTTAGACAAAGGGTGATACTGATATGTATGATTAAAAGGAGGAGGTACATTATCGTATCCTAAACCCTTTTGCTGGTTTCGTTTGAACTGCAGGCAATGGTCAATCATGTTGGCAACTACCTCGCTTGATACATCAAACCTTTTAAAATCAAAATTTGCAGTTTCAAATTGTTTCTTTAATGTATCAAGCTCAGCAATTAACTCATCATCCTGTCTCTTGATATAATCATAATTTTCACATTTTTCACTGTAGTCTTCCTGAATTCTCTTAAAGTCCTTTATTTTTTTTTTCTAACTGGGACTTTAGGGGTTTCTGTCCTTTCCTGAGTTGATATCCTTCATATCTCAGGTCCTCAACTTCTCTTTTTAATAAATCAATTTGTTCCCGAAGAAATTTAATCGTAGCTTCACATTATTGAGAACATGAAACTTCATTGACCAGAAGGTTTGCGGATATCATTGTTTTTCCACACTTCAAAGCGTCAAGTTCTTCAATTACAGCAGCAAGACTCAGACGATTGAGATCTTTTGACTTCTTGATGACATCCACGTTCATATCCCACGACTTTGGAAGTGCATTCAGTAACTTTTTATTTATCTCAGATTTAGTCAAGAAAATCCCAGCTATACTCATCTCAGTAGTAAGTGTAGTAAATCGCTACAACTGAGCTTCCAGGGTTTCTCCAGGGATATAGTTGAACATGTTGAAATTTTGTCTTAACATATCCTGACTCTCTTTCATGTCCTCATTTCCCTTGTTGACCTCAAAAGCCATTAAAAACATAACTAGTAGCCAAAATCAAACTTAAAAGTCAAATTTAAAAAAGCCCTTTGACTATAAACCTCAAAAGTCAACCTTAAAAGTCAAATCTAAAAAGTCAAACTCAAAAGTCAAACCGAAAAGCTAAATTTGAAAATTTAAAAGTCAAACGAGAAAGTCAAAGTTTAAAGTCAAAGGTCAAACTTGAAAGTCAAAGTCAATTTTTGAAGTCAAAAGTCAAAAATTAAAACCTAAAATTTTTTGGAAGAAAAAGGAATTTAAAAATAAAAGAAATTGATTTTTGGGTTAAAAATGTAAAAAATTCGAAATTGGAACCGAGAAGGACGCCTTATGAATTAAATGTGAGCGGAGTGACACAAGGAATCAGCTAGTCGAGTTGGGTAACGCGCTGAGTTTATGAACCAGAGGTCCCGGGTTAGATACCCGGCACCCTCAATTTTGCTTCGTTTTTTTTAGTGAACGCTGCTGCGAGGCTGTTGCTGAACGAGACGAGGTTGGAAGCGACGATCGGGCCGCACACTCCGAGCCGCACACCGATCCGTACACTCCGAGGCCGCACACTCCGAACCGTACACCTTCAATCAGATCGCGAAAAAAACGACGTTTTTCACCTTTTTTGTTCCAAAACTCGATCCATAACTCGTTTTTATGAAAAACGCGAAGAACAAACCCCCCCTAATTTTCAGAGATCTATCCAAAAACGCAAAAATCTTTTCAAAATAAGATCAAATAAGCTCCAGATCTGACAAAATTGATTGATACAATCCAAGCTCTGATACCAATTGTAAGTCCCCAATCTGCTTGTGTATCAATCAGATCCGTTTGATGGTGCGGAATCTCAATCAAACGGATGATGCCAGATCACAATAAGAAGAGAAGGAGAAGAAGAAGATGATGAATCTTGTATTATTTGATGATGAAAATGGAGATCCAAATACAAGATTCACATACACTAACACACTCTTCTTCTCTCTAGTTTCTCTCTCTACAATATGCTCTCTTCTCTCTCTCTCTCTCTCTCTCTCTCTCTCTCTCTCTCTCTCTCTCTTCTAGCCGTACATTTGCATGCACTCCTCACGCTATATATATGAGACACCAGCCGTACACCTGTGTACGGCCGTACACATGTGTGCGGCCGTACACACGAGTACGGCCGTACATAGCCACAAAATTACATATTACATTATAGAAAAATATATTTTCCTAGAAAAGCAAAGTATAAAACATATTTTTGACCCAACAAAATCTAAATCAACACGATGTTTAGATGGATAAAGTTTCCAACTTTATCCATAATAATGTCACAAACTTTCAAGATTTAAAATTTACTACTCCAAAATAACCTAACGGGCCAAGATAACTTGCATAACTTAAATAAAAGGCAAAAGATCATAACTTTCCTAGTTCATGAGTTCTAAGAAGCTTTTCCTACTGATAAAGAGATGTTGGAGTCCACTCAACTCCAAGATCACCCATAAAGCTGACCAAAAATGCCAAAAAATGAAAAATGACAAGATCAAAAGAAATAAAGAGCAAGATATGAACTTTATACTCACAATAATCCAGAAATGGAGTGACTTTGATGGATCCAAACTTGAAACAACATTCCATGCAACCAAAAGAACTTTCTTGATCTTCAAGCTTCATCAAAACACCACAAGAAGCATCCAAAAGAGGAGAGATGAGAGAGAACGAGCTCAAATCATGAAGAAGGAGGCTAGGGTTTCTCTCAAGGAGTTCGAGGGGTGAAGGGGGATGAGAAAATGCCCTAAAACATGAATCCTTAATTCAAATATGTTGAAAATCCTAAAATTCATAGGCTTGGGTTGACCAGCGTCCACTCCGTGGAAGCTGTTCTCCACTCCATGGTCAACATCATGCCATCGAGATATGTTCTCCACTCTATGGTCATCTCCACGCCGTGTAGATCTTCTCTCCACTCCGTGGCGACGAATTTTCACCAAAATTTTATTCTAGCTTCAAACTGTCATAACTTCCTCGTTTCAACTCCGTTTCTGGCGATCTTTATATGCACGCGAAGATATTCAAAAGCTCCACCACTTTATCTAATTACTTTTGACTCGAAACTTACCAAACTAAAATTCATTAATTCGAGCATAAAGTCTGAAATATCACATTCTCATTTTACCGTTTGGTTCAAAGCACAAATCAAAGGCTAAGATCACTTAATAAACCTTATAAAAATCCAATAGGGTCTAAAGTTTTATTCCCTTGAAGCCCAATAACTTTACATGATCGAATTACGACTGAAAATCCTGAAATAAAAAACATCCTGAAACTGGGTGTTATATGTATATATATATATATATATATATATATATATATATATATATATAAGAATAAATTATATTAATGGTCTATGTGGTTTGAGGGAATCTGCGCGCTTCGTCCTTAATTTTTTTTTACTTGGGCAATCACCATGATATGTTTTTGTTGCGTTGTTGGTAAATACTTATGTAAAATAATTATGTTGCCATTATGTTTTATTTTTAATTTTTTGTTATTTATTTATTATCTTTAAAAAATTTCTTTTTCAAAAATAATCCCCACCCATACCCCCAACTAAAGTAAATCATTCACTCTGTCTTTCACTCGCTCTCTTTCTCTCTCTCTCTCTCTCTCCATATATATATATATATATGTATATATATATATATATATATATATGTATATATATATATATATATATATATATATATATATATATATATATATATATATTGTTAGAAATGGTGGTCACGGTCATTAACTATTTTAGCAATATTTTTCTAATAATAGCATTGTGTTTTTGGGTTGCCCTCATGACCCAAATAGCATAAGGAAATGGAGTTTAATAATGTATTAATTTATTAAGGAATTAATAAAATAATTTGAAATTATTTTGGTAAATTAGTTAAAAGATTTTATTAATTAAAAGAGGTTGAATATTAATTAATCATATGATTAATTGGATTTTTCTATAACCTCCTTGAAGACTATGGACGGTTTCTAGATCCTTAGGATAATGATAGAGCTTGTTTGAATCAATAAGGATAAAACCTAGTGTTTGTAACCATCTAGGATTCTAACCGCTACCTATAAATAGTTTGCTAGGGTAAACCCTAAAGTGAGTTATTATCTTCCTCAAAATCGTCCATACTCTATTGGTATTAGTCTCCAAATCCAAATATCACAACCTCTTTCCTAGGGTTGTTGGTTTTCAAATAAACCCTAGTATGTGGGTTCCTTCTTTTTCTATTTAGTGTGTGGGTGTGATTCCATTAGAGGGATTCTCTTTTGGATCCTTCATCTTGCAACAAGGTGACACATACGAGATCACAAGGAAACAAATTTAAGGATAATAATATTTACTTTTTTCAAATTTGAAAGTTTGTTACTATAATAGTAAAACATAGATCCTAGGTTGCATGTGCACTTATGTATATCAAGTTTTGATTTTTCTGCTACCTTAGATAGTGTACTTGATACATTAAATCACCGATAATGGTATTAGAGCCTTCTGCCGAGCGTGACGTATCTCTGGTTTTTCAGGTTTTTGGGATTTTTACTGATTTCGAAATTCTGGGGATAAACCTCAATTTTAAAATATTATTTTCATTGTTTGGATCTGAATATTTAAATCTGATAATTAATTTGAAACATTATTTAATTGGAATTTAAATTTGAATAATTATTTAATTATATTTGAATATTATTTAAACTAGAGTTAAAATTTGAATATCTATCTTAAACTTTATTTAATAATAAATTTAAATTAGAAAGACAAGAATATAAGTTTAAAAGCTTAAATTTATTATATGGTATTATTTACAATACGTAAAACATTAATACCACATGTGTCCTCACATGTAAATAAAAAAAATTGCTGTTGAATCGAGACTAGGCTCATCCACTGTAATACATGGTTTAAAGAGGTCTCTTTGATCCCTGACGAGGTCGGTTTTTAATATGATTCACGTTTACTTCCCCTCACCGCCTTTCGTATTTTGAGAGTGGAGTTACCGAAAGGATTCAATTAGATTTTGTCTTTCAAGATTAAAAGTATTAATCAAGTAACAAATCAAAATATTCACATCTTATATAATTTGAAAACGTGAGTCATGTGCTTCCCATGAAAACTCACATGTTTGTTATATTTTGATGATGGAGAGTGTGTGGTTAATAGAAACATCATTTGCAGCTAATGGACACGTCAATATGAGACAAATTTTATATCGAGGATCAAGCGGTTTTGCATGGTTTATTCACCATCTATTTAATGGTTTACGACATCCCCATATTAAATCTGAGATGAGCACTATTAAGATTAACATGACATTGAATGTAAATGAATCTCATATGATCTAGGAGTTTCAAAAGTTTGAAACTGGAAAGTTGCTTTGCCTACCTAAATAACCATGTCATGTGTTTACGACATCCCTTTACACATTACAAAGTGAAATATGGATCATAGCCTTGTTAATAATTCAATTAGGGTTGAAAAATATTTTAAGGACAAATTCAATCTAACTAAATTTCATCTTGTAGATGTCAAATGAGAACAATATGCCTCCTCCTCCTCCTCACACACCTAACTCAAACTTCTTGCTTATCTCGATCTTACATAAGGAGAAACTCACCAGTCAAAACTATTTAGACTGGATTCGTAACCTAAGGATTGCCTTAAGGTACGATGGAAAAGAGTATGTCCTCGATGAGGATCTCCCTTTTATGGATGATAACGCTTCACCATAAGATATAGTTGCTTACAACAAGCATGACGAAAAATCTACCAAAGTTGCTTGTATTATGTTGGCAACCATGTCATTAGAGATTTAAAAGAGCTTTGAGAACTATAGGGAATTTTGAAATAAACGAGCATCTCAAGGAAAATTTCCAAGAGTAAGTCTGACAAGAAAGATTTGAGATCGTCAAATCCTTGAAGGCATGCAAACATCAAGATGGGAATTTTATATGTGTGCACGTTCAAAAATGAATTCGTACATTGACAGACAAGGGAACTTGGGTGTTGTGTTTCCAAAGGAGTTAGCCATTGATATGGTCTTGAACTCGCTGTCTAGTTCGTATCATCAGTTCGTCATGAACTATAATATGAACAATCTCAAGAAGACCCTCATGGAGCTTCTTGGGATGTTAAAAACAGTCGAAGCAAGTATGATTAAGAAAAAAAAGTTCCAACCCTACTGATCCTGTCTTGGCCATTGGGAATTTTAGTGTAAACAAGAAGAAAACGTTTTCTCATGGTAAAGATAAGGCTAAGGTTGGACCTCCCAATCAAGGCCTTAAGAGAAAAACCGATTATGAGACTTCTCCCAATACCGACCCAAAGGAGGCCATTTGTTTCTATTCCTAAGAGAAAGGTCACTGGAGACGTAGCTGCCCAAATTGCCTCGAGGACATGAAGAATAACAAAGCTAAAAGAGCTAGCATGGCTGATATTTTTATGATTAAACTTCATAGAATGTCAACTTCTGATTCTTGGGTTCTTGATATGGCATGTGGTACTCATATTTTCTCGGGTCTATAGAGACTAAAGGAAAGTAGAAGACTAAAGTATGAAGAGTTAAACCTGATCATGGGTAACTGAGGGACTGTACTTGTTACAAAGATTGGGGAATACAAGATTGCATTGAATAATGAAGTTTCCATTAGTTTAGTTAATTGTTGCTAGCCGCCATAAATGGCAAGAAACATTATTTCGTTTCACGCATTAGTCGTGGATTGTTTTGTTTGTGGGGCTGATAATAATAATGGTGACATTTTAGTTTACCAAAATGGTCATTTTATTTTTAAAGCTAGTTTCTGAAATTGTGTTTATGCAAGTGTTATTTGTGTTAGCAACACTAATAATCTAACGTTAAAGGTTGGCTCTTCTAATTCCAATACGTTGAACAAATCATCTTTATGGAATTATCGACGTGGACATATAAACAAGAAACGCATTGACAAGCTCCAAAAGGATGGGATCTTGAAATTATTTGAATTGGATTCAAATGATGTATGTGAGTCTTGCTTACTTGGAAAGATGACGAAAGGGCCTTTCACAGGAAAATATGAACGAGGAAATGATCTATTGGAACTAATCCACGCCAATGTATGTGGACCGTTCAGATCAACCACTAGATATGGTGAACATTACTTTGTGACTTTTTCCAATGATTTTAATAGGTATGACTATATCTACTTAATGAAGCAGAATTCAAAAACTTTTGAAGTGTTCAAAGAGTTCCAAAAGGAAGTTGAAAACCAACTGGGCAGAATGATCAAGATGCTTCGATAGGATAGGGGTGGAGAATACTTGAGTCTTGAATTTATCGATCATCTAATGTATTGTGTAATTGTTTCAAAATTTTCTCCTCCTAGAACACCACAACTAAATGGTATTGCTAAGAGAAGAAATCGAACGCTACTTATGGTTCGATATATGATGAATTCCAATAACTTTATGGGATTAGGCTCTTGAGACAGCCGCTAATATCCTAAGCCTCCTACCAATTAAGAAACTCGCTACGATGCCTTCTGAAATGTGGAATAGGAAACCTCCCAGTCTTACACATTTGAAAATATGGGTTTGCAAAGTTTATGTACGTCGGGAGGAGAGTGATAACCTGGACCCAAGATCGTAAAATTGTTGCTTTGTTCAATGCTTTTGAGAACAAAGTGTTTGTTACTCGAAGGGGATTCTTCCTCAAGACGGAGCTCATGTCCAAGGAAGCTAGTGGGAGCCCAATTGATCTTGAAGAAATTCAAGAGTCAAACGAAGAAGGCCCAACAGTTGAAACCAGAACTCAATCGGAGGTGAATCAACCAATTGAGTAAAATGGCATAATTCCAACTCCTCTACTTCGTAGATCTAATAGGATTCAATACCCACCTAAGTTTTATGTTTTCCATATTGAAACTGAAGGAGAAGTACTAATCAGTAATCACATACTGGTAGGTATAGATGAACCATCAAGATACAAGGAAGCTATAGAAGTCACCGAAGTCACTAAATGGAATGAGGGCATGGAAAGTGAAATTCAATCCATGTATGATAACCAAGTATGGCATTTGGTTACTTCTACACCTAGCATCAAAACTATTGGATACAAGTGAATCTTCAAGAACAACACTAACATGGATGGGAATGTGCACACTTATAAATCTAAGCTGGTTGTGAAGGATTATACTCAACCTCAAGGAATTAATTATGAGGAAACCCTATCGACTATACGTAAGATTAAAACTATTATAATATTGCTTGTCATAACTGCTTTCTATGATTATGAGATATGGCAAATGTATGTGAAGATTGTTTCCTTAACGAGAAATTGGCAGAAGATGTCTACATTGCACAACCCGAGGGCTTCATTGATCCAAAATATCCTAAGAGATTGCATGCTTGAGAAGTCCATTTATAGACTCAAACAAGCATTACGTAGCTGAAATCTTTGCTTTCATGAAAAGGTCAAAGAGTTTTGATTTTCTAAAAGTAAGGATGAGTCTTGAGTATATGTCAAAGCCAGTGGGAGTAATGTAGTTTTCCTAGTGTTTTATGTTGATGGCATACTCCTTATAGAGAATGATATTCCAAACATACAGATAGAAAATACATGGCTTGGAAAATGTTTCGCTATAAAGGATCTAAGAGAGGCAGCTTACATATTAGGCATTAGGATCTTTAGAGATAGATCTAAACGTTTAATCAAACTAAGCCAAAGTACATACTTGGATAAGGTTTCAAAAAGGTTCAAAATGAAATATTCTAAGAAAAGGTGTCTACCCATGCAACATAACATAAGATTGAGTAAAGATCAATCACCCAAAACTGGACAAGAATTGGAAAAGATGAGTCGAGTCACATATGCTTCTACCATAGGATCGATCGTGTATGCCATGACATGTACTAGACCTAATTTATCATATGCACTTAGCATGGTGAGTCGATATCAAGATAATCTTGGTTAAATTCATTGGACGGTCGTAAAGAATATCCTTAAGTATCTAAAAAGTGTTAAGATTTTCTGATTTACATGTTTTTGATAACCTATAAAAACACATCAGTGGTATTAGAGCCATTGTTTTCTATTGACTAGCGCATGAGATGAATTGGTCTTGATTAGGGTTTATAAAAAATAAACCCTTGTTATTGCAAATTTCGACTTTTGCTAGGGTTTCTTGAAACCCTAGCCTCCTTCCCCTTATTTTCGAAAATAGCCATAGGGTTTCCTTAGGGTTTCTAGTTTCCTTAATTATTATTTTAATTGCCTTAAAATTTGAATAAATAAAACTTGGTAACCCTTAACCCTAATTTCAAAAATTAGAAGGTAGGGATTAAATTTGAATTAATTAATTAATAGTTTAACTAAAGATAATAATTTAATTCTTAAATGCTTTAATTAATTTAACTAATTGTTTAACTAAAAGATCAAGATAAATCATAAATGGTTTAATATTAATTAATTAAATGTTCAATCCAGATAATTAATATTTAAACATTGTGTTTTAAAAGGTTTTAAAATACACCTTATATATGTATTAAATGATTAATTACTATATGTATAAGAAAAGTCAGTCGAATAATAGTAGGCCTCATTCACGAAGTCATACTATAAGAGGGGTATAAGAAAACAACCTATAAAATGATCGTTGAATGGGTGTCCTTTTCATCCACCGCTTCTTTGTATGGTGGAGGGTCGTTAGCCGAACGGGTTTGATAGGACATAATCTCATTAAAAGTATAATGATATAAAGTACTATTTCATTATATCAAAATCACACTCTAACTACTTTAGGAAAAATGTAAAATTGTATGCTAGTCCATGAGAACGTACATCATTTATTTATGAGTTGTTAGTGGAGAGTATGTGGTTAGCCGACACACTAATATGGGGTTATAAATTTGAAATGATGGCACAACTCAAGAATAATTGTTGTTGATGGAGCGTGGATGGTTAACTGGCACATCAGTGTGAGATGATAAATGACCTCGAGGTTCTCAAGCGGGTTTGCATGGTTATTCACATCTCGTTTGTGATCTATGGCATCCCAGCCACAAAAGTGAGAGCATAATCTGAGATTAAACATGCCATTGATAAGATTCAATGAATTTCAAAAGATCTAGTAGTTTCATAAGATTGAAATTGGTAAAAGCCTTACCTACCTTAAATAGATTCGAATTTGATTATGACATCCCTCTTCAAAGTTCGAATAGAAAATATAGAACATAGCCTTGATTTAAATTTAGGAGAATAATTAAGGATTAAAATCAACTAACTTGAATTTTCTTTTTCCGCTTTTAGATGTCTTATGAAGATAGAAATGGTCTTCCTCATTCTTATGGAAATGTTTTTCCTCAATCTTCTGGAGATGGTCTTCCAATTTCAAGTCAAGGTGAAATTGTTTTCCCTTCCTTAGGAAATGATGAAGCTGGACATCATATCTCTTCAAATCTTCCACCTCCTCCTCTCGTGACTCTCCCAACGTCACGTTTTCCTCAAGTTGAAAGATATGGAACCAATCAAGCCTTATTGGCATGTAAACACAAAGATGAAAATTATGTGTGTGTGCATGTTCTATAAATGAAATCATACATTGATAGACTGAGAAGAATGGGTCACGTATTCCCAAAGGAGCATGCCATTGGTTTGGTTCTTATGTTGCTTCCTAAATCATATGATTAGTTTGTTACAAACTTTCATATGTGGAATCTTGACGTGACCCTAACTGATCTGACCGAGATGTTGATATCTGTAGAAGCAGAGATGCTTAAGAGTACAACTGACGCCGGAATACTTGAAGGATCTAATCCTAAAAGTTCATCAGACGTTGACAATGGTAATTAATAATAGGTTTCTCTTCCCAATAGAAAGGGATCGACCAAGGTCAAACGTTTTGATCAAATGGTAAAGAGAAAGGCTTGTTCTGAGATCGTTCCATGTGTTGATCCCAATGAGTCCATTTGTTTATACTGCCAATGGAAGGGACATTAGAAATGAAGCTGCCAAAAATACCTGAAAGATCTTAGAGATAGTAAATTCAAGCCATTTGACTCTACTTCAGTTACATCCATTATCTGACTCAATTGTTTTATAAGTTCCTATTCATAGATTCCTAATACATGATGTGATGATCACATTTTGATGGTATTACAGGATCTAAGAGAAAGAAAGAAGCTTGAGCAAAGCAAGCTAAATCTGATCGTGAGAGATGGACTTTTTTCACATAGCTCGATGGCTAGAATTATGAGCTACTACTAAGGATTTATGATAATTTAATAGACTACTATTCAAAGATGTTTGGAAACATAGTTTTTCATTTTACGCATTGTAAGAACGAGTTCCATTTTTCGGTTTATTTCAAATAAAAAGTGAAGTTTTGGATTGCTTAGTTGCCTCATTTTATTTCTTCGTAATGACATAAATGAGTGTGTTAATTACATTTCTAATAATAGCAATATTAATAGTGGATATTGAATCTTCTAAAACGTGCTTGTGGTATTGTCAAATTTGATCAAGTGAAAGGAAATCTCATCGCCAAGTTTCAATTGGACAGAAACTTAGAGTCATGCAATTCAAATTGGATGATGTATGAGAGTCTTCTTCATTGGAGAACTTATGATTAAATCATTGTTCACATGTTTATGTGTAGCAAAGTGAACGATTGATGAATCTAGTACATGTTGGTGTAGACTCTTCAGATTCACCACAAGGGATCATAACTCTGTTCATTGTGATTTATTGATGCTTCAATAAATATGGTTGTGTTTATAAGATTAAGCATAATTCTAATACTCTAAAAAGATTCAATGACTAGTGGAACGAATAAAAGGATCTAGTAGGCAGAAATATAAAAGATTCTCCAATCTGAAACGAAAGGATGGTACTTTAGTATCATGTTTTATGATTATCTTAGTGATTGAGAAATTATATCACAATTAATCCTCGAAGAACATCTTAGTGCAATTGTATGACTAAGAAGAGGAATCAGATATTATTGGAAATGGTTCGATCAAGAGATGAGTCATACTTCATTCCCAATCGAGTTTTAGAGCTATGCTCTAGTAACTCTAAATCATATCTTCAAATTCATTTCAAACTAAGAAGATTGAGAACACCTCGTAAGATGTGGAGTAAGAATGCTTTCTCGCTCAAGCACATTAATAATTGGAGTTATGATGTTTTCTGGCAGTCGAGAAACAAAAGATGAACTGAATCCAATTACGAAGAGTGTTATCATGTCGGGAATCTGCACGAAATTTTGCATATTTGTTTTAGCTCATCAAGGAATGTTTCTTGAGAGAAAACTTATATTTCAAGAATTCAGTAGGAGTCGTATTGATCTTGAGAGTTTCAAGAGTCAACTGACAATGATCCTTTTAGTTATCAATAGCATGCAACCTGAGGTTGAAAACTTATTGTGTTTATTGATACATTCTTATTTCTGTGCACTTCCAGTTAAGTCGGCAATTGTAACATCCCAAAATACGACCCAAAATTTTGTTTTAATATTACTAAAAATCACATCATCGAGTGTCATACGTACTAAGAACCATAGAATGAGTAACTCAAAAGTCAAGTAACTGTGTTAAAACAAATACTGTATCAATCATATCAAAATATATGAATAAAACTCCCAGGATAAAACTGAAGTTGTGGTGTGTGCGATGACATCATCCCGAGCTCTTCCCTTTGCTAGCGGATGTACCTGAAACCAAAACTGAAACTGTAAACACGAAGCTTAGTGAGCTCCCCCAAACTACCACATACCATACAATAACATATAAAGCAACTACTGGGCCTTGCCCACTGCATCGGACCGAAGTACGGAAACTGCATCGGACCGAAGTCCGGAACTAACCAGGGCCTTGCCCTCTGCATCGGACCGAAGTCCGGAAACTGCATCGGACCGAAGTCCGGAACTAACCAGGGCCTTGCCCTCTGCATCGGACCGAAGTCCGGAAACTACATCAGACCGAAGTCTAGAACTAACCAGGGCCTTGCCCTCTGCATCGGACCGAAGTCCGGAGACTGCATCGGAACGAAGTCCGGAACTAACTGAACATAGCATAGCATAATCATAACTACTAGCATAAACACATATACTGCATACTGCATCGGACCAAAGTCCAGAACACATAACACAAATACATGCTTGAGTCACAAAGACATCAAGCATACTGAACTACTGCATCGGACCGAAGTCCAGAACTACTGCTAACTAAACGGGCCGGCATTGTGGCCGTAGAATCGTTCCTACTGGAAGGAAACTCACCTCGTAATGCTGGCTACTGAGATGCGACCCAAAATATGACCCAAACTTTTTGTTTTAATATTACTAAAAATCACATCATCGAATGTCATACGTACTACAAACCATAGAATGAGTAACTCAAAAGTCAAGTAACTGTGTCAAAACAAATACTGTATCAATCATATCAAAATATATGAATAAAACTCCCAGGATAAAACAGAAGCTGTGGTGTGTGCGATGCCATCATCCCGAGCTCTTCCCTTTGCTAGCGGAAGTACCTGAAACCAAAACTGAAACTGTAAGCACAAAGCTTAGTGAGCTCCCCCAAACTACCACATACCATACAATAACCTATAAAGCAACTACTGGGCCTTGCCCACTGCATCAGACCGAAGTACGAAAATTGCATCGGACCGAAGTCCGGAACTAACCAGGGCCTTGCCCTCTGCATCGGACCGAAGTCCGGAAACTGCATCGGACCGAAGTCCGGAACTAACCAGGGCCTTGCCCTCTGTATCGGACCGAATTCCGGAAACTACATCGGACCGAAGTCCAGAACTAACCAGGGCCTTGCCCTCTGCATCGGACTGAAGTCCGGAGACTGCATCGGACCGAAGTCCGGAACTAACTGAACATAGCATAGCATAATCATAAATACTAGCATAAACACTGCATACTGCATCGGACCGAAGTGTGGAACACATAACACAAATACATGCTTGAGTCACAAAGACATCAAGCATACTGAACTACTGCATCGGACCGAAGTCCGGAACTACTGCTAACTAAACGGGCCGGCATTGTGGTCGTAGACCCGTTCCTACTGGAAGGAAACTCACCTTGTAATGCTGGCTGCTGGGATGCTAAATATGAAATTGTCTGATTGCTGCTCTGGAACTCCTCGGCTACAAATCCCATAAACACTAAATCAGCTACTGATAACTACTCTCAGGGTAAAATGACTATTTTACCCCTAGTCAAAGTCAACATCCTGGTCAAAGTCAACATTCAGTTGACCGGACTCGCCGAGTTGGGCCGCCAACTCGCTGAGTCCCTATCATCCTTTCTAATTCTCTACCCGCTTCTACTCGTCGAGTTTGGCAAAGGCTCGATGACTTCTTCTTCGATAATAACATCTAGTTCATCTTCATCTGACTCGTCGAGTTGTATGAACAACTCGTCGAGTCCTCCTTCATCCTATGAATGAGATCAGTCCTTGACTCTCCGAGTTATATGAACAACTCGTCGAGTCCCTCCACTACTAGATCTGAGCCTTAACTCACCGAGTCCATTACCTACTCACTGATTCCACCTTAAACTCTCAGATGGGGAAAATCAGGGACTCGCGACTCGACTCGTCGAGTCTGAAGAACGACTCGCCGAGTCCCATGCATGTCATTACTAAATAGTCGATTCTGCTCGAATCCAGTGCATCCCATTCATAGATTTGGGCTCCTAGGGCTGGTTTTTCACGTAAAGTTTCTAACTTTACGTGCATACATGCTAATATGAAGCTCAAATACCCAAAATAAGCTAAAGGAAGAGATCTAAGCATGGAATGGAAACCTGGCTCAATAAAGATGGCAACCTTGAGCTTAAGAGGCTCTGGAAAGCTTAGATCTGAAGTCCATTCAACATATTAACTCTTAATTCGACCTTAAAGTCTAGAAAGGGCTCAAAATCAACAAGAGCAAATTTCTCAAGACATCTAATTGATAATAAGCAAAGATTCGAGCTTGATACCTCAAAGGGGACTGAAATGCAACCAGAAGTCCGAATCTACTTGCTCCCCTTGAATACTTCTCTTCTCTCTTCTTCCAGATGTTTAAATAGGGTGCAAACCCTTGAAATTAGGGTTTCATCTAGACTGGCAGACTCGTCGAGTCCGGGAATATGGACTCGTCGAGTCGCCAACTTAAATCGCGTGCAAATCCCGCCTCTACTCGACGAGTCGGGCTACTGACTCGTCGAGTACCCCTTAAGAAATGAAAATTACTTTATTTAAATCACATACCAGAAATGGGGCGTTATAACTCTCCCCCACTTATCTTAGACTTCGTCCTCGAAGTCTGCTGCTGCTGAATCTATAAATATCTCTGGGTATTGCTCCCTCATTTCCTCCTCGGCCTCCCACGTCCATTCCGAACCCTTCCGGTGCTGCCACTGTACCTTCACTAGCTGGACTACCTTGTTCCTCAAGGTCTTCGTTTTCTGATCCAAGATCGCAACGGGCCTCTCAATATAATTCAGGCTGCTATCAACCTGAATATCCTCCAAGGGTACAACTGCTAACTCGTCCGCCAAACACTTCCTCAACTGAGAAACATGGAAAGTGTTGTGGATCTGGCTAAGCTCTGCTGGAAGATCCAACCGATATGAAACCCGACCCACCCAGGCCAAAACCCTAAACGGACCAATGAACCTGGGGCCCAACTTGCCCCTCTTCCGGAACCTGATAACACCCTTTTAGGGTGATACCTTCAGGAGGACCATATCGCCCACCTAAAACTCCAAATCCAAATGCCTCCTGTCGGCGTAACTCTTCTGCCGACTCTGCGCAGTTTGCAGTCTGCTATGGACCTGCTGGATCAACTCTGTGGTCTTGAGTACCACCTCTGTACTCCCCATGACTCGCTGACCGACCTCACCCCAATAGATTGGGGTCCTGCACTTCCTCCAGTAGAGCATCTCGAAGGGAGGTCGGTCTATACTAGAGTGATAGCTGTTGTTATACGAAAATTCCGCTAACGGAAGATATGTATCCCAACTGCCACCGAAATCTAGTACACATCCCCGAAGCATGTCCTCGAGAGTCTGAATCGTCCTCTTGCTCTGTCCATCCGTCTGAGGGTGGAAAGCGGTGCTGAAATGGAGACGAGTACCCATCTCGTCATGAAACCGCTTCCAAAATCTGGAAGTAAACCGAACATCTCGGTAACACCAACGAGACAGGAACTCCATGTCGTGCCACTACTTCACGCACATAAATATCAGCTAGCTTCTCGGCCGATATACTCTCCTGAATCGGTATGAAATGCGCGCTCTTGGTCAGCCGATCCACTATGACCTAAATCGAATCAACTCCACGTGCGGTCCTGGGAAGATTAGTGATGAAATCCATGGTGATATCCTCCCATTTCCACACGGGAATGTCTAACGGCTGCATCTTGCCGTGGGGTCTCTGATGCTCCGCCTTGACCTTCCTGCAAGTCAGGCATCTCTCCACGTACCAAGCTACGTCCCGCTTCATGCAGGGCCACCAATAATCGGGTCGAAGATCTCTGTACATCTTTGTCGCCCCTGGGTGGATGGAGAACCGAGACTTGTGAGCCTCGTCCATCAACACCTGTCGTACTCCGCCCCAGTACGATACCCAGACTCTCCCATGAAGGGTCAACAATCCTCGACTGTCATACTCAAAGGAAGCTACTCGGCCCACAATCCTCTCACACTTCTGCCTCTCCTCCTTCAGGCCCTCAACTTGTGCCTCTCTAATCTGCTCCAACAATGGAGTAATCACTGTCATCCTCAGACTATATTCATGATCGGGGCTGCTACCGCCTTGCGGCTCAGGGCGTCAGCCACCACGTTGGCCTTGCCCGAATGATAAAGGATCTCACAGTCATAATCATTTACCACGTCTAACCATCGGCGTTGCCTCATGTTCAGATTCGGCTGATCCATGAGTTACCTCAAACTCTTGTGATCCGTGTAAATGGTACAGCGGACCCCATAGAGGTAATGTCGCCAAATCTTGAGGGCAAACACTACTGCCCCCAACATTAAGTCATGTGTCGGATAGTTAGCCTCGTGAGGCTTCAACTGCCTAGAGGCGTAAGCTATCACATGGCCTCGCTGCATCAAAACCGCTCCCATACCTGTGATCGAAGCGTCACAGTAGACTACAAAATCCTCTACTCCCTCTGGCAGGGTAAGAATCGGTGCCTCGCACAATCTCTGTCTGAGGGTCTCAAATGCTGCCTGCTGCTCAGGCCCCCAGCGAAACACCACCGACTTCTTGGTCAGTCGGGTGAGCGGAACTGCTATCTTGGAGAAATCCTGGATGAATCTCCTATAGTACCCTGCCAGTCCTAGGAAGCTCAGAATCTCAGATGGAGACCTCGGGACCTCCCACTGCAACACGGCCTCTATCTTGGCGGGATCCACTAGTATACCCTTCTGGTTGACGAGGTGACCAAGGAACTGCGCCTCGCGCAACCAGAACTCGCACTTGGAGAACTTCGCGTAAAGTCTCTCCCTCCTCAGCGTCTCTAGCACCTCTCTTAGGTTCTCCTTGTGCTGCTCCTGAGTCTTGGAATAAACCAAGATGTCATCAATGAACACTATCACAGACCGATCCAGCATCGGTCTGCATACGCGGTTCATGAGATCCAGGAACACGGCTGGAGCGTTGGTGAGCCCGAACGGCATCACCACAAACTCATAATGACCATAGCGGGTCCTAAAAGCGGTCTTCTGCACATCCTCATCCCTGACCCGCATCTGGTGATATCCTGATCGTAGATCAATCTTGGAGAACCAAGATGCTCCCTGAAGTTGGTCAAACAAATCGTCTATCCTCGGGAGT
This sequence comes from Lactuca virosa, assembly GCF_052849685.1. Taxonomy (NCBI): domain Eukaryota; kingdom Viridiplantae; phylum Streptophyta; class Magnoliopsida; order Asterales; family Asteraceae; genus Lactuca; species Lactuca virosa. Next base: position 199,678,842 of record NC_136432.1, read on the forward strand.
GGGTAACGGTTCTTCACCGTTACCTTGTTCAGCTCCCGGTAATCTATGCACATACGGTGCGACCCATCCTTCTTCCTCACGAAAAGGATTGGGGCTCCCCACGGTGAACTACTCAGCCTGATGAAACCCTTGTCTAGCAGCTCCTGCAGCTGTGTAGACAACTCCTGCATCTCTGGAGGAGCCAGCCGATATGGTGTCTTGGCTATCGGAGCCACACCCGGAACCAGGTCAATCCGAAACTCGACCTGTCTTTCCGGAGGTATCCCAGGCAACTACTCGGGGAATACGTTCGGATACTCTCGCACTACTGGTACATCGTCAACTGTCGCCTTACCCTTCTCTCGGGCATTTATAACATAGGTGATGTACCCTGCGCAACCCTGCTGAACGTAGCGCCTCGCTCTCGCTGCTGAACAAAGAACTGGTCCGCGTTGTGGCCTCTCGCCCTGAATCACTAACTCTCCCCCACTGGGAGTGCGAACCCTCACTAACTGCAGCTCACAATCAATCACTGCCCCATTGGGGCTCAGCCAATCCATACCCAATATAACCTTATTCCCTCTCAGGGGAATAGGTACCAAGTCCACTGAAAACTGCTCATCAAATAACTGCAGCGAACACCCCCTATGCACTCTCGCGACCCTGACGGTCCTGTCATCAGCTATCTCAACCTCGAGTGGACAATCCAGCTCCCCCGGAGCTCTACTAAACCTCTTGCTAAGCGCAAGTGAAACAAATGATCGGGTGGCCCCCGAATCAAACAATACTGTAGCTGAAATGTCGTTCACTAAGAACGACCCTATACGAAAACATATAACTATGAGAAAAAATCAATATCAAATAAGAGACAAGAGGGAAAATACATACCCGTCACCACATCAGGAGTCGCTCGCGCCTCCTCTGCTGTCATCTGGAAAGTTCTACTCTTCGCCACTGGCGCCTCACCCCGGCCCTGACGGCCATCTGTAATCCTCAATGTAGCAGGGGCAGGTGCCGCCACCTTCCCTGCTGCTGCCAAACTCGGACACTGGGACTTTTTATGTCCCCTCTGATTGCAATGGAAGCAAATCAGATCAGATGTTGTGGTGGTGGTGGTAGTAGCTGTACAATCTCTACTCATATGCCCGGTCCGGCCGCACTTGTAGCAACCGGAACTCCCTATCTTGCACGCCCCATCGTGCAATCTCCCACACTTGCCACACCGACTGTGGCTCTGCTGTCCTCTAGATCTGTGATCCGATACCTTGGGCTTTTTGCCCGAACTCCCTGTACCAGAAGCCACCTCTGGCTTCCTCTTCCTCTCCATCTCCAGATCTATCTCCCTCTCACGAGCCCTCGCAATCATATCATCCAGCGTTTTACAGCTGGACCGGCTCACAAACTAGCGGATATCACTCCGCAACATCTCATGATAACGGGCCTTCTTCATTTCCTCGTCAGCTGCATACTGAGGAACGAGAAGAGCCCTTTCCCTAAACTTGGCGGTAATCTCCGCCACTGTCTCTGTAGTCTGGGTGAGATCCTGAAACTCCCTAGCTAACTGCTGCACCTCAATAACCGGTGCAAACTCGGCTCTGAACCTGGTAGTAAAATCAGCCCAGGTCATCGCATCAAGAGCTGCATCATCTCCGATAACATGCCCGATCTCCTCCCACCAATCTCGTGCCCTGTCCTTCAGAAGACAGGATGCTAGTGTGACCTTGTCCGCCTCGGGACATCTGCTGGTGCGAAACGTATTGGCGACATCCGCCAACCACCTGGTACTCGCAATGGGATCCCGTGCCCCATGGTAGTCTGGAGCTCCACAAGCCCGGAACTCCCTGAAGGTGAGTGTGCGCGACCCCATCATGGTCGCCACCTCAGCACGGAAGGTGCTCAACCTCTCATCCATCAGCTCCAAAATACCCTCCTTGATCGAACCAAAGATCACAGGAGTCTGCTCAAGTATGATGCGAGTAATCTCTGAAGAGAGAAACTCCCTAGTCTGCTCTTCCAAATGCTCGGCCCCCGAGCCTGATCCTGATCCCTCCCCGGCACCTGAACTGCCGACTGCTGGTCTAGGGCGTAAAACCACCATTCTGAAAACACATCATGACAAACGTCAGAAATACTCATATATCTCGAGGGATCGCTACTACTACAAGTTTCCTGGTCTCATCTCAGCCTTCCTTGGTTCAAGTATGGATCCTCTGCTTTCAGTAGTACGGGCCCATACTACCTTCCACATCTATCCGTACTTTCCTCAAGAACTTCCTTGACTCCACCAAGTCACTTCTACTGCTACAGATCTTTGCTACTCTCATCCTAGGCTTGCCCTAGGGAAATCTCTGACTCCACTCAATCCAGTCCTCAGCTGCTGAAGGCCTCCTTGTAATGCCAATTAGCCATCACCTGAATACCATCACAGGTGACGAGGCTCAGATAATCCTTCGAGTAAAAGAATCGTCCCTACAACGGTTAGACTCAAACAAGAGCTGCGCAATAGGGCCAAATCCAACACTCTAAGATTATTCAACCCTGATCACATGTGACGTGACGTATTCACCTAATGGCTAACTCCCATCACTCAGAGTCCCACAAAGCACAAAGCAAGCAGCATTCAGACACAGGAAACTACTCAAGCAATTCTATCCTTATAACAAGAAATTGTACTAGCATACAATGCTAAGCTCATACTATCAGGCATAACCTAAGCAGGCTATCCTACTACTGTCTACTCAATACTAGCATGCAATTCTCATAAAGCTGAAACACATATAGCAGGCACATAAGGCATCCACCTTGATCCTTAGTCCTATTCTAGCATGATGTTCTACTGAAACTGGAACTGATAATCATAACATAAACTTGTATGGGTAATTTGGGAGTACTTACTTGAGCTCGGCTGATCGCATGCACCACACCCTTTTTCTCTTTTTCAAAAACTCTTTTCTTTTTAAGTTTTCTTTTTCAAAAATTCTTTCGAAAACATTTTTCTTTTGAAAATCTTTTTACCATTTCCTTAGTTTGAGTCCAGTCACACCCGAGAGTGTGCCTGAATCCCTCAAACCAAGGCTCTGATACCAACTTGTAACATCCCAAAATACGACCCAAAATTTTTGTTTTAATATTACTAAAAATCACATCATCGAAAATCATACGTACTACGAACCATAGAATGAGTAACTCAAAAGTCAAGTAACTGTGTCAAAAAAAATACTGTATCAATCATATCAAAATATCTGAATAAAACCCCCAGGATAAAACTGAAGTTGTGGTGTGTGCGATGCCATCATCCCGAGCTCTTCCCTTTGCTAGCGGAAGTACCTGAAATCAAAACTGAAACTGTAAGCACGAAGCTTAGTTAGCTCCCCCAAACTACCACATACCATACAATAACATATAAAGCAACTACTGGGCCTTGCCCACTGCATCGGACCGAAGTCCGGAAACTGCATCGGACCGAAGACCAGAACTAACTAGGGCCTTGCCCTCTGCATCGGACCGAAGTCCGGAACTAACCAGGGCCTTGCCCTCTGCATCGGACCGAAGTCCGGAAACTGCATCGGACCGAAGTCCGGAACTAACCAGGGCCTTGCCCTCTACATCGGACCGAAGTCCGGAGACTGCATCGGACCGAAGTCCGGAACTAACTGAACATAGCATAGCATAATCATAAATACTAGCATAAACACTGCATACTGCATCGGACCGAAGTCTGGAACACATAACACAAATACATGCTTGAGTCACAAAGACATCAAGCATACTGAACTACTGCATCGGACCGAAGTCCGGAACTACTGCTAACTAAACGGGCCGGCATTGTGGCCGTAGACCCGTTCCTACTGGAAGGAAACTCACCTCGTAATGCTGGCTACTGAGATGCTAAATATGAAACTGTCTGACTGCTGCTCCGGAACTCCCCGGCTACAAATCCCTTAAACACTAAATCAGATACTGATAACTACTCTCAGGGTAAAATGACTATTTTACCCCTAGTCAAAGTCAACATCCTGGTCAAAGTCAACATTCAGTGAACCGGACTCGCCGAGTTGGGCCGCCAACTCGCCGAGTCTCTATCATCCTTTCTAATTCTCTACCCGTTTCTACTCGTCGAGTTTGGCAAAGGCTCGACGACTTCTTCTTCGATAATAACATCTAGTTCATCTTCATCTGACTCGCCGAGTTGTATGAACAACTCGTCGAGTCCTCCTTCATCCTATGAATGAGATCAGTCCTTGACTCGCCGAGTTGTATGAACAACTTGTCGAGTCCCTCCACTACTAGATCTGAGCCTTAACTCACCGAGTCTATTACCTACTCACTGATTCCACCTTAAACTCTCAGATGGGGAAAATCGGGGACTCGCGACTTGACTCGTCGAGTCTGAAGAACGACTCGCCGAGTCCCATGCATGTCATTACTAAACAGTCGATTCTGCTCGAATCCAGTGCATTCCATTCATAGATTTGGGCACCTAGGGCTGGTTTTTCACGTAAAGTTTCTAACTTTACGTGCATACATGCTAATATGAAGCTCAAATACCCAAAATAAGCTAAAGGAAGAGATCTAAGCTTGGAATGGAAACCTGGCTCAATAAAGGTGGCAACCTTGAGCTTAAGAGGCTCTGGAAAGCTTAGATCTGAAGTCCATTCAACATATTAACTCTTAAATCGACCTTAAAGTCTAGAAAGGGCTCAAAATCAACAAGAGCAAATTTCTCAAGAGATCTAATTGATAATAAGCAAAGATTCGAGCTTGATACCTCAAAGGGGACTGAAATGCAACCAGAAGTCCGGATCTACTTGCTCCCCTTGAATACTTCTCTTCTCTCTTCTTCCCCAAATCCCCAAGATGCACTAAAACCTTCACAATTGAGAAAATGCTCCAAAAATGCTTAAGAACGGCTAGGGTTTCGTATGGGACACTTTGTGGGTGAGGGAGGCTGGTCTTGGGGCACATAAGACGTTTAAATAGGGTGCAAACCCTTGAAATTAGGGTTTCATCCAGACTGGCAGACTCGTCGAGTCCGGGAATATGGACTCGTCGAGTCGCCAACTTAAATCGCGTGCAAATCCCGCCTCTACTCGACGAGTCGGGCTACTGACTCGTCGATTACCCCTTAAGAAATGAAAATTACTTTATTTAAATCACATACCAGAAATGGGGCGTTACAACAATGCTTATGATTTCTATGTTTTTTAATTTAACTGCAAAAGCAAAGCGTGTTGGTTAGTGAAGGTACATTGATCAATGATGAGTTGAAAAACTCTTAGATCGATTAGATCTTCAACAGGCTAAACAATAAAAGCAAACAAACATAATAAACACGATATAGAATCAAGTAATGCTTAATGATTCAAATATAGTCACGCCTCAGCAGAGCTCGACGAAGAACTTCCACTGTATAGGCGAGCTAGGGTGTGTAGTACAATGATCAGAATAATAATTAAAGCGCTACTAACAAAGGATGCATGCATGCACCTTAAATACTAAACCCTAATAACACAAATACGGTTGGACAGGCCCAAACCGGATAACAAAACTGGGCTAAGGACCGAGCCCAAGGACGCAACACTACTAGACCGAACAATCTCCCCCTTTGCGTCAAATGGGGCGAGACTTCACTTCGGTGGAGGTTGAGGAGTTCGCTTCACAACCTTGAACAATTTTGGAATGAGAGCAAGAAGAGTTTGTCTGAAAGCCATATACCACCGAAGCATATCTGAGAACAGCTTCTTGTCTGCTTCACTATTTTGATCACACCCATGGATAAGCTCAAGAATGTGCTCCAAACAGGAATTGGAGAATAGATGTTTGTCAGCCAGAGAAAATAAGCATCTTTGACCTTCGCCTCTAAGAAACATGACGGTGTGAGACCGTGGATCAATTTTTCCTTTCACCATCAGCTTAGTGTCACCAGCCTTCCCAACAGGCTTGATTAAGGGCCTCTTGCGTATAGCAGTGGCAATCTCCTGATCCATCTTCGCCACTTCATGAATGTAACACACTAGCATACGCTTGATGTGATCAATAATGGGCTCATATTCTTTCTGATTGGAGAGAAGGATGTTGTTGAGAAGAATCCAATCGTGTGGATTCAGATTTGGCAGATCAGTAAGGGATATCATATGGACCGAACCATCTGATCCTCGAGTCACATTGAACCTGATGTTAATGAACTTCCCTGCTGCAGTAGGTTTCAGCACCTTAATTGTTGTGATCTTCTTGTTGCTCCAGGTAAGGTACTGAGGTTGAGAGAATTCATGATAATATTCAAGCAAGTCTTGATCAACCTTCGGGTCAGGAGAAGGAACCGCCACTGTAGACTCGAAGCAGTGAAAGCTGAAGGCTCTACGAGTGATTGGCATGTCAAATTGAGAATCTTTAGAATTCTCGACATTAAATGAAAGAACGGGCTCCAGCCAATGTGAACTTGGAGTTTCAATAACCTCCTTTCATAGCCTTTCCAACGTCCACAGGGGAAACATCGATTTCCTCTACTTAAGCAGATTCGCTTCTCTCTTCTCATTCTCCTTATTAATGGCATCAGTGACTTTTTCCTTAATCTTCTGAGCAGTGGGATTGGTTTTGAGAGAACTTGGTTTAGGAACCGTTTCTTCAATATCAACATCATCCTCATCATCAATATCATCAGCAACTCCTTTTCCCGTATCCTTCATGCCCGAACCAGAAGCTTCTTTCCCCTTCGGTTCAGCAACCACCTTCGGTTGTTGTGGTTTCGGTTTTGGTTATTGAGGGTTCGGTTGATGTGGTTTCGGTGGTTGAGATGAAGACTTCGTCTCTTCTCCCCTTGTTGCGGAGATACAACGGACTCCGGAACACCCTCTATCCGGCTTAGAATATCCAGAGCAGGCCGTAACTTCTTAGCCAAATGACGTCGAACCGAGATGGTAAGAACGGAATCGTAGGCTTCAAGAAGATGAAGAAGAATAGAGTGAACATTACCAACAGAGCTTTTAACCACAGACCGCTCCGAACGCAGTGCTTCAAGTTCCTTGTTCGCTTGAGTAAGCTTGAGAGTCTGGGTTTTTAGTTGAGTGGTCCTCAGAGCAAGTTTATCCATCACTCTGTTTTCCAAGGCAAGATATGCCTGAAGTTGATCCAAACGTTCAGAGACAGAAGCTTGATGTTTTATGTGATTAGAGGTGAGTTTCTTGCGAAGCACCTCAAATAGCTCTTTCTCTTGTTGAAGAGATTGAGTGAGATTCTGAACTGAGGCATTGACCTTGTTAGCATTCTGCTCTGCAGTGCCCTGTAAAGATTCAAGGAAAATGTTTGCGTTAGAAATTAGTTTATCGACTTTTTCGCTCGCCTCCGTGCAAACTTTTGTTGAAGCATCAATAGCGAAAGTGGCTTTGGTGATGGAAGCTTCGTGTTCCTTGACCCAGGTGGCCATCAAGCCTTTTATAGCAGACTCAGAAGAGGAATCCTGAGTAGAGGAGGAGGCCATCAGCTTATCTAGCTTCTCATTCAGCTCCTTGAGATGGCGCTTGGTGACAGGGGCATCATCATCATCGTCGCTTTGCACCCTGTAGGGACTGTAGTAGACGGTGTCATAATCAATATTTTCACCACCAAGTACAGGATTGGTCTCTGTCGATTGGATAAGTGATGGAGGTTAGGTAGTAACAGGGGTTTTGGGTGCTGAAGTACAAACCCCCGTATTAGATACGTTAGTCTGAACTCCAGTGGTGGATGTTGTTGTAGCTTCAGAGAAAATAGGTGTAGGAATGTGAATGGTAGAGGAAGGTTGAGAGGTGATTATTGGGAAAGTGTGAGGTAAGGAAATAGGAATGGAAACAGGTGGAGGAGAAGGTGCTTGGGAGCGAACAGGTACCTCTGGTGTAGGCGAACGAGGTGGTGTACCACCACGAGCCGAACCTTCATCATCTGAGCTTTCACTCTCAGATTCGCTAGGAATGGTAGGTTGATGACCAGTAGGCACGTACTCGGAGTCAGAGTCGCTTGATGATTGAAGAATAAGCTTCCGAGCAGGTTTCTTGACCTTCTTCTGCTTGGGCTAGGAAGGTGCTGCCTTCTCATACTTTCGCTTCTTTGGAGTCTGAACCTTTGATACTTGAGCTCCTTTATCCCCCTTTTTCGCTTCTTGCTTCTTGCCCCGCTTAGCAGGTCTGTCTGCTTCCTCAATAGATTTTACCATTTCAGGAGTAAGTTCCCTTGGACCAGAAGAGGGGAGCTTCTTGTACTCCTGAATAAGCTTACTCGCAGGGGACACACAAGCATACATTGACTCAGGAATTGAGCCAACAAAGATAAACTTCGACGGATGAGAGACAATGATGTTTGTGGTATGAAATGTAGCAATGGAGGAGAGCAGTGAGTCTGCCATGATAAGAACATGATAACGCTCCATAATCCATTGAGTGATAATGGTCCAAAACCGGGCACATGAAATTTCTGTATGGCGAGAAGTAGATGACAAACTTTGGACAAGTTGAAGCCACAAAACCGAACCATAATCAAAGTTGACACCATGGTACAACCCATAAAGCAGAGTCATGAAAGACTTGCTAGCACCATCAGATCCTGCACTTCGTTCGGAAAGTCCTTTGAAGAGAAGGGTAAAGAGGCCATTCCATTGAGGAGGAAGGCATGATTTCTTGAACTTGGTCATAGTAGTTAGGGTTTCAATGTATCCCATGTTGTAGAACATCAAGAAAAGTTGACCTGTGGAGATGGAATCAGGATTCACCATGGATTCGTCATAAGTGAGCCCTAGCAACGAGCAAAATCGGCTCTTGGAGATTGAAGCTTTCTGGTTGAGACTGTCGAAGTAAATCTTCTCTGCACCTTTGTCGTACGTAACAGTGGAATAGATTTGTGAGAGGCATGCCATTGGTACGACTTCCACCGTTGAGAGAGCTTTGATGAGTGGGGAATACTTTAGACATTCCACCACTTGATACATGTAAGTATCGTAGAGGAACGGTGTAAGATCGATCAACAAGTTCTGGTTGGGCTTGATTGCGAGAAGAGTGGAGCGTGCAGTGGTTTCTTGAACAGAGGAAGATTCTGCCATTGTTGAAGCTTGATGAAGAAGAAGATGAACAGTGAATACCAAATCGCCTTCTTTTGCTTGAGAGAGGTGAAGTGTGGTAGAGAAGAATCCCACAGAAATCAATCCCTTATATACGATTATGAAGAGAGAGAAAAATCGTGAGCAATGATTCCATTAATTTGGGAAACGACGCCTAAAAGGCATGATTTGACAACTAGCAACCCCGATAAAACAGCCGATGACGCATGATTAGGTAATGATTCAAATTCACGCGCATTTCCATACTTATCCTCTTTCCAAATCACCAATCGATTAGACTTCCTGCTGTGTCATCGCTTGAACCTTCAATCGAATCTTTATTACCATAATTTCCAAAGGCTTTATACCGACCCATCCCTTCGTTTGGAAATAACTGCATTACATCGTTAGGAACCGAAGCTATATATTTATGAATAGCTTATGAATAACCAAACAAGACTTTTGGAAAATTCAAGATTTTCGTGCAAGATAGTGTCAAAGATAAAGAAATAAATCAAACTATTTGTGGGAATTTGTGATGTCATTTAAGACATAAAGCAGTGGATCCCAGGCACGAATCTCTTCCTTCAAAGTCAAGAGAGACTTCAAAGTGCTTGTTTGGATTCCCGTTGAATTACGATCAAGTACTTGTTGAGAAGCATTGAAAGGCATCTTTTATATATAAGGCTTTTAAGGGTGGCTTTCGCTTCAATTCTGGTTTTCGATACTTGATATAAGACCGAAATAGAACGAATTACTTGTGAGACCGATGTGACCTATTAAACAAGTAGGTTTGGAACATATTCAGTGACTTGTTGAAAAATGTTAATTAGAAACCTCAAAAAAAAAATTGGATCCTTTGGGAAGAAAAGTCTTGGTGAAAGACATTTTCATAAGGATCTCTCAAAAATAAAAGGAGATTTCATGGTACTTTCATAAAAGTGGTTTCGTAAATTCAAAGGGTGAAATCTAGACCATTGAATTGTTCACCGTCAATGCTTTAAAGGTTTTGAATTTTAGGTTTAACTTAGCACGTAGTGGCACGAAACTAAGATCATTAACACAGAAGATGTGTAACCGTAAACCTCAGTGGTAATGCTGAGAGTCTCAAGGGTTACATTTATGAGATGAAGTATGATGGAGAATAAATAAGAGATGGTTAAAGAACCGAATGTACCTCTGGTATAAAAGATAGACTAAGCAGAAAAACTCTTAACTCAATTTGAGAAGAGTAAGGTAGCTCATGATTAGAGTGAATTTGACAGCCTGATTGTGAAGACATGATTTGTATATATCAAGTCATTAAGGCTTCACTCAAAATCTTTTGAGGCTTGGGTCAACATGCAGCAGCATGCTTCTAGGGACACTTAGCTAGTACATAGATAAAGAATTATACCTGCCCCAGCTCCATCATTGAGAATAGTCCTTATACACAAATTATATTAAGAGTGAAGCAAATTGCAATAAAATGAAAGAAAATATTTTTGAGTTTTGAAGTTTCTGAAAAGAAATAAAACAAAAAAAAATATTTTTGGATTTTATAAGATTTTCTGAAAAAGATCTAAAACAGAAAGAAAAATATTTTTGAATTTTATAAGATTTTCTGAAAAGGAATAAAAACAGAAAGAAAAATATTTTTGAATTTTATGAAAATAAAAGGAAAAACATAAAATAAATTGCGAGAAAAGAGTATACATACTATACAACCGAAACCATCATTTAGAGATGAGAGGCGAACCGAGCCCGGTGACACCGAACCTGAAATAGGCCGAGCGTTAGGTTCATTTCGGTTCCCGGAAGAACCGAACCCGAAATGGACCGAGCGTTCGCTCTATTTCGCTTCCAACTTTTATTGAGACAAAAGAGATTTCGGTACAGATTCAGCTTCCATCATTCCTAAGCCTTGTAGGATTTTATTAAAACTTGCTTCTGGCAAGGCCTTAGTAAAGATGTCAGCCAATTGATCAGTGGTTCTTACGAAATGAATTTCAACGTTACTATCTTCCACATGATCTTTGATAAAGTGATACCTCAGTGCTATGTGTTTCATCTTTGAGTGTTGCACTGGGTTATGACAAATCCTAATTGCACTCTCAGAGTCACAATATAGTGGGATTTTCTTCATGTTCAGGCCGTAGTCTCGAAGTTGACTTTGTATCCAAATGACATGAGATGTTCTGCTTCGGCAGTGGAGAGAGACACACAAGTTTGTTTCTTGGATTGCCAGCTAACAAGTTTGCCATCCAGAAATTGGCATCCTCCAGTGGTACTCTTTCGGTCCTGTCCACATCCCCCAAGATCAGCATCTGAGAATGCTTGGACAAAGAACCCTGATTTGGCTGGGTACCACAAACCGAGAGAAGAGGTTCGCTTTAGGTACCGAAAGATGTTCTTCACAGCTAGCAGGTGAGGTTCACGTGGATTTGCTTGAAACTTGGCACAATAACAAACAGAGAACATTATGTCTGGTCGACTTGCTATTAGATACATTAGAGACCCTATCATCTGACGATAAAGGGTCATGTCAGCAGCCGTTTTGTCCAGAGAAGGTGTTAGCTTTGTGCCAAACACCATAGGAACCTTTACTTTCGAATCTCCCATCATTCCAAACTTGGCGAGCAAGGTCTTCGTGTAAGCCTCTTGATTAATGAAAATGCCTTCGGGTCCCTGTTTTATATTCAAGCCAAGGAAAAAGTTAATAGGACCCATTGAGCTCATTTCAAATTTAGTCTCCATCAACTTCCTAAATTCAGCTGTTAAGCTAGGATTTGTGGAACCGAAGATGATATCATCAACATAAATCTGAACGATCATAAGGTGGTCACCCTCTTTCTTACGAAAGAAGGTTGGGTCAACCGAACCTTGTTTAAACTTAGATATTTTGAGAAATCTAGTTAGAGTTTCATACCATGCCCTTGGTACTTGCTTGAGACCATAGACTACCTTGTCCAGAATGTAGCAGTGGTCTGGATACATCTCGTTCATGAAACGCGGTGGTTGCTCTACATACACCGTCTCTTCCAGTTCTCCATTTAGGAAGGCACACTTCACATCCATTTGGAATACTTCAAAGTTCTTGTATGCAGCATAGGCGAGAAAAATACGAACCGATTCTAGCCTTGCTATTGGAGCGAAGGTCTCTTCGTAATCTATGCCTTCTTCTTGACATTAACCTTTCACAACCAATCTTGCCTTGTTGCGTATCACATTTCCTTCCTTATCCATCTTGTTCCTAAAAACCCACTTTAATCCAACCACGGAAGCATCCTTTGGTGTTGGAATCAGTCTCCACACTTTATTTCGCTCGAACTCATTGAGTTCGTCCTGCATCGCCTGTACCCAATCAGAGTGATCGAGTGCAGTCTTGATCGTCTTTGGTTCGACTTTGGAGACGAACGAATTAAACATGCAGAATTCTACTTTAGAGAAAAGTGCAGTTTGTTTCGCTTTCAGTTGTGATCGTGTGAGAACCTTTTCTGTCGAATCACCAATAATTTGTGTTTGTGGATGGTCTTTGGTCCATTTGGTGAGAGGGGGGTAATTAGGATCATATGAGGGATCCAGTTCAGCATTCACTTCTTCTTCAAATTCTGACTGAGTATCATCATCGTTTGTATTCGCATTCTCCCCCTCGAATGATGATACTTCCTCAGTTCCAGGCTCAGAATTCTCCCCTTGGACTCGACTTTCGGTTGGAATTAATGATGATGAGCTCTCCCCCTGGAATGGTGAATCTTGGTTATGTTGAAAAGACGAACCCTCCCCCTGAATATGAGAACTATCTTTTGGAGGTTCGCTTGTGTCTGGCTATTCGGTTGTTACCGGTTGTTCTTCGGCCATTTTCTTCGCAGCATCATCGATTATCTTCTTCAAGTTATCTACCTTGTTGTCTGCAGCTTCAGATTCAGAGAGAATAGCCTTTTCTGGTTCATCAAATAGCAGCATGTACTGCTCAAAGAGGTTTGAAATGGGTACCGTAACTTGACCAGAGATTGGAAATATTTCCTCCACAGAGCCTTCGGTTGTCTTCAGTTTCTTGACGTAGTTATCATCGAAGGTAACATAATAGGTCTCCTCTATTTTCTTTGAACGCTTGTTGAGAACCCTATATGCTTTGGAGGTTAAGGAATAACCCAGAAAGATTCCTTCGTCTGCTTTGACATCAAACTTGTTTCGGTGCTCCTTTGAATTGAAGATGAAGCATCTTGAACCGAACACGTGAAAAAACTTTACATTAGGCTTTCGGTTGTTCAAGATCTCATAGGGAGTGATGGAGAAACGTTTGTTGAGATAAGATCTGTTCTGTGTAAAACACGCAGCAACTATGGCATCAGCCCAGAAATATAGATGTAGAGAAGCGAAGCTCAGCATGGTTCGGGCTGCTTCACATAAAGATCGGTTTCGCCTTTCGACAATTCCATTCTGTTGTGGAGTATACGGAGCCGAGAAATTGTGAGATGTTCCCTTCTCTGCAAGAAAATCTTCAAAGTCTCTGTTCTTGAACTCCAACCTGTTGTCGTTTCGTATGTTGCGAACTACCTTTCGCAATTGAACTTCTATCTGCTTGATAAAGAGTTTAAGTTTGGGAGTGGCCTCTGATTTCTGCTTCAAAAAGAGCACCCAAGTAAACCGAGAGAAGTCATCCACTATGACAAGTATATACTTGTTACCGCCAATGCTTTCGATTGAAGATGGACCACATAAATCAATGTGAAGTACTTCAAGTGGTTCAATAACTTTTGTGTTGAATCGAGAAGGATGACTTTGTCGACTTTGCTTTCCCATTTCACATGCAGCACACATGTGTTCTTTATCGAACTCAGAACAGGAAGATCTCGAACATGATCCCCAAGCACCAGTTTGTTGATGTCTTTAAAATTGAGATGGGAGAGTCTTCGGTGCCAAAGCCAGCTTTCTTTTGAATGAGCCTTCGTTAGCAAGCAGATTGCTGGTTTCCCTCGTATGGGATTGAGATTCAGAGGGTACATCTCTCCTTTTCGCTTTGATTTCAGCAGAATATTGTTCGTCTTCTTTTCAATAATATCTGAACCATCGTCATCGAATGAAACTTTTAACCCGGTACCAACCGCTAGTTGAGAAACACTGATAAGGTTGTGTTGTAAACCTTCAACGTACGCCACTTTTCATATCGAGAAATCGCCATTGGTGATCATACCATAACCTTTAATCGTGCCAAAAGAATTATTACCATACTTGACACTTCCACCATTTGTAAGGGACCGAAACTCCCTCAGCTCTTCCCTTCTTCCTGTCATGTAACGCGATCAGCCACTGTCTATGTACCATTCATCGTCAAACTGCTCGTCACGTATAACCTGCAAAAATTAAGCAGATTTAGGAACCCAAAGTTTCTTGGGTCCTTGTGAGCCTTTTACAGAACAGGGAATTGTAAGAGAAACATTAACTAAAAAGATTATTTTTATTAAGGTGGTTTCATCTTTTCTTTTTAAGGTGAAAACTTTGATTTTATCTGATTTGAGTACTTTAGGTTGAGTTTTTGAATTTCAGAATTTGACGTTGGCAGACTTTCGGTTCTCAAAATCATGTTTAAAAGACGTCTTCTTTGTGTTTTCTGGAGAGAGCTTTCCTTTTCCCTTTCTATCATTCTGTGAGTGACAGTGAGAATGCGAGAGATGAGATTTGGAATCAGAGTTAAACTTTTGGTCATTGCTCTTACATGGTTGAGAGTCGAAACTACTTTCCCTTCGGTTCCTCTCACTGGTTGGTCTAGAACCGAAACCACCCTTTTGGTTTCTCTCATCTTGAGGACCGAAACTTCTTGTTTGGTTGCTGTGCCTTTGTGGACCGAAACTCTGTTTTTGGTTGTTTTGATTCTGAGGACCGAAACTCTTCTTTCGGTTGTTTTCATCATGTTGAGCACGAGAAGTGGAGTTTGCTTTTCCTTCCTCCTTTGACTTAGAAGGCTTTTCATAGCGAACTAATTAGGGTTTTGATATCGCCAAAACTGTTTCCTTTCAGTGAGATTCTTCTTGTACCTCGAATTTCGTTGATGTTTTCGGTCTAACACCTGTTTTGTATTTTTGTGGATGTTGGTCTTTTTCATTGGTCTTTGAGCATTAGGCTCGCTCTTTAGCGAAGAGGTTTCGCTAGACACCATGACCGATTTACCTGAAGGAATTTTGGTACCACTTGTGCTGGGCACATCAAAGCGTGTAGGATCATTAATTGGTTCTGCCACATACCTACCTTTTACTCTCCATGATGTTTTCTTAGATAGACCTTCTGTTTCATCAGCGTTATCAATCGGTGCTGACCAGAAAAACTCATCACCGCCATCAGCATTATCTTCTGCTACTAATGTTGTTTGTTCGGCTGTCTGTTGCTGAGTAACTCCTTGAACTGCATAAACTTGATTTGGAGTCGTTTGGACCTTTTGATATACAACAGCCTTTTCCTTGAGGACTTTGGTCTTTTCTTTGGATAAACGAGCGAACTCAACGGAATTTTCAGAAATAAGATTTTTGTTGATTTCGGGTTCGCTCTTGACAAATTCAGAACAATCAACCTCATCTTCTATAGATATTACACCCATATCATCATCCTCATTGAATTCAGAAGTGTTTTCAATATCAATTTTATTTTCTGAACTCAACTTGGCATTCAAAGAGTCAAATTTCTGTACAGTTTCGGTTTTGATTTTTAATTTGTCATTTTCATCCAACAAATTTTTGAGCATGTCCTTATGGTCTTTTGACTTTATGAAGGACTCTATTTTGTCAAGACCAATTTTGTAAGCGGGAGAAATGTCATCAGAAGAAACAACGTTTTCACAGTTATATGCATCGGCATCGATTTCATCCTCCTTTAACTCAAGGAAGGGTAAAATCATACGATGTATCCTCTTCCCTATTTCACAATCAAGATGCAATTGAGTAATGTTGGAATATAATCGTTTAGCAATTAAAAAAAACATTTCGTTGTTTCAAAAGCTTTAAATTATCTCTTTGCAAATAAATTGCTTCATCCCTAGACCTAATCAACTCCTTCTCCTTCTTCTCAATCCACATACGCCTCTCTTCACTCTTCGATGATACCCTGCTGATTTGATCAGTTAGGTTAGAGTTTGTGATGCGAATTTCAGTTAGACTACCACTTATACTAGAAAATTTAGATTTTAATCCATTTAGTTCTTTTTCATAGTTTGTGATTGGAATTTGTAAGGAAACAAGAATAGATTGTACCTTCTTGATCAACTCATCACATTCGTTGATTTGCTCACTGACAGGTTTCGCTGCAAAACACCTGTCTTCTCGCTCCTTTGCTTCATCCAGTCCCCCATCAGTGGTATAGCCTCTCATTTGTGACACCCCAGAAGTCACCATTAGACACTTTCCTGCAACATCCTCTTCTTTCACCAACAATGCCCTGCCATGAGTGGGCTTCCTTACTTCTTCATCTTCTGAATCAGTGGACCAACCGTCAACACCTCTGAACTCATTGTCAACAATATTTCCCTGTACAATAAGAGCATTCATAGTGTTATTAGATCCTTCTTTCTTCTTCTTGATTTCTTCCAATCGTCGTGTGAGGTTCGCTTCTTCGTCCTCATCTTTATTCTTTTTTGACATCTTTCTCAGCATACAATCTTTGGCGAAGTGATTTTTGTTGGATATAGTGTCTAAGTCCATAACTATATTTGGTATGTACTTGACCCGACCCGGCATGGTCCATTTGGGTTGCACTTCACCCGAACAATTTATGGATAATCGTTTCAGAATAGTATAAGTTATGATTTATTAATATATTATAAGTCCTCATATATTAATATAAAATCATATTATTTAAGAACCTTGGAAAAATAATTATTTGCATGTATCTTAGTCAAACATAGATCCAAGGTTTCTATGGTTGCATGTACACCATAGGAGTGTTAGAATGCTCAAAACTCATCAGTGGTATCAGAGCCTGGTTTGTTTATTTGATACTTGATACAAAAAAAAAAAAAAAAAAAAAAAAAAAAAAAACTTTGAAAACGTAGTTTTGTTCAAAAGCTCGTATCAAAATTTCAAGTTTTGTATATGTACTTACGATTCTTGAAATTTTTGATATGAACATTCATAAACATATGAGTTTAGAAGATCATAGAAATTATATGCTAATAATTGATTAGATTAATTCTTGATCTTTATGTGTTTTAATGGAGTCCATAACTAGTTCTTAAGTTATGGATAACCAAAAGTCACATTTATAAATAACCATTAAAAGAACACATATGTTACAAAAAATGAAGAGTCTTGATTTTTAATAACCATTAACTCATAAGTTATGAGAAATGAAAAGTTTTGAAAGTTTACAAAACTTGCCCTCAAGTTTTGGAACATGTAAAGTCATATTAAAAACTTTAGTTCCAACCCCTAGAATTTTAAAAGTTAAAATTCAACCCTTATACTTTATAATATTATAAGTTTAATAATATTTATATATATGTATAAGATCAAGTCGTCTTACCGCTAGTACGCCTCATTCACGAAGCCGGTCTATAAGGGGGGTATAAGGTTGTTGCCTATAAAATGGCAACTTAATGGGTGTCCACTCTCACCCACCGCTTCCTTGATCGGTGGAGGGTCATTGGTGAAGCTTATTCAAGCCTTCGATCGCTTCAATCATCTCCTTAGTAAGATGATAAAGCATGGGATTGAAAGGAAAGTCATTGAACAGAAGGTGACATTCATGAATGGCCTTAGACCCGAATGGATGGTTGTGGTGTCTATTGTGAAGGCTCATGAACAATTCAAGACTTATTCTCTATCAAAAATGGTGTGAATATTAAAGTCACATGAGAGTGTCGTGACTAAAGAAACGAATGTGGTATCTGGCATGGGTTCCTTGGCCCTAATCTCCAAAGGAAAGAATGCTGCTGAAGAAGAAGAAGATTTGGATCTTTCTGAATATGATCTAACAAGTGAAGAGTATGCTTTGATGGTGTCAAATCCCAAGAAGTTCATCAAAAGAAGGTTCCCAACAAATAAGAACCGAAACTGGCAAGGTAGCTACAGTGCCGAGAAAGCAAAGGAGGAACCGAAGAGTTTTTCTTAGACCGAAGAACCAAAGAAGGAAGTAAAACTTGGTGGTGACTCGGGCATTAATTGTCACTACTGCGGAGGCAAAAATTGATGGGTTTTGAGCATTCTAACACTCCTATGGTGTACATGCAACCCTAGAAACCTTGGATCTATGTTTGACTATGATACATGCAAATAATTATTTTTCCAAGGTTCTTATCCTATCTAGCATGGCATGGGAAACTTGAATCAAATAAAGCTAGTAGAATTACTTACCTTGTAGTTGTAGTTGATTGCTTGGAGTTTTAGAGCCTAGCACCAATAGTGTGGATGCCTCAAATGGAAATCACAAATCACCACAAACTTGGAACTTTGAGAGAATAGTAATCACAAACTTCTTGAAATCGGCCTTCTTGGTTTACACACATCAACTAGTGCAATTTCAAGAACCAAAGCCTCCTTTATATAGTGTGGTGGATTAGGGTTACATCCATATAAACCCTAATACCCATGTCTTTTCATTTCCATGAGATCCATGGGTTAAAGCTCCATGGAGTATCCATGGACTTTCCATGCAAGCCTAGCCCATTCCAAATAAGCATTAGCCCACACTATATAAATACAAGAGCCCATATTTAATTAGTCATACTTTTGATCTCTAAATTAATTCTAAATTAATTATAGATCAATACTAATTAAATAATATGATTTTATATTAATATATTAGGACTTATAATATATTAATAAATCATAACTTATACTATTCTCAAACGATTATCCATAAATTGTTCGGGTGAAGTGCAACCCAAATGGACCATGTCGGGTCGGGTCAAGTACATACCAAATATAGTTATGGACTTAGACACTATATCCAACAGTCTCCCACTTGGATAAGTCTAATAACTATAGTTGCAAGTATGACTTCAGGAACCGATCAGCAATCATAGCTCTTTAAACTCTGTTGAACTATGAAGCGCCATTTTAGATAAGTGATCATATAATCCTCTGTTCTAGATATCAGCCGGACGAATACATGGAACATGGTCTTGCTTATTGTGCAGCATTTGTTTCCCGATTTCCGATTTGTTTGACATAGAACTTAACTGAACACATCAATTTAGTTCTGACCGGGCCCGGTACATAGGTCAAAACAAAATCATCGAGGGGCCCAGATATCGCTTCTAATCCTAGAAGGAACAGATAAACTTCGACTCATATGTTTGCTCTACTACTTGTTGAACTACACACAAAGGCACGGTTTATAACATCGAGTTACCAATGCGTTTTCGTGCAATCAATGCATAACCAACTCATAGGCAACAAATCATATCTCTAGGTTTGAAGACTTATATGATATTATCGTCTCACGATCACTCGAGATAAATTCCATGAAGTGATACAAGTGAGTGTGGGTTGAATCCAATACTCAGAACTTATGAGCACTCATGAGTGTTGTAGCCCCACTTTGTCTAACATCTTAGACCTCTACAAGCCAACCCATGACAGTCTTGATTCATATCTACTTCCAACATATGACCGACTGTGGAGAGTTTGAATAATATGATATAAACCATAACATAATTATTCTGGAAGTTAAAACATGCAAAAAGAAATAATAGTAAACGATTGACAAGAGATAGCAACACTTTACTCATAAATAACAGCTTTTATTTATCATCAAATGTCAATTACATTTTACAAATTTCAAGATTATCTAACTACTAAAACTAATATCATCCTTCAGCCCTATGCTCCGAGCATGCTGGAGATGCTTAGCCCGTGTCAGTCCCTTCGTGAGGGGATCTGCTGGGTTCTCATCCGATGATACCCTCTTTGCCACGAGGATTCCTTCTTCTATTCGATGTCTGATGAAGTGATATTTTCTGTCAATGTGTCTGGATCTCCCATGATCTCTTGGTTCCTTGGCTAAGGCAACCGCACTATTGTTGTCATAGAAAATCTCCATTGGCTCCTTTATAGGTGGTACAACTCCAAGGTCTCCGATGAAGTTCTTTAGCCATATAGCCTCCTTTGCTGCCTCGCTTGCTGCTATATACTCTGATTCACAAGTGGAATCAGCCACTGTCTCCTGCTTGGAACTTTTCCAAGTAATTGCCCCTCCGTTTAGAGTAAAGACCCAGCCCGACTGAGAGCAGAAATTATCCCTGTCAGTCTGAAAGCTAGCATCATTATACCCTACAACTCTCAAGTCCTCACTGCCACCGAGGGTAAGGACCCAGTCCTTAGTCCTCCGTAGGTACTTGAGGATATTCTTTACCGCAGTCCAGTGTGCCTTGCCAGGGCTCCCCTGATACCTGCTAACCATGCTCAAAGCAAAGGCTACATCAGGTCGAGTACACGTCATAGCATACATGATCGATCCTACGGCTGAAGCATAAGGTATTCGACTCATTTCTGCTATCTCAGCCTCAGTACTAGGGCTTTGTGTCTTACTCAATCTGGCGTTACTCTGGATGGCTAACTCTCCTTTCTTGGAGTTATGCATGTTGAACCTTTTCAACACTTTGTCCACATAGGTGCTTTGACTAGTCCAATTAGTCTTTTACTCCTGTTTCTCAAAATCCTTATCCCTAGGATATAGGCAGCTTCTCCAAGGTCCTTCATAGCGAAACACTTCCCAAGCCAGGACTTTACTTCCTGCAGGGTTGGGATGTCATTTCCTATGAGTAGTATGTCATCCACATACAGTACCAAAAAGCTGACTATACTCCCACTAGCCTTGATATAGAAACAAGATTCATCTTCACTCCTTGTAAAGCCAAATTCTTTGACTTTCTCATCAAAGCAAAGATTCCATCTGCGAGGTGCCTGTTTTAATCCATAAATGGATTTCTCGAGCTTACACACTCTACTGGGGTACTCTGTACTGACAAAACCCTTTGGCTGAACCATGTAAACATCTTCAGCCAACTTTCCATTAAGGAAAGCGGTTTTGACATCCATTTGCCATACTTCATAATCATGAAATGCAGCAATGGCAAACAGAACCCTAATAGACTTAATCTTGGCCACTGGTGAAAAGGTCTCATCATAATCAACTCCCGGAGTTTGAGAATAACCCTTTGCAACCAGTCGTGCCTTATAAGTGTGTACATTACCATCCATGTTGGTCTTCTTCTTGAAGATCCATTTGCACCCAACTATCTTACTATCAGGTACATTGTCAACCAAGTTCCAAACTTGATTGTCATACATGGACTGTATCTCGCTATCCATAGCCTCTTTCCATTTAGCAGCCTCAGGGCCTGCCATGGCTTCCGTGTAGCTGTTAGGCTCATCCAGATTTACCAGTGTGTTATCACTGATAAGTGTCTCACCTTCTGCAGTAATATGAAAACCATAATAATGCTCAGGTGCATTCCTAACTCTGGTGGAACGCCTCAGAGGTATAGATTCTTCAGTCGGCTCAACAGGAGTTTCCTCCTCAGGTTGAGGGCTAGGGTTTGAGGTTCCTTCACCACTTGACTCTTGAATTTCCTCAAGGTCAATTTGCCTCCCACTGTCTCCTTGGCTCATGAATTCTCTCTCTCGAAAGAATCCTCTTCTTGCTACAAAGACCACATTATCACTGGGTCTGTAGAAGATGTAACCAAAGGATTTCTATGGGTAGCCGATGAAAATACACCTTTCGCTTCGGGGTTCGAGCTTATCGTGAGTCTCGCGTCTCACGAAAGCCTCGCAACCCCAAATCTTGATGTGGTCTAGATTGGGAACTTTTCCAGTCCACAACTCGTGAGGTGTTTTGGCAACCTTCTTTGTAGGGACTTGATTAAGGATATGGGCGGCAGTCTCTAAGGCATACCCCCAAAATGATATTGGTAGTGAAGCTCGACTCTTCATGGAACGAACCATGTCCAACAAGGTCTGATTACGCCTCTCAGCTACACCATTCAACTGTGGTGTCCTAGGAGGTGTCAATTGTGAGACAATCCCACATTCCTTAATGTGGTCAAGCAACTCAGTACTAAGATACTCACCACCACGATCGGATCAAAGCATCTTAATGTTCCTGCCCAACTGATTCTCCATTTCTTGCTTAAACTCTTTGAATTTCTCAAAGGTTTCTGACTTATGCTTGATTAGGTAGACATATCCATATCTACTAAAATCATCAGTAAAAGTCACATAGAACCTATTAGCATCTCTTGTGGCGGTTCTGAAGGGTCCACACGCATCCGTGTGTATGAGGTCCAACAAACCTTCACCCCTAGCACAAGTGCCAGTAAAAGGTGACTTTGTCATTTTACCAAGCAAACAAGATTCACAACTATCATCTGAATTTAGGTCAAATGACTCCAAGACTCCATCCTTTTGGAGTTGGCCTATGCGTTTCTTGCTTACATGTCCAAGACGACAATGCCATAAGGATGCTTTATCTAAGCTAGTGGAAGAGTTAATACACAATACATTATTTCCTAGATTATCTACAACAGATACAGTTTCATACACGCCATCACAAGGTAATGCTTTAAAATAAAGAACATTATTAAATAAAGCATCAATACTACCATTATTATTATCAAAATAAAAGGTAAAACCTTGTTTATACAATGCATGAAAGGAAATAACATTTCTTGCCATTTCTGGCGAATAATAACATTTATTCAAATCTAATGTAAACCCACTATTTAGCACTAAGGAATAAACTCCTATTTTGGTGACAGGTGAAGCTTTCCTGTTTCCCATGATCAAGTTTATCTTTCCCTGCTCCACATTCTCACTTCTTTTTAGTCCCTGCAAATCACAACATATGTGAATACCACAACCTGTATCAAGGACCCAAGACTTAGAATGAGGTGAGTTATTAGACAATATAGTGTATATACCTGCATGGTTGGGTTTTACTTTCCCATCCTTCAAATCTTGCTGGTATTTTGGGCAGTTTCGCTTCCAGTGCGACTTTTCATGGCAATAGAAGCATTCAGCCTCATTAGGGTTAGCAGAAGGAGTGACAAAACCTTTCTTGGTTTTGCTTGAAGAGGAGCCTTCAAGGGTCTTACCCTTGGTACCCTTAGAAGGGTTCTTTCTCTTCTTCCCTTTGCCATGCCCGATTGCCAAGACATTGGCCGCAGTTGGAGTAGGAGTAGGAGTAGTAACAACCGACTTACCCTTTAGACCACTTTCGGCGGTCTTCAAGAGTCCTTGAAGTTTGCTGAGGGTGACTTCTTCCTTGTTCATGTGATATGTCATGCGGAATTGATCATAACACGATGGCAAGGAGTGCAAAATGATGTCTTTTGCTAACTCCTCAGGGAAGTTCACATTCAGCTTCAGTAAACGGTCCACATACCTTTGCATTTTCTACATGTGGCCCGTGATGGGTTCACCATCCTTCATTCGGGTTGTTATCATGGAGGAGATTATTTCATATCGCTCTTGACGAGCACTTTGATGGTAGCGGTCCATCAAGTCCTGGTGAATCTCAAAAGGATAATAGTCCTCATAGGACTTTTGGAGCTCGGCTGTCATGGTGGCCATCATGATGCATGCCACTTTTATAGCATCTCTTTCATGTACCTCATATTCAGCAAGCTCTTCAGGAGTAGCAGTTGGCTCGGGTACCTTCAGCTCCTTGTCGAGAACATATTCTTTGTTCTCATACGGAGTGAACATCCTGATGTTTCTGATCCAATCTGTAAAGTTGGACCCATCAAAGATGACTCTCCCACAAAGATTCATGAGAGAGAAGGAGCTAGTAGGGTTTGAGCCAGAAGCATTGTTATTGGAAGACATCTGAAAAGAAGAGGGAATATATTAGATTAGATATAGAGATAGTCCTTAACAAAACATCTAAATGTAATATTAAGGCTAGTACCCAATACAATATTTTATAACTTAGAAGAGGGATGTCGTAATCTAAGCTATAAGATATTTGAAGGTAGGTGAATGATGATTCACCAATTTCCACCATGAAAAACGAAATATTTAATTAGGTTTTAATTGGTTTAGAAACTCCTAGATTCTTTGAGATTCATTGAACTTTCTTCAATGGCATGTTTCAATCTCGAGTGTGCCCTTCAAGTTTTGTGACTGGGATGTCGAGGATCACAAAACAAGGTGTGAAGTAACCATGCAAATTACTTGGTACCCTTAATGTATTACCCCTCAATCGATGTGCCGGTTAACCACACACGCTCCATCGATACTATGATAAACATTAAGTCACCCTTTACCTACCTTGTTAAGTTCAAGTTAGTGTGCCGGTTAACCACACACGCTCCACTAACGACTTAAACAAAGTGTAAAGTGTAATTTCATGGATTAGCACCTTAAGGAAGCGGTGGGTGAGAGTGGACACCCATTAAGTTGCCATTTTATAGGCAACAACCTTATACCCCCCTTATAGACCGGCTTCGTGAATGAGGCGTACTAGCGGTAAGACGACTTGATCTTATACATATATATAAATATTATTAAACTTATAATATTATAAAGTATAAGGGTTGAATTTTAACTTTTAAAATTCTGGGGGTTGTAACTAAAGTTTTTAATATGACTTCAGATGTTCCAAAACTTGAGGGCAAGTTTTGTAAACTTTCAAAACTTTTCATTTCTCATAACTTATGAGTTAATGGTTATTAAAAATGAAGACTCTTCATTTTTTGTAACCTATGTGTTCTTTTAATGGTTATTTATAAATGTGACTTTTGGTTATCCATAACTTAAGAACTAGTTATGGACTCCATTAAAACACATAAAGATCAAGAATTAATCTAATCAATTATTAGCACATAATTTCTATGATCTTCTAAACTCATATGTTTATGAATGTTCATATCAAAAATTTCAAGAATCGTAAGTACATATACAAAACTTGAAATTTTGATACGAGC
This sequence comes from Lactuca virosa, assembly GCF_052849685.1. NCBI lineage: Eukaryota > Viridiplantae > Streptophyta > Magnoliopsida > Asterales > Asteraceae > Lactuca > Lactuca virosa. Next base: position 199,703,783 of record NC_136432.1, read on the forward strand.
TTTTGAACAAAACTTCGATTTTCAAGTTTTTTTTTTTTGCATCAAGTATCAAATAAACAAACCAGGCTCTGATACCACTGATGGGTTTTGAGCATTCTAACACTCCTATGGTGTACATGCAACCCTAGAAACCTTGGATCTATGTTTGACTAAGATACATGCAAATAATTATTTTTCCAAGGTTCTTATCCTAACTAGCATGGCATGGGGTACTTGAATCAAATAAAACTAGTAGAATTACTTACCTTGTAGTAGTAGTTGATTGCTTGGAGTTTGAGAGCCTAGCACCAATAATGTGGATGCCTCAAATGGAAGTCACAAATCACCACAAACTTGGAAACTTGAGAGAATAGTCACAAACTTCTTGAAATCGGCCCTCTTAGTTTACACACATCAACTAGTGTTATTTCAAGAACCAAAGCCTCCTTTATATAGTGTGGTGGATTAGGGTTACATCCATGTAAACCCTAATACCCATGTCTTTTCATTTCCATGAGATCCATGGGTTAAAGCTCCATGGAGTATCCATGGACTTTCCATGCAAGCCTAGCCCATTCCAAATAAGCATTAGCTCACACTATATAAATACAAGAGCCCATATTTAATTAGTCATACGTTTGATCTCTAAATTAATTCTACATTAATTATAGATCAACACTAATTAAATAATATGATTTTATATTAATATATTAGAACTTATAATATATTAATAAATCATAACTTATACTATTCTCAAAAGATTATCCGTAAATTGTTCGGGTGAAGTGCAACCCAAATGGACCATGTCGGGTCGGGTCAAGTACATACCAAATATAGTTATGGACTTAGACACTATCTCCAACAGTATGCTATGACGTGTACTCGACCTGATGTAGCCTTTGCTTTGAGCAGGGTTAGCAGGTATCAGGGGAACCCTGGCAAGGCACACTGGACTGCGGTAAAGAATATCCTCAAGTACCTACGGAGGACTAAGGACTGGGTCCTTACCCTCGGTGGCAGTGAGGACTTGAGAGTTGTAGGGTACAGTGATGCTAGCTTTCAGACTGACAGGGATAATTTCCACTCTCAGTCGGGCTAGGTCTTTACTCTAAACGGAGGGGCAATTACTTGGAAAAGTTCCAAGCAGGAGACAGTGGCTGATTCCACTTGTGAATCAGAGTATATAGCAGCAAGCGAGGCAGCAAAGGAGGCTATATGGCTAAAGAACTTCATCGGAGACCTTGGAGTTGTACCAACTATAAAGGAGCCAATGGAGATTTTCTGTGACAACAATAGTGCGGTTGCCTTAGCCAAGGAACCAAGAGATCATGGGAGATCCAGACACATTGACAGAAAATATCACTTCATCAGACATCGAATAGAAGAAGGAATCCTCGTGGCAAAGAGGGTATCATCGGATGAGAACCCAGCAGATCCCCTCACGAAGGGACTGACTCGGGCTAAGCATCTCCAGCATGCTCGGAGCATAGGGCTGAAGGATGATATTAGTTTTAGTAGTTAGATAATCTTGAAATTTGTAAAATGTAATTGACATTTGATGATAAATAAAAGCTATTATTTATGAGTAAAGTGTTGCTATCTCTTGTCAATCGTTTACTATTATTTCTTTTTGCATGTTTTGACTTCCAGAATAATTATGTTATGGTTTATATCATATTATTCAAACTCTCCACAGTCGGTCATATGTTGGAAGTAGATATGAATCAAGACTGTCATGGGTTGGCTTGTAGAGGTCTAAGATGTTAGACAAAGCGGGGCTACAGCACTCATGAGTGCTCATAAGTTCTGAGTATTGGATTCAACCCACGCTCACTTGTATCACTTCATGGAATTTATCTCGAGTGATCGTGAGACGGTAATATCATATAAGTCTTCAAACCTAGAGATATGATTTGTTGCCTATGAGTTGGTTATGCATTGATTGCACGAAAACGCATTGGTAACTCGATGTTATAAACCGTGCCTTTGTGTGTAGTTCAACAAGTAGTAGAGCAAACATATGAGTCGAAGTTTATCTGTTCCTTCTAGGATTAGAAGCGATATCTGGGCCCCTCGATGATTTTGTTTTGACCTATGTACCGGGCCCGGCCAGAACTAAATTGATGTGTTCAGTTAAGTTCTATGTCAAACAAATCGGAAATCGGGAAACAAATGCTGGACAATAAGCAAGACCATGTTCCATGTATTTGTTCGGCTGATATCTAGAACAGAGGATTATATGATCACTTATCTAAAATGGCGCTTCATAGTTCAACAAAGTTTAAAGAGCTACGATTGCTGATCGGTTCCTGAAGTCATACTTGCAACTATAGTTATTAGACTTATCCAAGTGGGAGACTGTTGGATATAGTGTCTAAGTCCATAACTATATTTGGTATGTACTTGACCCGACCCGGCATGGTCCATTTGGGTTGCACTTCACCCGAACAATTTATGGATAATCGTTTGAGAATAGTATAAGTTATGATTTATTAATATATTATAAGTCCTAATATATTAATATAAAATCATATTATCTAATTAGTATTGATCTATAATTAATTTAGAATTAATTTAGAGATCAAAAGTATGACTAATTAAATATGGGCTCTTGTATTTATATAGTGTGGGCTAATGCTTATTTGAAATGGGCTAGGCTTGCATGGAAAGTCCATGGATACTCCATGGAGCTTTAACCCATGGATCTCATGGAAATGAAAAGACATGGGTATTAGGGTTTACATGGATGTAACCCTGATCTACCACACGATATAAAGGAGGCTTTGGTTCTTGAAATTGCACTAGTTGATGTGTGTAAACCAAGAGGGCCGATTTCAAGAAGTTTGTGATTACTATTCTCTCAAAGTTCCAAGTTTGTGGTGATTTATGATTTCTATTTGAGGCATCCACACTATTGGTGCTAGGCTCTAAAACTCCAAGCAATCAACTACAACTACAAGGTAAGTAATTCTACTAGCTTTATTTGATTCAAGTTCCCCATGCCATGCTAGATAGGATAAGAACCTTGGAAAAATAATTATTTGCATGTATCATAGTCAAACATAGATCCAAGGTTTCTAGGGTTGCATGTACACCATAGGAGTGTTAGAATGCTCAAAACCCATCAATTTTTGCCTCCGCAGTAGTGACAATTAATGCCCGAGTCACCACCAAGTTTTACTTCCTTCTTTGGTTCTTCGGTCTAAGAAACACTCTTCGGTTCCTCCTTTGCTTTCTCGGCACTGTAGCTACCTTGCCAGTTTCGGTTCCTATTGTTGGGAACCTTCTTTTGATGAACTTCTTGGGATTTGACACCATCAAAGCATACTCTTCACTTGTTAGATTATATTCAGAAAGATCCAAATCTTCTTCTTCTTCAGCAGCATTCTTTCCTTTGGAGATTAGGGCCAAGGAACCCATGCCAGATACCACATTCGTTTCTTTAGTCACGACACTCTCATGTGACTTTAATATTCCCACCATTTTTGCTATAGAATAAGTCTTGAATTGTTCATGAGCCTTCACAATAGACACCACAGCCATCTATTCGGGTCTAAGGCCATTCATGAATGTCACCTTCTGTTCAATGACTTTCCTTTCAATCCCATGCTTTATCATCTTACTAAGGAGATGATTGAAGCGATCGAAGGCTTGAATAAGCTTCTCTTCGGGCTTCTGCTTGAAGTCGCCAAATTCTGAGAGCAACAATGTTTGGATTGAATGCTCAAGTTCTTCATCCGTAGAATACAATTCCTTCAATCTGTTCCATATTTCTTTTGTTGTTGTGCATGAGCTAACTAACTGAAACGTGTCCGATTGTAAAGCAAACCTAATCATTCTTAAAGCTTTGATGTTGCACTGAAACTTTTCCTTCTCATCTTGGGGAATGTCTTTCACATCACTGGCGAGTTGATTGTACTCCTTTTGAGTTTTAACAATTCTTGAAGTGCTTGAGTGAGCGAATGGACCTACAGTAATCGCCTCCCAGATCAAGTATCCATTGTCTTCTGATCCAATCACGTAGTCTTCAAAGTGATGCGTCCAGACCTCAAAATCCTGAGTGTACAATATAGGAATCCTTATCGTTGATCCTATGCTGTTGGAGATATTGATTGGGTTAGACTGAGAATCATCCATGGACATGACGATGTTTGTTCAAAAACCTGCTTAAGATCAGACTTGTAAATAACGTTAGGGTAAGATCGAATATTTAAAGAACTACGTCAATAGCAAATGACGGCTCTAACAATATCAATCAAGGCGGAAAACCCTAAGATCTTCTTGAACAGAAGAGATGTGTATGAATTACACAGTCTCCTGCTCTGATACCAATTATGAGTTGAAAAACTCTTAGATCGATTAGATCTTCAACAGGCTAAACAATAAAGGCAAACAAACACAATAAACACGATATAGAATCAAGTAATGCTTAATGATTCAAATGTAGTCACGCCTCAGCAGAGCTCGACGAAGAACTTCCACTGTAGAGGCGAGCCAGGGTTTGTAGTACAATGATCAGAATAATAATTAAAGCGCTACTAACAAAGGATGCATGCATGCACCTTAAATACTAAACCCTAATAAAACAAATACGGTTGGACAGGCCCAAACCGGATAACAAAACTGGGCTAAGGACCGAGCCCAAGGACGCAACACTACTAGACCCAACAATCAATACATGTGAGCTGCTAAGAGGAAAGGAAGCACTGGTGGGCCTTGAGCTACTAGAAAGCAATAAATAAAGAATTGAAAAGTTCAGTCCATGAAGGAGACCTAAATGTGATTTTGGTTTGTCATAAACCTTATCTTATGACTGTAGGTTGAAAATGAAAGTTCTACATGGATGGGAATGTCTGCACCTTCGAATCTAGTTGGCAAAAGGTATCGCTCTAATTCATGAAAATGGTTATGCGGAAACACTTTCGCTAGTAGATTTTAAGGATCTTATAAAGATCAGTACAAATATTGGTTGTATTAATTGCATTCTCAAATTCACAATATAATTACGACATCCCTCTTCATATTTCGAATTGTGAGGAATGGCAAGTAATTGTTTAAACTTTCAGGAGATATTTTTATCACGTCTTGAAAGGGTTTAAACACATACATTATCCGGATAAGGTGCATAAGCTTAAGAAGCCTAATTAGAGGCTTGGTGAAGCATCACGAAATAGGAATCCGCACTTCCATGAGAAAGTCAAAGGGTATTGATTTGTAGAAGTCCAGTTGATTTCTGAGTACATGTCAAAGCTAGTGGGAGCTAAATTGTTATGTTGGTATTGCATGTTGACAATACTATTCATATGGAACAATGTCTCTAGTTTGCAAGTTGAAAAAAATTGGGAACTGTTTCGCTATAGTTGACTTAAGGGAAATGGCACTCATACTTCGCTACAAATCCCAAGGTTTAGATCGTATAGTTTAATAGAACTTAGTCAAAATCATATATGAATAGTGTGTTGAAATGTTTCAACATAGAAGATTCTATATGGAAATATTATAGCAAGAGATTTAACAGATATCAAATCCTCATATAAGATATAATGAATCGAGTCACATATGCTTTGGATATAGGATCGATTACTTATGCTATAACAATTTTTTATTCTAAATTTTCAAATGATCTAAGCATTATGAGAAAAAGGACTAGAATTTTAAGTGACTAGATTTATTAAGCAAACTGTCAAGAACACTCTGAGGTTTATTGAAGATTGGTTGCTTGTAGATAATTGTAAGTATGGTATTGTTTGGAAGGACCATAGTGACACGTTTTGGATTGATATGATTTTTTTCCAGAATTAATGGTCGTATAGGAATATGGAAATGATTTCATAATAGGAAATGGGTAAATGGAAATGTTTCCATAAAAAGAGTTGGTTATAAAATCTAAATGGGAGTTGGAAACTTTAATGCAAGAGAAGTATTCATGGAGTGTGCCTTGAATTTGAGACTTCATAACCATGGAATTGTTTTGAGTAACAAGTTCCAGTGGAACATTATGTAATATCGAAGGCTTAGTTTCTATGACTTTAGAACCTCGACATCTCAGAAGGAAAATGCATGTAAAGAAGAAGTTCCACTACATCTTAGATAGCGATGAGCATTAGAAATTGTGAAATAAGCATCATTGGAGTAATTCCCAGTCGACCTGTTCACAAAGTAAGGACCATATAGAGGCATAGTATGCGTGTTTAGAACATGGCATGACTGATGTTACTTAATTCAAGTAGTTAGTTGATTACACAAAACAATCTACAATGAATAAACTCGTAATTGTAATGGTGATTAAATAATAGGGATTTATTTATAATCAAAGTGTTTAATGTTGTTGGGGTGCAAAGTGTAACGCCCGTGTTTCTAGGCTAGGCATTTAATGATGATGTAATAGTCTAGGCCAACCTTTGTAATTTGATTTGAAATAATAAGAGGTATTATTTGAGTATTATGTGCTTATTGCTTAATTATTATGATTTAATGAATTAAGAATAAAAATAAGCGTCGAAAATAAATTATAGATAAACCCGATATCTATGAAGAAAGTGGTAGTGGCAGAAATAAGGATTCCGGAGATATAAAGAATACCGAAATCCGAGTTATAACGAAGAAGTTATGACTTGTCGAAGTTTCGCGACAGAACCGGCACGACGTTGTATGACGTAAAAAGTGAATTTACAATAAAGTGCTTTTTAGCCTTAGCGATCTAAACGAAAGTCGTAGATTTCGTTAAACCGAGAGCGTGCATAAAAAGAACGCCCAAATCTGACTTCGTATGAGGAAGTTATGATTTTTCTAAGTTTCGACTTAGCAGTATGCAGCCCAAAACTCGAAATTTAGATCGAATGATTTTTAGCCGAAACAATCTAAACAAGAATCGAATATCTCGTCGATATTAGTGCAACGGTAAAAAGACAGACGAAAACGGACGTCGGATGAAGAAGTTATGAATTTTTAACAGACTTTTCATGTCCCGGCCTGTTAAAAATATAACTTTAAAATTTAAATCAAAATTAGCCGACAGAGTCTAAACGAAAGTTGTAGAGTATAGTCTCATTTACGCGTGGATATAAAGAACGTCAAAAACGGAGTTCGTATGCGAAAGTTACGAATTTTTGAAGTTTGGAAAATGGGAGTACGCCCATCGTACTCGTGTGTGTGATCCGAAGTTGGCCACGTTGCCTACTTCCTCGCATGCGACACGTATCTTGTACCATCGACACGTCTAATTCCACGCATCACCCTACGCCCAACGTACGAAGGCTTACGCCCCGCGTAGAGCACCGCTGAGCAGTACGCCCAGCGTACACCATATTTACGCCCAGCGTAATGCTGAGCCTCGGGCACTATAAATAGAACTCAAGGCTGCCCGGTTTTTGTTTACTTTCTTTACATCTCTCACCCTTATACTCTCTCCTAAATTGCAAGAAATACCCCCGAAGCCTAGTGTATCGTCCTAGCACCTGAAGCAAGTTCCAGAACCCCGTAGATCCCGAGAAAAAGAATTTTCGAGCCGAAACTCTGTCCGCGTGAAGCTCGGTTTTCGAGAAAACATCCTTGTTTTCAAGAAAACATCCCGGTTTCATTAAAGAATATTATTTTTAGAGCCGAAGTACTGTCCAATCATCGTCTTAACAAGTGAGTGTGTAGTCACTTTCATCTTACACATAGATATGAAGTATTTTCTATAAAATACGTGCTATGTGTAATTATAATGTTTGTTTATTTGAGATCATGTTGAATAGATGTTTTATACAATTTTTAAACTGTATATTTATTTTTATCTACAAATATGTTGGGTAAAACATGGGTAGATGAAATAGTTGATGTGTGTTAAAATGATGAGAGACCTCGATGATGTTGTTGTTGTTGTTGTTGTTATAGTCATCTAGCGGAGTATAGATGACGACCACGGACCTTTCTAGACAGTCCAGTGGAACGCTAGCAGGTTCGCAACTTGTAGGTGTTGGTGAACTATATGTTCGCTGGTGTACTCCATCCCCCTCATGGTTGCCTTAAGGACATGTATGGCTGAGGAATCCCCTTAGCAGTAGTGTCCATCCCGATGATGATCCTTAGGCTAGGTCCCTTGTGATAGGTGTTTAGGGACGTAAAGTGAGGATAACGGGAATGGGTAATCAGGGTTATTGTTGGTTGATGAAATTAATAAATTAATTTTTGGTTGATGAATTTAATAAATTTATTATTAATTATGGGTTGAAAATCCTATATGCTCACCAGGCTCCCAAGCCTAACCCACTCAACTTTTTATATTACAGGTAGTGAACCCAGAGCATTGTTTGGATGATGACAAGGGATTTCTGGATTATACGCCAGTAGATGTAAATATCTGTTGTAAGGCTTATAATATACTGTTTATGCTTTTGGTCTGTATCGGAACATGACATCCCGAGGTTTTGATATATAATGAAAATACATATTTCTTTAAGAAATGTTTTGATAAATTTTTATCATGTTTTGTTTTTGGGACAAATTCCGCAACATCTTTTAAAAAGATTACTCTGATTTTATTTTAAAAAGCATAAATTAAATCGGTATTTTCTGGCCGAGAAATTTGGGGATGTCACACAAAGTTCTCCATTGGATGGTGACTTAGAAGGTTTCTCTCTATTCGATATGGAAGGCTTCTCATGTAGAAGGCCTTATGGGTTGAGCTAGCCTATAAATACTAGTTTAGTATACATTATAGGTTGAGAGAACTCCCATTATATAAATAAGTAGTTTAGTCTAGAGAGAGAGAGAGAGTATTGCAGTTAAGCAAGCACATGCTTCTATATTTTTGTACTACTCCATTATTTATACATCTTGTGCTTAAACATTAATTCGTGTCTTTTCGATTATGTATGTTATTAATTCAACAATTGTCATCTCAATAAGATTCTACATGTGGTATCAGAGCTTAATCTTGAAGGTTTAAACAACTATTTCAAGATCAACGATCTTAGATGGCAACATTTTCGTGTAATTGACTAAAAGATTCAAAATCTTTGGTGAGTATGTCAATTGGATCTATTTTCTTTTCATGTCAAAATTTGATCAGATTTGTTCAAAATCAAGCTCAAATTCTTTGTAATTCATCTTTTATTGATTGAGCCCAAACAATTGATTTGTTACTGTTCATACCGAAATTCTAGCCCAAATTCTTTGATCCATTTCAGTTGCTGGATATTTGTGTTTGACTGTTATATGTATTTCGTTTATATCATCTGATCGGTTCTCGTTCTTCTTACTAGCTTCGTATACTTCTTGAGTTGAGCAAATCAATTTTATTCATGGATCACAAAATCAGCCAAATTGTATTAACATCTATTATCACTTCGTAATTTTTTGAAATTCTAGCATCCTGGTAAACAATGAATCTCGATCTTTGAGTTCTCATTTCGTCATTGAGTCAGAATTCCTGAATCGTATAAATCTCAAAATCGATTGTGATTTTGTTATTCGATTTTGTTGATTGAATTGGTATGCTCTTTCTGATTTTCTTCTCGATTACATTCTGAGGATTAATTTGAAGAAACCTCATTGGATGGTATTTTGATTGATTTTTAATGAAAATCATCAAGAACAGATCGATAGTTAGTTAAATTGATTAGTTTGATCTGAAAATGAATTGGAAGTCAATACTTTGGTGTTCGTGATCTATGTTGAAGTGATGAAAAAGGATCGAAGTGAACTGATGTCAATCTGGGTTTGTATATCACAATGATCTGTATTCAAAAGAAAAAGGTCAACACCAAAAGTCAAAATTGGATTCTTTATGAATCTGGAACGAAAGTGAAATCGGAAGGTTTCAGCGGAACAAAGGGATAAGTTGCGATGATGGTTTTATAATCAGAAACGAAGGTGATCAGAACACAGACGATCGGAACAAAGCCTTTGCAGTTTATCAATTTGCTGGGTATCATAGTTTGATGCTATGTCTTGTTGTTGATTCACATGTTGTTCCCGCAATCTGAATGACTAGGTATCGCAATTGAAGGTTGTGACATCTCGTTTTCGTAACAGTCTCGTAATCGGTACGAGGGGTTGAATTGCGAGGATGGCCGTTGGTCAAGGGTCTCGCAAATAGCAAGCAACATCGTACTCGCAATTGGAGATAAGTTTTGAGTCTTGCTGTTTGGGTATGACTCATAGTCGGAAGAATGAAAAACGAATGTGCTCGTAGCGAAGACTTGGATAACGAGGGTTTGTTAACGACGACTTAGATAACGAGGGGTAGACTTGCGAGTGGTTGATAACGAGTTATCGATTTTGGATATCAAGTGGTCGAAGTGCTCGCAATCGTAATGAGTGTTGTGTTTTTGCAACTGGAACGATTTAGGGAAGAAGACACTCAATGTTACACATTTGTTCCTCGATCTTTCAGCTTAATGACAATTCTTACCCAGAAACTAAAATCTTTGCAACTGTTGAAGATTATTTCTCGGGCTTTCAAGATTGTTTTCTCTACAAATGTTTTCCAGCAACATGCACATTATTGTTCATTTTTCAAGTCAAAGTGGTCTCTGAAGTCAAGATTTTGAAGAATCGACATATTTTTCATGTTTTCCGGTTTTAAAACTTCTCATTTTCGTCACTGATCAAGGGGGAGTATTGTATTTCCAAATCCACATTGAGCACTTTCTCATTTCCATTTGGATTTTTATAATCATATTTCGATAATAAAAAGGGGGAGAGATTTCGATATGGGTATTCGAAAGTTTTTGGATATTCATTTTCGTAGTGAATGATCTTTTATGATTAAAAACCAATGTGACTTTAAGGGAGAGATGGTATTGATTATGAAGTTATTTGGATTTGATATTCTGAAGTGGTTTGTTTTTATGAAGGGTTTGGACTTATTGAAGATTTTTGAGATGTGCTTTTACGCACAAGGATAGGTAATTATCATTGGAGTTTTTGATACTCAAGGACTTAAGATTGCCTCTTGTAGCTTTGGATTGTATTGTCTCACTTTGTAGAACCCGGATTAGAAGCCAATTAAAGATTTGAAGATTTGATGGTCACTTATACATTCTTGTCACATTTAATGTCTTAATTCATGAAGTTTCTCTTTTGGAACTAGAAGTCGGGCCATCCATTCCAAGCTTTTAGAGGGGGGGGGGGGGGGGGAGGGGAGGAGGGAATGTTAGGGTGCAAAGCTCTTTATTGGATGGTGACTTAGAAGGTTTCTCCCTATTCGATATGGAAGGCTTCTCATGTAGAAGGCCTTATGGGTTGAGCTAGCCTATAAATACTAGTTTAGTATTCATTGTAGGTTGAGAGAGCTCCCATTATGTAGATGAGTAGTTTAGTCTAGAGAGAGAGAAAGTAGTGTAGTTAAGAAAGCACATGCTTATACATTTTTGTACTACTCCATTATCTATATATCTTGTTCTTAAACGTTAATTCATGTCTTTTCGATTATGCATATTCTTAATTCTGCAATTGTCATCTCCATGGGATTCTACAGATGTCATAGTTGATTAATTTCTAATTTTGTGTTTCACTTTACATGTTTTACTTCCTGAATATTTTTAGTATTCAAAATTTCATAGTCGATCATACTTTTGGAAGTAAGTATTTAATTAAGATTGTCATTGTTAACGCATCCCTCAGGGGAACGTCAAAAAAGAAGTCAAACTGACATCGGGCTTGGCCTGGTCAGAACCTAGTCTAAAGCCAAGTCCGGGCCTTCGCCAACGCGAAGAGCGCTCATATGGAGGTTAAGGTGCAGAGTCGTGCCTTAAACCCTTCTCCAGGAGATTATATCCCCGCAAACGTGGGATCAATCAAAGAGTCCCACTCGCCAATGAGGGAATGAGGCAAAAGACGTGATGGAGGACCCTCCAATACGGGTCCGCCACGTCGCACCTCACGAGGGAATCCTCAACAAAATCAGTTGAGGGATACGCCTCCTGAACAGGTATAAAAGGATCCTTCTTCCTCACGAAGAAGGGGACATAATTCTCTCTTTCTTGTAATCTACTACCATCTCTCGCAAATCTCATACTAACTTGATCGTAGGAGCTTCGTCCCGATAACTCCTCCCGGTCGTCGGCTAACGTCATCTCTCTCTTTTGCACTGTGATAACAAGAGAAGATACATGCACGAATCTCCCCTGCAGTTCCAACTCAATCCTCTCCAACATATCACAACAGTCATGAATAGTTTATGGATTGTGTATAGAGATTAGACATTACATGGGGATTGCTGCAAAATTCATGAGTACTTGGAAATGGAGATTTTTAGTATCGGATAAACCCACGCTTAGATATTACATCATGGATTTAATCACAATTAATTCTAAGATGATAATATCTACTATTCTTAAAGCAGAGATATATAGCTCATAGATTACAAAACAGTTGTGCTTTGGTTTACTCAAACGCATCTCGTAACTGGATGTTATAAAGGGTTATTCCATGTATGATTTGGTGAGTAAAAGGTATGACTACATATTCAATGTATTTCATTCCTTTTTCCTGAATAAGGAAAAGCGATATCTTTAGGCCCATCGGTGATTTGGGTTGATTTATAAGAACCAGGCCTAATCCGGACTGAATAATTGTGTTCAATTTGTTGTCCGAATTTGATCACAAATCGGGAAACATAACAAATGGACATGAGGTTGATCATTTAATTCATGAATCTGTTCATATCATATCTTCTAGAATGAAAGAATAGTCTATAACTTATCTTAGGGCTAATGTTATTTGAATCAAAGTTCAACAGTGGCTTTGGAAATCACTCTTTGCTGTTTGGTTATACTTGCAATTGTAGTTATAGACTTATCCAAGTGGGAGACTGTTGGATTAAGGTATCTAAGCTCATAACTAAATTGGTATAAACTTGCAAATAGAAGCAAAGTCCTTTTTGGGTTTCCCTCATAACCAGAAATAGCAAGAAATGATACTAGGAGAAAGAGAGAGAGAGAGAGAGATGATTTGTTAATATATTATGTGATTAATATATTAACTAGAAGTAGATAACTGATATGTTAATTTTTTATGTGATTAATAAATTAACATGAGATCAATAGTTAAGTAATTGATTTATTAATAGATAAATTAATGAGAAATAGAATTAATAAAATGTTAATCATAATCAATCTGAAATTAATTTGAGATTAGTTGGAATTAATTAAAAGTGCAATGGGTGAATTGTAATTGTTCAGTAGTTGAAAAAAAGAAACAATTATAGTACCATCCATGGTATGGATGGTTTTGGCTTGATTCCTAGGGTTTCTAGAAGCCTCCTGGATGCGGATAAGGAAAGGATTTGAATTGAGATTAAATCAATTATTTAATTAATTCAAATATGGCTTTACCTGCAAGTTACCTAAACTATAAATATCACCCCAAGACCAACAAATTTCTTTCATACCTTTACCTACAAGCTTAGGAACAAAATTTCTATCCCTTTTCCTCTCTCTCTCTCCTCTTTATTCTAGAGTTTCTAAGGTTTTGGGTGTGAGCCATTAAAGGCATCATACTTTTGATGCTTGCTTTCTAATGACACAAAGGAAAGGATCAAATATTTATTTGCTATAATAAATATAAAGGTATGAAAACCCTAATTCATGAATTTCGATTTTCATAGAGTTCCTTTAGGGTTCTTGATGTTCATAGTATGTTGCTATCAATTAGATACTTTATTGGTTGCATGTGAACTTAAGTGTTAAGATTTTCCGCTTTCTATGTTTTTGATAACCTATAAAACCCATCAAGAAGGACTAAGGATATGTTCTTGGTATATAGTGCAAAAGAATAACTAATAGTTACAAGTTACATTGATGCAAATTTCTAAACTGATAGAGACAAATCGTGCTCACAATCGGGACATGTGTTCTTTCTTAATGGAGGAGTTGTTACGTGGAAAAGTTCCAAACAAAACACCATGGCAGATTCAACATGCGATTCTGAGTACATAGGGGCAAGTGAAGCTGAAAAGGAGGATACATGGTTAAATAACTTCATCGATGATCTTGGAGTAGTACTAAGCATCAAAGAACCAGTGAAGATCTTTTGTGATGACGAGGGTGCAGTCGCCTTGACTAAAGAACCGATAGACCATGGCAATTCAACACACATTCAAAGGAAGTATCATTATGTTCGACATCGTGTAGAAGATGGTGACATCGTCGTAAGTTATGTATCATCTGAGGAGAATCTTGTTGATCCATTCGCAAAGCCACTAACAAGAGAGCAACATGATGGTATTGCTAGGACCATTGGCATGAGACTAGATAGTGATTTGATTTAGTAGTTTACTTGTTATTTTGAGTTATTATTAAACATTTTTACAATATGAATTGTAGAAAATTTGATGTTTATTTCAACGAGTCTTAATAAAGATTTTTAATTTGCTATCAAAATATTGTCAATTTAAATACCGAGTTTCACTTTTGCATGTTTTGAACCAACTTCCAGAATATTTAATTACATTCAAAACTCACAGTCATTTGCATTCTCAGGAGTGAATATTGGAATGAAAGACTTCCATGAGAATTGGTTGAACAAATTTGTTTTTGGACATTGTAATTGAGATTTCACCAATACTACATGAGTACTTGAAATAGAGATTTTAAGTACTAGAACAACCTGCACTTAGAGATTACTTCATAGATATTGTCCCAAGTAATTCTAAACAACAATATCTTTTATTCTTCAAACCTAGATATATATATGGGGTTTTGTTTTGCAAAATTTGTTGTGCATTGGTGTGCTCCAACGTTATCCGTAACCGGTAGAAATAAACGATATTTCCATGTATTATTAGACGAGAAAGAAAAAAACTATGTAGTCAAAGTTTATTTGTTCCTTATCGTAACTGTTAAGCGATATCTATGGGCCATCCGATGATTTGGTGCTGACATCTAAAGTGCTTCGTCAATCCCTGACTAAATTGACGTGTTCGATTTAGTAGTCAGATGTAATGTCAGAAATCGTTAATCGGGAAACATAATGTTAAATAATTTGATTGACTCATATCCACGACTCATGTTCATAAATATATCCAGAACAAATGAATAAATTGATCACTTGTCTAAGGACCAAATTCTGATATGAGTTTCGTTGTTATATAGATGACTACTTTTTGTTAATTGTTAGTGAAATATTTAACTGCAAAAAGTTGACGACCTGTACAAGTGGGAGATTGTTGGAAATTGTGTCCAAGGTCATTAACTGTTTTCGTAATATTTCTAATAATAAAATGGTTCTTTTGGGTTGGCCTCATAACCCAAATAGCATAAGGAATTGGAGTTTAATACTGTATTAATTTATCAAGAAATTAATAAATTAATTAGAAATTTTTTGGTATATTAATTAAAAGGATTTAATAAATTAAAAGTGGTTGAAATTTAATTAATCATAAGGATTAATTGGAATATTCTAGAACCTCCTGGAAGACATGATATGGACAGTTTCCAGATCTCTAGGATTAGGATAGACCTTGTTTGAATAGGATAACGATAAACCCTAGAGTTTGTATCCATCTGTGATTCTAACAACCTATAAATAGATTACTAAACTAAACCCTATAGCCTATTATTATATTCCTCAAAATCGTCCATATTTTGTCTCTCTTACTCTCCAAATTCGAAATTCACAACCTCTCTCCAAGGGTTGGTGATTTTCGAATAAACCCTAATTTGTTGGTTCTTTCTTTTGCTATTTGGTGCGTGGATATAATTCCATTAGAAAGATTCTCTTTCAGATCCTTCATCTTGCAACAAGCTGCCACGTATGAGATCACAAGGAAACGAATATGTGGTTAGTAATCTTTACTTTTGTCATTTTTGAAAATTTGTTGTTATAATAGTAAAACATAGATTCTAGGTTGCATGTGCACTTAGGTATATCAAGTTTTGATTTTTCCATTACCTTAGATAGTATACTTCATGCTTATAATCCCCAAAACACACACACGCACACACACACACACACACACACACACATATATATATATATATATATATATATATATATATATATATATATATATATATATATATATATATATATATATATCACCTTTGTCAACCTACTAAATAACGACCACCATCAGCATAGATGTTGGATCTCCCCCGACAAACAATTTTTTCGTTTTTAGTCGACCACCAGTAGACTTGTGAAGACCCACGACTCAGATAAATTGAAATAATAGGAAAATATATCAAATCCTAGAAACCCATATTAAATCCTCACTCAAATATCGATCATAAGACAAGAAATAAGACCTGAACATTTTGTTGTCAACCACTCTAAGCAATCAATCTTGAAACCTGAAATAAGAGGAATCCAAATATTATGGTGGTAGCTCCCCTCCGTAAGTTGAATCCACAAATTAACTCCTCAATCAATTCAATTCCACAAGAGTGTCTCAAGTATGTCTCTTCTCTCGTTAGAATCCAATTTATAGATCCGACCATCAAACCTTTATAGAAATAGAAATTTCATACATATGTATCTTCAAGTTTAGCATTTTGTTCCTTTTCACTGAAGTCATCTCTTTAAAATTTATTTAACTTTTACCGACATAGAAATTTCATTATCAAATAACTTTTCTGTTATTTATTTGACTTCTTTTTCTCTCTCCATTTCTCTCTCTCTCTCTCTCTCTCTCTCTCTCTTTCACTCTCTCTCTCTCTCTCTCTCTCTCTATATATATATATATATATATATATATATATATATATATATATATATATATATACATATAGGGTCTGGATCCATTGTGGAAACTAATTTTGGTGAGGACTGGGAAGACAAATCTCAACCAATCGAGCTCATTAAGGGCATTTTTGTCACAAAATAAAATTAACAAGGGTCGGGTTAGGGCTCATCTTTTAGCATGGAATTTAAAATGGATTGATTGATCTGAAAACATATACATTGGATTGGGCTACAAGTTACGTCTATTATCAATGCTATCATCTTCACATCGCTCTGATCGTAATTCATGAAGCAAAGAAGTTGATCCTAAATTGTGACAGCCCGAAATATTTGGATCAAGCAAGGTCTAAATCGTAACCCTATTACTATGAAAACCTTGAAGGCTAAAAGGGCATAGGTGCTTGTACATGGAAGTATACATTTTAGAAATCACATATAGGGTAACCTCTTGAAAGTAACCAAGTTTAGCAAGACAAAAGTGAAACAAGTAAATTGGAGTCCAAGTTGCAATAAGTCTTAAGTAAACAATGCAATCCAACAATGTCACAACTAGCATTTTAGGGCCAGGGTTTTCTTACTCATGAACAAGATAGTTCTTTGTGTAACTATGTAACGCCTGTTAGATTAATGTCTAAGTCCATAACTATATTTGGTATGTACTTGACCCGACCCGGCATGGTCCATTTGGGTTGCACTTCACCGGCACAATTTATATGGATAGTCTTTTGAGAATAGTATATTTATGATTTATATTAATATATTATAAGTTCTAATATATTAATATGGAATCATATTATTTAATTAGTATTAATCAAGAATTAATTTAGAATTAATTAAGTGATCAAAAAGAACTAATTAAATATGGACTCTTATATATATGGAATGGGCCAAGTTCATTTAGGTTGGGATAAGCTTTCATGGATGGTCCATGGAGCTTTTAACCCATGGATCCTATGTAAATGAAAGGTCATGGGTATTAGGGTTTACATGGATGTAACCCTAATCCTCCATAATATATAAAGGGGTCCTTGGCTCACAAAATTGGCACAAGTGTGTGAAAATAAGAGTGGGCCGATTTTAGTGTGCATACATATTCTCTCAAGTTTTTCCAAGGTGTTTTGGTGATTTGTGATTCCATTTGAGGCTTCCACACTATTGGGGCTAAGCTCTTAAAGCTTGAAGACATCAAGCTACATCAAAAGGTATGTCATCTAACTAGAACTTTGTAGTATAGGTGCTTCATAATATGCTAGTTAGGATGAAACCTTGGAATAGTTAATATTTGCATGTATAATAGAGAAAACATAGATCCAAGGTTTATAGGGTTGCATGTACACCATAGGAGTGTTAGAATGCTCAAAACCCAACAGTGGTATCAGAGCCATGGGTTGTTTTCTGTTATATTGATGCAAATGTTTTATTTTCAAGTTGAAAAAAAAGGAAAAAAAAAACATGACGTTTGTCAAATTTTAAGATAATTACTTGTTTTGTGAAAAACGAATTATTTGTAAAATTTGAATAATTTGTTATATGAGTTGAATTATGTCAAATTTAGTAAAACATAAAATGATATGATTATTTTATTAGTTTTAAAAGTTTGATCTAAATGTTTTAAAGAGTTACATATTTTCTCATAAAATTTTGGAGCTCAAAAGTTTTTTTTTAAGTTGTGATCTTAAGGGTTTTTGAAACTTCCATAAGTTATGGATATGAAAGTTTTTTTTTTTTAAAAAAAAATTTGATTCAAAGTTTTTATGGAGTTACAAAATTTGGTGTTAATGTTTTAAGGAATTCCATAACTTGTTCTTAAGTTATGGAACATGGAAAGTTTCATCATAAAACACCATTAATTCCATAAGTTATGGAATCCAAAGGTTTTCAAGAATTACAAAACTTGCCCTCAAGTTTTGGAATTTGAGAAAAGTTTTTATGAAAAAAAGAATTGAATTTTGAAACTCTTGGGTTCATAACTTAAACAATTAATTAAATGGTTTTAATTTTGAGTTTAATAATTGGAATTATGATGTTTTGTTGAATAGTTCAAATTAACTCTTATGGACTTTATTAATATTTAATTAAAGCATTTAATTAAAAGAGTATTATTAATCCATAAATATATGGTTTGAGTTTAATTAAATTAAAAGTCTAGTTTAATAGATTAAACCACCAAGTATTTTAAATGTCTAAAATACACCCTTATACTATTATAATATTAAAAGTTTAATATATTATATGTATAAGAGCAAGTCGTCTTACCATTAGTAGGCCTCATTCACAAAGCCGGTCTATAAGGGGGGTATAAGGTTACTGCATATAAAATGGCAGTTTAATGGGTGTCCACTCTCACTCACCGCTTCCTTGACCGGTGGAGGGTCGTTAGCCGAACAGGTAGGACAAGGACTATAATTCTCCCTTCATTATAAGTATAATGATAAATACTAAGTAACTAAATGTTGGATTAATGTCTAAGTCCATAACTATAATTGGTAAGACTTGACCCGACCCGGCATGGTCCATTTGGGTTGCATGGCATCATGCATTTGGATAGACTATAATGAGAGAAATAACACTTAAGGTTGGTTAATATATTATAAGTTCTAATATATTAATAAGGTTATTTAATTAGTATTGATCAAGAATTAATTTGGAATTAATTAAGTGATCAAAAGGAGACTAATTAAATATATGGGTTGATTGTGTAAATCATTCATTCTTATATATGTGGGCTTGTGATCCAAGATTCCTTATGTTGGACTAAGTCCATGGGGTGACCCATGGATACTCCATGGAGGTTAAAATCCATGGAGCATAAGGAATGGGTAAAGTTATGAGTTACATGGTGTAACCCTAATAGCCACCATATAAAAGAATCCCATGGCTCAAGAAATCGTGCACTAATGTGTGAGTGTGAGGGCTAGACGATTTCAAGGAGTGTTCAAGTTTCTCTCAAGTTATTCCAAGTGTATTTGGTGTTGTGTGAACCATTTGAGGTGTCACACTTGGGGCACTAGGCACTCAAGCTTCATGAAGACATTCTACATCAAAGAGGTATGTATTCTATCTTGTTATATTTATTATTTTGTATGCTAGATTAGGATAATACCTTGGATGTTCATAATTGTATGTATAATAGAGAAAACATAGATCCAAGGTATTTAGGGTTGCATGTACACTTAGGAGTGTTAGAATGCTCATAATCCAACAGTGGTATCAGAGCCTAGGCTTGTTTTCTTGTTATACTTGCAAAAGTAGCTGAAAAATCGAGTTGGATGCATATATTCGATTGTTTTGGCTGGAATTGGACTAGGAACATTACCCTAAGATGTTTTTGGACTTATAAACTTGTTTTTGATGTGGTAATGTTCATGCTAATCCAATTTCTAAGATAATTGTCATAATTTCAAGATTTGTATCAGTTTGTATGTTCATGCTAATTTCTTGAAGATTGATGATTTGAATTATCTTGTTCTTATGAGGTTCTTAGATTAATAGAAAAGTTGTGTGAAATAGTTGTTTTCAATCCATTTTAATCTAAGAGTTGATTCCAAAGTGTGTTTTTGTAACTTGTCCTCAAGTTATATGAAAAGTCACATTTAAGAATCATAAAACTCATAAAAGTTGGCAAAGGTTACAAAATGAAGAGTCTAGTTCTAATTAAATGGTTTTATGACTCCATAACTTGTCCTTAAGTTATGGAGGTTCAAGAGTCTCTTCATTAAATTAAAAAAAAAGTGTAACCTTAATTAGTTCCATAAGTTACAATAAAAAAAAGTTATTTTTTTTTATTAATTAGTTTAAAGTCTTCCATAACTTGTCCTCAAGTTATGGAACTTGAAGAGTTTTTTTTAATTAAAACTACTTTAAACTCATAAGTTATGGAATTAATTAGTTTTGAATAGTTTCAAAACTTGCCCTCAAGTTTTGGAATTTGAAAAGTTTTCACTTATGAATACTTTAATTCCAAGTTAGCCCTTATAATTTTAAAAGTTAAAATTCAACCCTTATACTTTATAATATTATAAGTTAATAATATTATATATATATATATATATATATATATATATATATATATATAGGTATAAGAGTAAAGTCAGTCTTACCGTTAGTAGGCCTCATTCACGAAGCCGGTCTATAAGGGGGGTATAAGGTTACTGCCTATAAAATGGCAGTTTAATGGGTGTTCACTCTCACCCACCGCTTCCTTGACTGGTGGAGGGTCGTTAGCCGAACGGGTAGGACAAGGACTATAATTCTCCTTTCATTAAAAGTATTAATGATAAATACTAAGTAACTAAACTCTTATTAATACCCAATCTTAGTTACTTAGGAAAATGTGAATTTGGTGCTAACCCATGAAATTACACTTTGCACTTTGCTTAAGTCGTTAGTGGAGCGTGTGTGGTTAACCGGCACACTAACCTGGACTTAACAAGGTAGGCAAAGGGTAACTTAATATTTATCATAGTATCGGTGGAGCGTGTGTGGTTAACCGGCACACTGATTAAGGGGTAAATATTAAGGGTACCAAGTATATTTGCATGGTTATTCACACCTTGTTTTGTGATCCTCGGCATCCCAGTCACAAAACCTGAAGGGCACACTCGAGATTGAAACATGCCTTTGAACAGTTCAATGAATCTCAAAGATCTAGGACTTTCAAATCCAATTAAAACCTAATAAATTATTTCGTTTTTCATGGTGGAAATTGGTGAATCGTCATTCACCTACCTTCAAATATTTTATAGCTTGGATTACGGCATCCCTCTTCTAAGTTATAAAATAGTTTGTTGGGTCCTAGCCTTAATATTTCATATTGGGTGTCATATTAAGGACTTTAAATCAACTATCTTGAATATCTCCCAAAAAGATGTCTGGTCTAGACATTTATGATCTTCCCAAATCTCTTGAAACAAGCTTTCCTAAATGAAGATGATGTCTCATGGATATCATACTTCTTTCACCTCCTCCAATTATTCTCCCTAACCCACAAGTTCCTAAAAAGTTTAAGGTCACTCAAGCCCTATTGGCAAGGCAAGGTCTAGGTGTGATCACATCTTGGAGATGTAGTCACATATTGACAAGCCGGGAGAGTTGGGTGTCAAAGTCTTGAGAAAGTTGGTGGCTCAACTACTTTCTAAGTCACATAGTGAGTTCTTTTGGGAATCCTATGAAACAGACTAAGACAATACCCTTAATGATCTTATCTATTTGCTAAGATCAACTTCCTAAAACGCTATGGACATTGACAATGATGACATTGGATATCCAGTAAAGCTCTCTCTTCCCAATGGAAAGGGATCGGCCATAGTCAACTCGGTTGACCCAATGGTAAAGAGAGAGGCGAAGTCTGAGATAGTCCCATTATCAAGGGTCCATAGGTAACTATTGCCAAAGGAAGGGGCATTGGTTACGAAGCTGCCAAATTTACCTAAGGATGTTAAAGTCAATAAGTTTGGCTCTACTTCAGGTAAAGTCCATTGTCTAACTCTATTAAGTACATGCTGATTCTGATCGCGAAGATGGATTTCAATCGCATGGTTCGGTGATCAGAATTTTGGGCTATTACTTAAGAGTTATGATATTTATATTGCTTAGGAATAGATAACAACAAGGTTTTCATATGGATTGTAAGGATAAGTTTTTCCGCAAAGGTTTAAAATAAAAGAAAAAGGTTTTGATTTTATTTATTTTAAGTATCCTTACAATGGCATTTGTGAAAAGTTGTTGCTTATAAGATTCCATTGATAGCAATATTGGAAAAATGGATTTGATTCTTTCGGTTGTGGTAGTGTCTAATATTACCAAATAAGGAAAGATTCTCATCACCCAAGGTTCAATTGGACCGAAACTTGGAATCATGCAAGTTGTATAGTATGATGAATGAGAACTTTCAGCTTGGAAAATTAAGACTAATTCTTTATGTGAATAAGGAAAGGACTAAGGGATCGAGTACACATTCTTGTGCACTGGTCAAGTCCACCACAAAAGATCAAGAAGACTATTCGTCATGATTTACTTAAGTTCAGTAAATATGGTTATACTTATAAGTTTAAGTATAAGTCTGTAGCATTGGAGAAGTTTCAATGTGAGACAGAACGAATAAGAAGAATCAAAGTATGGTAGAAAGATAAAAGTTTCTCAAATCTGAAAAGATGGGAGAGTGCTTTAGTATCATGTTTATGATCATCTTAATGATTAAGATACCATATCATAATTGGTCCTCTAAAGTCATCTTAGTGCATTCTTATGACTAAGAAGAGGAGTCATGAATTGTTGAAATGGTTAAATCAAAAAGATGAGTCATACTTCGTTCCAAAACAATTCTTAGAGTCATACTCCAAGATTGTAACTTGAGTGACATATCTGAAAGAGGGTTTGTTAACACTAGTCAAATGTAAGAGTAAAAGGTTATCTACTCTTGTACATTTGAAATTGGTAAGTTGTGATGTTTTGGATAAAACAGAGACCAACTTAGGCCAATTGTGTAAAGTGTTAGTCTTGATAAAGAATCCGCACTATCTCTTGAATATTTGACAAGGGAGTCTTATATGTCAAGAGGACAGTGGGAGTCTTAAAGCTCTTGAAAGTTTCAAGACTTAATCAAGAATAAAACCTAAAGTCCTTCACTAGCACACGACTTGAGGTTTATAACCTATCGTGTTGAAATTTTTGTGCCTATTCAAGTTGGCTTTGCATAGGAGTTCTGAGAGTTCTCAATTGGTTGCACAACTACTTGGAAGCAATGGCAGGCACCTGAGCTGCCAAATGGCAAGAATTTAAGATTGCACAAGTTTAATCAATATGAGTTTGGATTTGTCACTAACCTTTTCTTGTGATTATGGTTTTGACAAATACACATGGATAAGAACACATACACTATTAAATCTAAGTGTCATAAGGTTTCTCTCCGATTCAAGAAAATGATGGTGAGGAAACACTTTCACTAAGTAGATTTTAGCTAGATAGCAATTGTGATATTTGCATTCTCAAAGTCGTTAGTAGAGCGTGTGTGGTTTACCGGCACACTAACATGGACTTGTGAGAAGTGGCAAAGGTCTAATCAATTGAGACTATGATTACGGCATCCCTTTTCATAGTTCTAGAATTGTTTAGACACACATGTGAGCTATCTAAGAGAGGTGTATGATTTTGATAAAGTTTTATCAAAACAATCTAGTATCAGAAATCTGAACTTTGGTAAGAAAGTCAGCTGATTTCTGAGTACATGTCAAAGCTAGTGGGAGCATAAGTGTTATGCTAATAATCATCATGTTAGTGGGAGCATGATAATTATGACAAAGGTTGCAAGTTAGCAATGTTAATTATAGAAAACAAAAGTTTCAATTCGTGAGGTTGCAGGGGTTGAAAAAGTTGTTTTGCTATAATTAAGGGAGAGGAAATTATACTTCATTTCAACTCTAAAAGCTTAGATTGAGATTTTAATCGTATTTAATCAAGGATATATATATGAATTTCATGTTGGAATGGCTCAACATAAGGAAATTCTATATATGGGTCCATTATTTGCGTTCTAAAATTCGATTATGATTACGGCATCCCTTTTCATAATCTGAATTTTGAGAACTTGGCAAATTGAAATGGAAATATTATAGCAAAAGACTGGTTTAGTCTTTATGTGAGACATCATGAATCGTGTCCCATATGCTTCAGATATAGGATCGATTACATGTGCTATATTCATCCTTTCTAAAATTTTCCAAATTCTTGGGGCATTATGAAGGGAAAAGGTCTAGAATTGGATATGACTAAAATGATTAAGCAATTGTCGAGGACAATCTAAGGTTTACCAAAGATTGGTTGCTCAAGGACAGTTGGAAGTATAATGTTAATTCTGGAAGGACCATATTGACATAATCTGTAAGGAGGCAACTCTTGTTCAGAAGTGATAGTCAAAATGGAATATGGAAATGTTTCAAAGTTAGAAATTATTCAATCTGTGTAAGATTAGGAAACTTAATGAAAGAAGGATGTTTCCAAGGAGCTGATCTCCTTTGGAATGCTCTGTAATGATTGTTGTCAAGTCTTTCTGACTTTGTGCATAATCATTAAGATGATCAATGCATATAAGTTTAGAATCTAACAGATTTCAGTAAATGGCATGAATTTGGAATTCTTGCATTTGCAGTAAGGATTTGGGACTGTGAAAAGAGGATCATTGGAGTGATGTTCAATTGATCTATTTTACAAAGTAAAGATCATAGACAAACATAGTATGCATACTTGGTGTATGGCATGACTAGTGTTTAGAAAACATAGTGTACATGCTTGGAGCATGGGACAACTATTGTTTTAAATTCAAGTATAAAGTTGATAAAACCGAAACAATGAATAATGAGTAATCAGTATGGTGATAAATAAAAGTGTTTATTTATATTCATAGGGTTTGATACCATATTTGATTCATTTATTCTTGTGTTTCACTTTGCATGTTTTGACTTCCAGAATAACTAAGTCGCTCTTCCTGAATGATTAAGTTATTCAAACCATCCACAGTCGGTCATATGTTGGAAGTAGATATGAATCAAGACTGTCATGGGTTAGTTTGTAGAGGTCCAAGTTGGTGGACAAAGTGGTGCTACAACACTCATGAGTGCTCATAAGTTCTGAGTATTGGATTCAACCCGCGCTCATTTGAATCACTTCATGGATTTTATCACGAGTGATCATGAGACGATAATATCTTATATTCTTCAAACCTAGAGATATGAGTTGTTACTATGAGTTGGTTATACATTGATTGCACGAAAACGCAGTGGTAACTTGATGTTATAAAACGTGCCTTTGTGTATGATTCAACAAGTAGTAGAACAAGCCATATGAGTCGAAGTTTATCCATTCCTTTTACCTTCAGGATAAAAGCGATATCTGTGGGCCCCTCGATGATTTAAAGATGATACATGTGAGTGCTTGGCCAAGCCAGGACTGATTTGATTTGTTCAATCAGTCAGTCATCATGAATCGGAAATCGGGAAACAACAAATGGACAGAGAGAATGATTGATAATCCATGTCTCAGTCCATATGATATCTAGAATGGAGGAATATATGATCTCTTATCTAATGGACAAGTCATTGACAAAGGTCAGAGTTCATCGACAAGGTCAGAGTTCGACAGAAGCTTTTGAGAGCTACGATTGCTGATCGGTTCCTGAAGTCATACGCAATAATAGTTTTAGACTTATCCAAGTGGGAGACTGTTGGATTAATGTCTAAGTCCATAACTATAATTGGTAAGACTTGACCCGACCCGGCATGGTCCATTTGGGTTGCATGGCATCATGCATTTGGATAGACTATAATGAGAGAAATAACACTTAAGGTTGGTTAATATATTATAAGTTCTAATATATTAATAAGGTTATTTAATTAGTATTGATCAAGAATTAATTTGGAATTAATTAAGTGATCAAAAGGAGACTAATTAAATATATGGGTTGATTGTGTAAATCATTCATTCTTATATATGTGGGCTTGTGATCCAAGATTCCTTATGTTGGACTAAGTCCATGGGGTGACCCATGGATACTCCATGGAGGTTAAAATCCATGGAGCATAAGGAATGGGTAAAGTTATGAGTTACATGGTGTAACCCTAATAGCCACCATATAAAAGAATCCCATGGCTCAAGAAATCGTGCACTAATGTGTGAGTGTGAGGGCTAGACGATTTCAAGGAGTGTTCAAGTTTCTCTCAAGTTATTCCAAGTGTATTTGGTGTTGTGTGAACCATTTGAGGTGTCACACTTGGGGCACTAGGCACTCAAGCTTCATGAAGACATTCTACATCAAAGAGGTATGTATTCTATCTTGTTATATTTATTATTTTGTATGCTAGATTAGGATAATACCTTGGATGTTCATAATTGTATGTATAATAGAGAAAACATAGATCCAAGGTATTTAGGGTTGCATGTACACTTAGGAGTGTTAGAATGCTCATAATCCAACACTAAACACTTATAAATTCCGAATCTTAGTTACTTAGGAAAATGTGAATAAGGTGCTAATCCATGAAATTACACTTTGCACTTTGTTTAAGCTGTTAGTGGAGCGTGTGTGGTTAACCGGCACACTAACCTGGACTTAACAAGGTAGGCAAAGGGTAACTTAATGTTTATCATAGTATCGTTGGAGTGTGTGTGGTTAACCGGCACATCGATTGAGGGGTAAATATTAAGGGTACCAAGTATATTTGCATGGTTACTTTACACCTTGTTTTGTGATCCTCGGCATCCCAGTCACAAAACCTGAAGGGCACACTCGAGATTGAAACATGTCATTGAAAAGTTCAATGAATCTCAAAAGAATCTAGGAGTTTCAAAACCAATTAAAACCTAATAATACATTTCGTTTATCTTGGTGGAAATTGGTGAATCGTCATTCACCTACCTTCAAATATTTTATAGCTTGGATTACGGCATCCCTCTTCCAAGTTATAAAATAGTTTTTTGGGTCCTAGCCTTAATATATCATATTGGGTGTTATATTAAGGACTTAAATCAACTTTACGTGAATTTCTCCCATTGTTGATGTCTGGTTTAGACAACAATGATCTTCCCAAACCAAGCTTTCCTAATGAATATGACTTCCCGAGTTTGGCTCATGGAAGTCATACTTCTCTTCCTCCACCTCCTCCAATTATTCTCCCTAACCCACAAGTTCAAGGTCACTCAAGCCCTAATGGCAAGCAAGGTCTATGTGTGATCACATCTTAGAGATGAAGTCACATATTGACAAGCCGGGAGAGTTGGGTGTCAAAGTCTTGAGAAAGTTGGATGTTCCATCACTTTCTAAGTCACATAGTGAGTTCCTTTGGGACTACTATGAAACAGACTATGACATGAACCTTAATGATCATATCTATTTGCTTGGTGCTGCTGAATCAGCAATGATTTGGAACGACAGTAAAGCAAATTTGATTAGAATATCAACTTCCCAAAAACTTTATGGACAGTGACAATGGTGACACTGGAAATCCAGAAAAAGCATTCTCTTCCCAATGGAAAGGGATTGGCCATAGTCAACCCGGTTGACCAAATGGTAAAGAGAAAGGCTAAGTCTGAGATAGTCCCATTACCAAAGGGTCCATATGTTTATTTTGCCAAAGGAAGGGGCGTTGATTGCAAAGCTACCAAATTTACCTAAGGATGTTAAAGTCAATAAGTTTGACTCTACATCAGGTAGAGCCCATTATCTAACTCTGTTAAGTTCTATTCTGAGATCCTCATTACATGATGTGACTGGGTCACATGTTGATGTTTTAAGAATCAAAGAATAGAGAGAAATCTTAAAGGAAGTATATGCTGATTCTGATCGCGAAGGTGGATTTCGATCGCATCAGAATTTTAAGCAGTTGCTTAAGAAGTTATGATATATTGCTAAGGAATAGATAACAACAATTTTTCATGTGGATTGTAAGGATAAGTTTTTCCGCAAAGTTTTAAAATAAAAGAAAATTGTTTAATTTTATTTATTTGAAGTATCCTTACAATGGCCTTTGTGGAAAATTGTTGCTTATATGATTCCACTGACAGCAATATTGGAAAATGGATTTGATTCTTTCATTTGTGGTAGTGTCTAAATTTACCAAATTAGGAAAGTTCCTCATCACCCAAGTTTCAATTGGACCGAAACTTGGAATCATGCAAGTTGAATAGTATGATGAATGAGAACTTTCAAGCATTGGAAAACCAAGACTAATT
Source organism: Lactuca virosa (assembly GCF_052849685.1). Lineage (NCBI taxonomy): Eukaryota > Viridiplantae > Streptophyta > Magnoliopsida > Asterales > Asteraceae > Lactuca > Lactuca virosa. The sequence goes on from NC_136432.1 coordinate 199,732,157, forward strand.
ACTTGTTCACATGGATGTGTGAGTCAAGTGAAGGACTAAAGGGATCGAGTACACATTCTTGTGCACTGGTCATGTCCACCACAAAGCTCGTTAAGACTATTTGATTTACTAAAGTTTAGTAAATATGGTTATACTTACAAGTTTAAGTATACTTCTGAAACATTGGAAAAGTCTCAATGTATGGCAGAACGAATGGCAATTCAAGACACATTCAAAGGAAGTATCATTATGTTCGACATCGTGTAGAAGATGGTGACATCGTCGTAAGTTATGTATCATCTGAGGAGAATCATGTTGATCCATTCGCAAAGCCACTAACAAGAGAGCAACATGATGGTATTGCTAGGACCATTGGCATGAGACTAGATAGTGATTTGATTTAGTGGTTTACTTGTTATTTTGAGTTATTATTAAACATTTTTACAATATGAATTGTAGAAAATTTGATGTTTATTTCAACGAGTCTTAATAAAGATTTTTAATTTGCTATCAAAATATTGTCAATTCAAATACCGAGTTTCACTTTTGCATGTTTTGAACCAACTTCCAGAATATTTAATTACATTCAAAACTCACAGTCATTTGCATTCTCAGGAGTGAATATTGGAATGAAAGACTTTCATGAGCATTGGTTGAACAAATTTGTTTTTGGACATTGTAATTGAGATTTCACCAATACTACATGAGTACTTGAAATAGAGATTTTAAGTACTAGAACAACCTGCACTTAGAGATTACTTCATAGATATTGTCCCAAGTAATTCTAAACAACAATATATTTTATTCTTCAAACCTAGATATATATGGGGTTTTGTTTTGCAAAATTTGTTGTGCATTGGTGTGCTCCAACGTTTTCCGTAACCGGTAGAAATAAACGATATTTCCATGTATTATTAGACGAGAAAGAAAAAAACTATGTAGTCAAAGTTTATTTGTTCCTTATCCTAACTGGTAAGCGATATCTATGGGCCACCCGATGATTTGGTGCTGACATCTAAAGTGCTTCGTCAATCCCTGACTAAATTGACGTGTTCGATTTAGTAGTCAGATGTAATGTCAGAAATCGTTAATCGGGAAACATAATGTTAAATACTTTGATTGACTCATATCCACGACTCATGTTCATAAATATATCCAGAACAAATGAATAAATTGATCACTTGTCTAAGGACCAAATTCTGATATGAGTTTCGTTGTTATATAGATGACTACTTTTTGTTAATTGTTAGTGAAATATTTAACTGCAAAAAGTTGACGACCTGTACAAGTGGGAGATTGTTGGAAATTGTGTCCAAGGTCATTAACTGTTTTCGTAATATTTCTAATAATAAAATGGTTCTTTTGGGTTGGCCTCATAACCCAAATAGCATAAGGAATTGGAGTTTAATACTGTATTAATTTATCAAGAAATTAATAAATTAATTAGAAATTTTTTGGTATATTAATTAAAAGGATTTAATAAATTAAAAGAGGTTGAAATTTAATTAATCATAAGGATTAATTGGAATATTCTAGAACCTCCTGGAAGACATGATAGGAACAGTTTCGAGATCTCTAGGATTAGGATAGACCTTGTTTGAATAGGATAACGATAAACCCTTGAGTTTGTATCCATCTGTGATTCTAACAACCTATAAATAGATTACTAAACTAAACCCTAGAGCCTATTATTATATTCCTCAAAATCGTCCATATTTTGTCTCTCTTACTCTCCAAATTCGAAATTCACAACCTCTCTCCAAGGGTTGGTGATTTTCGAATAAACCCTAATTTGTTGGTTCTTTCTTTTGCTATTTGGTGCGTGGATATAATTCCATTAGAAAGATTCTCTTTCAGATCCTTCATCTTGCAACAAGCTGCCACGTATGAGATCACAAGGAAACGAATATGTGGTTAGTAATCTTTACTTTTGTCATTTTTGAAAATTTGTTGTTATAATAGTAAAACATAGATCCTAGGTTGCATGTGCACTTAGGTATATCAAGTTTTGATTTTTCCATTACCTTAGATAGTATACTTCATGCTTATAATCCCCAAAACACACACACGCACACACACACATACATATATATATATATATATATATATATATATATATATATATATATATATATCACCTTTGTCAACCTACTAAATAGCACCATAACGACCACCATCAGCATAGATGTTGGATCTCCCCCGACAAACAATTTTTTCGTTTTTAGTCGACCACCAGTAGACTTGTGAAGACCCACGACTCAGATAAATTGAAATAATAGGAAAATATATCAAATCCTAGAAACCCATATTAAATCCTCACTCAAATATCGATCATAAGACAAGAAATAAGACCTGAACATTTTGTTGTCAACCACTCTAAGCAATCAATCTTGAAACCTGAAATAAGAGGAATCCAAATATTATGGTGGTAGCTCCCCTCCGTAAGTTGAATCCACAAATTAACTCCTCAATCAATTCAATTCCACAAGAGTGTCTCAAGTATGTCTCTTCTCTCGTTAGAATCCAATTTATAGATCCGACCATCAAACCTTTATAGAAATAGAAATTTCATACATATGTATCTTCAAGTTTAGCATTTTGTTCCTTTTCACTGAAGTCATCTCTTTAAAATTTATTTAACTTTTACCGACATAGAAATTTCATTATCAAATAACTTTTCTGTTATTTATTTGACTTCTTTTTCTCTCTCCATTTCTCTCTCTCTCTATCTCTATATATATATATATATATATATATATATATATATATATATATATATATATATATATAGGGTCTGGATCCATTGAGGAAACTAAATTTGGTGAGGACTGGGAAGACAAATCTCAACCAATCGAGCTCATTAAGGGCATTCTTGTCACAAAATAAAATTAACAAGGGTCGGGTTAGGGCTCATCTTTAAGCATGGAATTTAAAATGGATTGATTGATCTGAAAACATATACATTGGATTGGGCTACAAGTTACGTCTATTATCAATGTCATCATCTTCACATCGCTCTGATCGTAATTCATGAAGCAAAGAAGTTGATCCTAAATTGTGACAGCCCGAAATATTTGGATCAAGCAAGGTCTAAATCGTAACCCTATTACTATGAAAACCTTGAAGGCTAGGTGCTTGTACATGGAAGTATACATTTTAGAAATCACATATAGGGTAACCCCTTGAAAGTAACCAAGTTTAGCAAGACAAAAGTGAAACAAGTAAATTGGAGTCCAAGTTGCAATAAGTCTTAAGTAAACAATGCAATCCAACAATGTCACAACTAGCATTTTAGGGCCAGAGTTTTCTTATTCATGAACAAGATAGTTCTTTGTGTAACTATGTAACGCCTGTTGGATTAATGTCTAAGTCCATAACTATATTTGGTATGTACTTGACCCGACCCGGCATGGTCCATTTGGGTTGCACTTCACTGACACAATTTATATGGATAGTCTTTTGAGAATAGTATATTTATGATTTATATTAATATATTATAAGTTCTAATATATTAATATGGAATCATATTATTTAATTAGTATTGATCAAGAATTAATTTAGAATTAATTAAGTGATCAAAAAGAACTAATTAAATATGGACTCTTATATATATGGAATGGGCCAAGTTCATTTAGGTTGGGCTAAGCTTTCATGGATGGTCCATGGAGCTTTTAACCCATGGATCCTATGTAAATGAAAGGTCATGGGTATTAGGGTTTACATGGATGTAACCCTAATCCTCCATAATATATAAAAGGGTCCTTGGCTCACAAAATTGGCACAAGTGTGTGAAAATAAGAGTGGGCCGATTTTAGTGTGCATACATATTCTCTCAAGTTTTTCCAAGGTGTTTTGGTGATTTGTGATTCCATTTGAGGCTTCCACACTATTGGGGCTAAGCTCTTAAAGCTTGAAGACATCAAGCTACATCAAAAGGTATGTCATCTAACTAGAACTTTGTAGTATAGGTGCTTCATAATATGCTAGTTAGGATGAAACCTTGGAATAGTTAATATTTGCATGTATAATAGAGAAAACATAGATCCAAGGTTTATAGGGTTGCATGTACACCTTAGGAGTGTTAGAATGCTCAAAACCCAACAACGCCATGTTTAAATGTGAACCAAACTTCGACGTTGTATCATTTTATTCATCCAGAAATTGTGTTCTAGTCGGAACCTCCTCGTGTAAGCCAAAATCAAACCCAATAAGCCATGATCACTTAACTTTGGGCCTTAACCCAAGCCTTCTCGGTCCAAACTTTCTAATGGACCTAGACCTTCTTAATGGGCCCTTCTTGGGCCAAAAGCCCTGGTTAACCATATTATGGATCGAGAGCCCATATTTGGGCCATAGTTGGGCCGAAAATTCTTAATTAACATAGTTTTGGGCCATAAGACCCTTTGTGGGCCTTATTGGGCTGATAACCTCTCAATTTATCTCTATGGGCCGAAAACCCATTTATTTAGCCGCATTGGGCCAATGTAATCTCAACTACACTTAAATCCAAGCCCAATATTTATTTTCCTTTCTCCTCTCTGCTAATTCTCGGTTTTATATATAAAAAAAAAGAGAAAAGATGGTATAAATTCAAAAGATGACACCTCATTTTTATATAGAGGTAATCCATGCAAATTATCTCCCATATTTCTAGGTTCAAGATTTCTAAACCTCCATGTAATGACCATTTAGCCATCTCTCTCCTCTCTCCCTCTACTTACGGCCGAGAATGCCTCATCACCCCCTCACTTGATTCATTTTCCAATCACAAAATTCTCTCAACTCCTTAGCTCTCTAGAAATACCAAGAACTCCCTTTTCCCTCTTCAAGATTTCGTGATTTTGAGTGTGTGTGTGTGTGTGTGTTCAAGAAGCTCTCTTCAAAGCCTTCATAACTTGGTAAGTATTGTTAAACTCTTTTGGGTTCATTCCAATATTACACTAAAAATCCTCCTTCTTACACTCCATTTTCGTGTTTTGCTTCCTAGAACCATCAAGTTTCGAAACTTTTCCTAAAGGAGTTAGCTAAGGCCGAATACACCCCCATTCTTCCTTTCAAAACTGATCTAACATCAAGGTGAGCTTCATACCCCCCTTGTTTTTGAGTTTTACTACTTTTTTGGGGGAGAATACAAGCTAGTTTTGTGGTTAATCTTAGTATTATGCATGAATGTGTGTATTTTTCATGATTATGTTGTGTTAATATGCCATGAAAACATGTTAAACATCCATAAAATTTGAAGTATCTTCCAAGTCTTGGTGATATTTGTAAACAAACTACTTGATGTAACTTTTTATGATGTTGGAAAGATTAAACATGTAAAAGTTACTAGAAAACCAAAGAAAGAACATAAAAGGGCCATACTTGACAATAAAGATAAACAAAATGGTCTTTTGGAGTCATTTTCGGTTTTAATGGGCTTAAAATGACAATTCACGGTTTTATGGGCCTTATTTTCACAACCCATGGTTTTATGGGCAAAAAGTGTCATTTTTCCTAAAAATGGGCCTTATGTGATAATTTACGGTTTTATGGTCAAAAGTGCCATTTTTCATAAAAATGGGCCTTATTTGATAATTCACGGTTTTATGGGCCTTATTTTCACAACCCATGGTTTTATCGGCCAAAAGTGCCATTTTTCCAAAAATGGGCCTTATTTGATAATTTACGGTTTTATGGTCAAAAGTGCCATTTTTCATAAAAATGGTCCTTATTTGATAATTCACGGTTTTATGGGCCTTATTTTCACAACCCACGGTTTTATGGGGCAAAAGTGTCATTTTCCTAAAAATGGGCCTTATTTGATAATTTACGGTTTTATGGGTCAAAAGTGCCATTTTTCATAAAAATGGTCCTTATTTGATAATTTATGGTTTTATGGCCAAAAGTGCCATTTTTCATAAAAATGGGCTTTATTTGACAAACACGGTTTTATTGGGCCTAAAATGCAATTTTTAACAAAAATGGGCCTTAGTTGTAAATTTTCAGCTTTAATGGGCCAAAAAGGGGCATTTCTAACAAAAGTGGGTGTTTTATGTCATTTTGGTACTATTTGAACTAAAACGATCATTTTGGTAACAAACGAACTTTTTACGACATTTTTTACTCTAATTGGGCCTTATAAGCCCATTGACATTCCTATTGGGCCATGTGTGATAATGACATTCAAATTGGGCCTTTTATGATAAATACTATAATAATCGGGCCGTTAGTGAGAATTCTAATACACTCAAATTATTCACGATACTCTAGAAGTTGTTCGCGATAACAACAAATATTTTGACACTTTAGATAAAAACAGTTATATTTTTTATCACTATTAGTTGCAGGCAAAATTCACATTTGCAACACTATTTATAACGTTAAATAATGGGATACACCATTCGCGTAAATTTAGTTAAGGCTCTTATGAGACACGCCTTCATTCATACCTACCTATCGTACACCGTAAGCCCTATAGTTATAACCAGAGTCTCCTGTAGGGAGAGCGAGAATTTGTGTATAGATCTATACGGGGTTGACACCCCCACACCTGAGCTGTTCGCTACAGCTAGACGGGCCAGTCTAGGGTGACAAATATCCTATCGAAACCGGCGCCTGAAGAACGTCATAATGCATTTACGGAATGCACATACTATACTCATAATGCAAAGTACGAAGTATACAGTTACTATTCACGTTTAAACTTTCTCCACCCAGGTCTTAGGGTTAAGACCACACTTTTTCATCTATACAAAAAATATAGGATTTTCTGGGAAACTCTCTTTATACACTATCAAAAAAAATCACACATGCTCTAATACAAGATTGAAACAAAACTCACAAACTATTTTTACAGAAAATATCGGATTTTCTGGTGTTTACAAACTACTACAAGGCTTTTCATACAAACTTGCTTATAAACTCACCAACATTTTATATGTTGACATTTTTCAAAATAACTTGTATTCTCAGGAACTCATTAAAACAGGTTGGTCGATAAGGAATGAAGACTTTTGCTGTATTTTTGTTTTTCACCATACTTGATGTTTTAGATGTATTGTTATAAACAAATACAATGATGTAAAACTATGATGGTTGATATGTTTTATGTATGGTGATGATGTTGTCTTTGATTCATTTATATACACTGTGATGATATTACAAGATGAAGTCACCCGCCCGCGGACGTTTCCGCCGTCTGGTTCGGGGGTGTGACATAAATTCAACTAATAATCTAAAGATTCTGATCCAATCAGGTAAAATTGAATTAGATATTACATATTTTCATCCATTGATTTCATTTGAAACATTAATTTATCATCTTCTTCTAGCTCTATATTTTTCACCAATTTTGATTTTTTTAAATCATGTTAATTCAATTAACGCACAATTTTGTATTTTTCTCAAAATCAGGTTACTTTAAATTGATATTCAGTAAAATTGTTGTAGTTTTTCATGAAAAACGTGATTTAAAGTTTCATTCTTTCATCTACTCATGTTTTTTATTTTTAGGTTACAAAAAACAAAATTTCCGTTTGTAACATGATGTTCATCATATTAATATTATTAATCTAATAAATTAGTTACATTTATAGGGGTTTATATGTTTTCAAGAAGATTCACTGAAATTTTTAAAATTATAAAATGGTCACCAACTTATATTTCAAGACGCCTTATAAGTGCTCGAAGAAATGCCTAAGAGAGTTTAGAATTTTTATAGTTGTGTTCATACTTCCTAGTTCAATTTGGTGTTTATTAGGTGTCCTTTAGGTGTGTTTTTTTTTCATTGGCGTGCAAATATATATTTCATGGTGTTTTTGTGATCTTATTAATGTCTTGATGGTTCAACAGGTTCTATAGTCATGCTCTTATGTTCTGAAATTTATGTTTGATGACTTTTAGATGTTTGTATAACTTTGTTTGTGGTGGCCTCCTTTTTGTTCTATGGTTGGTTCTTTCAAGATCAAATGTCATAGATCATGATCGAGGAAAATATGGTTTCTCTTGGGTTCGTCTTATTGGCATCTGCCATCATTGCTGACTTTGGTATCTCAGTATCCACTACAAACTTTGTTCCTACTATTGCTTTTATACAATGTACTATGTGGGTTTAAAATAAATTTATATTACTTTTGGAAGGTTAATTGTGATGGAATGTCCAAAATTTATAGGAATTTTGGCTCCTAAAGTTACTCTTCTAATTGTCATTGTGGATTAAAGTCACATGTATTACTAGTTGGGACAACAACATTTACAAGGTAATCAAGATGCCTAATATTCATCAAATAGCTTCATAAGTTCAAGGGATCTCAGGGTTTTCAAGCAACCTTGTTGTCAAGCTTAGGTTAGGTATGTTTATGGTTCAAAGTGTCTTAGCTTATCACATGTTTAAATTATTTTATTGTTGGAACTGCAACATTGTATAGTTTTGGAATCATATAATTTTTGAATCACATAATTGATTTGTTATATTGTTTGGGATAAGATAAAATCATTTATTTGTTTATCACCTTATTTATAGAATTAAATCATAAAGTGTTTGTGTGACGTCGTAAAAACCACGATAAAAAAATTCATTTTTAAAATAGAATAAACACCCATTTTTATAAAATTATAATAAACTCAAACCATTTGTTCATAAACCATAATTCAAAATCAGAGTTAAAGGAAACTAGTGCGGAATCTCGAACTTAAAACTGTTGATGTGCGTATGTACAGTCCCGCCTTCGCAATCCGATAAGTACCTGAAAAACAACATTTGAATCCACAACTGTAAGCCAAATCTTAGTGAGTTCCACCAAAATACCCCATACAACAATACATATACAATGCATGCACACCCATGGGCCCACAACACAAGACTAAATTTCCCCCCTCCCCCACAATCATAATACTAGATAGACCTAAGGTCCACATTCATAAGACTGGATTGCCCCCGGGTTTGTTGGCCTAAAGCACAAAGTCGTACCTCCTCAATCCAACCACACTATGTCGACATATAAATCAAAACAATAACAAGAAAACATAGGTAATCATAGTATACCTACCAGTCTAACAGATCATTACAGCATAACAACATCCTACACACAAGGAAACATACTACAATACAATGTGTAGTGAGAAAACTCACTTGAGCTAACCAACAGAAGCTCAACAGCAAACATGAGCAACAAAATAACTAACACAAGCTACCTAATGCTAAACCGAGACTATTTCTTAGAAAAACACTCAATTCTATTCGAATTTAACCAAAAGTCAAAATGGTCAAAAAATTCAACGGTCTGACGCTACGCTCAGCATAGCACACTACTCTACGCTCGGCGTACAAAAGGCTACGCTCATCATAGCACCCTTGAAGCCCAAAACTCTATTAAGCTCTTAATATAGAAGGTTAATTCCTTAATCTTTCATATATGATCTAAATGAACATCTTAATGGATAAAGTCTTTGACTTTATCCATTTGCATGGCTATAGAGAGCACCAAACCAAACCCTAAGTCAATAAATTCATAGTTTTGCTCAAGAACTCATGCACGAAAGGATGAGAGTGTCCAAGCTCTCATTTTTATGATTCTTCCAACTCAAAGACATCAGAAACTGACACTCACATGGTTTGGAGTAACCCATACTCACAAAAACAAGATTATAGGGACAAAAGCTTATAATCTCAAGACCAAACTAGATCTAACATGAATAGGCATCAAGATAGAAACTTTATACCTTCTGGAGATGAATGAGAAGATGCAAATTCCGGATCAACACTAATTTGAGCTCCCAAGTGGTTCTACAATACTCCTCTTCCTTCAAAAGTGAACACAAAACACTCCAAAAGCTCAAAAATCAGATATGGTGGCTAGGGTTTCATGGAGGTCGTTTGGGAGGGTGGAGGCTAGGCATGGGGATAATCTTAAGGAGTTAGAGCCTTTAAATAGGGTTTACAACCATAGATTTAGGGTTTTGATCCAGCGCGGCGACGATCAACGTAGATCACTAAAAACCCATCTAATATTCCCACCTACGCTCAGTGTAGGGGACTATCCTACGCTCAACGTAGGGCATAACTTCCCAAATCCAATCTTTAAACAATCATAACTTCCTCGTTTCAAATATGTTTTTGGCAATCTTTATATGCATGGAAAGGTATTGACGATGTAACATCCGGAGTCCCAGGTACATCATTTTGATTAATTACTTTTGAAGTTTATAGTATGACTCGATGAGTTGGTGCTACAACTCGCCGAGTAGTATCGCGAATGGTCACGTGGGTTTAATAACCTACTCGAAGAGTCCGAGAGGCGACTCGCCGAGTAGGCGCTAGGATGAGAAACCCTAAATCCCTGGGTTTGGGGCCTATTTAAAGGCACTTATAGCCTCATTTGCGGCTACCCTTCCTTGAAAGCAAACCCTAAATGACCTTTGAGCCTAGAGAGAGAGTGCCTTGCTAATTGTGAGTGTTTGGTGCATTTTGTGAAGAGAAGAGAAGATTTCCAAGCCAAGGGACAAGAGGGTGCTGCTAGATCTGAGGTTGTTTTACTTCAAAGCTTCTGGGAAAGGTATAAAGCTTGCACCTTTCTCATTATTTTGTATAGATCTCATGATTTGTGAATCTAGGGTTTTCCACCCAAATATGAGGACCTTGAGTGTTCCATGCTCATTGAGAGGGTTGAACTTCAGATCTGGACCATGTGAGGTCCCTAGAGTCCAAAATTCCCTACTTTATCCAACCATAATAGTGATCTTGAGTGAAAACCCCTTTTTGGGGTGTGTTTTGGCATTTGAAGCTCAAAATGTCATGCATGAACCTAAAGCCTGTGACTTTACGTGATAGATGAGCCTTAGGAGTATAGATCCAGAATTTGGGGAGGTTCTCTACTTTGAAAACGACTGAATGAGAGATGAGTCTGAATGGACTCGCCGAGTCAAGAAGCCGACTCGACGAGGCGGATAGGGTTGTCCCGATGGTTTTGATCGTGCAGCAACTCGGCGAGTTGACGGGTCAACTCGGCGAGTTGAGCCAGACTTTTGAGTGATTCTGTGGATGGCGAGCAAACTCGTCGAGTCCCATGAGTGCACTCGACGAGTAGGGTCAACATGGACTGTTGACTCGATTTTGACTTCTGTTGACTTAGGGTTTGGTCAACCCTGTCTTTGGGAAACCATGAAGGGGTAAAATGGTCTTTTCCTACTTCAAGAGATAGAGAAAGAGAGATAACTTAGTGAAATGTGAAATATTAAGAGTTAATTAGATATACTTATCCTATGTGATTAGGAGGAGGCTAGACTGGTGATTTGTGTGCGAGAGTATTCATTCACTCATCTTACTTACGAGGTGAGTCTTCTGAGTATACTTACCAAGAGTGGTATCTTTACGTGGTTGAGTTGTTTATTTGTTTATCTGTGCATTGTTATATTCTGCATTATGTCTTGTGATTATTGCTGAATATTGTTGCTATGAGTTTACTGAGTTGGAATCGGAGGGTTCCACTGAGACACGTTGACCGGAGGGTCTTACAGAGTTATAGCCTCGAGTGGCTAACGAGCTGTATGTGGTATTTTGGGGAACTCACTAAGCTTTACGCTTACCGTGTTATGTGTTATGTGTTTCAGGTACTTCCGATGATCGCGGGAAGGCCCCGACGTGATTGTACACACACTCGCTTGGGGAAATATTTTGGAGGATCCTGGTTTATGTGATAAACAACTTTTGATAAATAAATTGTACTAATGTTGATACTTGAGATTTTCGGGAATTATGATATGTGATTTTTATGTTCAAAAATGAAAATTTTGGTTTGAAAATTTCGGTGTTACAGACGATCCCCACAACCATACCTAATTAATTTTGACTTAATACATGTCTAACTAAAACCATACTCCATACTAGAAGCCTGGAATATTACTTTTCCCATTTTACCATTTTGCTTCAAAGCACGATTCGAGGGCTTTAATCACTTAACCAACATTATCAATATCTGATAGGGTCTAAACTCTATGACTTTGAAGTCCAAGACCTTTACTCGATCAAATTACGACCCAATATCTTGAAATTAGAAATATCATGGAAACTAGGTGTTATTATTCTACCCTACTTAAACTGGATTTCGTCCTCAAAATCTGACTTAGTTAGCATTCTTGGAAACTGTATTAACACAATTTCTATGCTCCCTCCAATCACTTCATAACATCAACACATCCAAACTGAAATCTTGAGAAACCATGCAGAACCCCATTGATGCCAACAAACAATCCAAACACTCAGAATCATTCAATTGCAACAACTATCTCACTCTCCCCCAACGGTAAGACCCCACTCATGGCGAAACTACTCAAACCGGGAAAAATATCGAAGCTACAACTGAACCGATTCATACTTCACAAAACCGGGAATCCATCAACCTAAAATTTCAGGGATGTACATAATGGTTAACGATCATCCACTCATCATACTTACCCCATGTCCCTGACCAAGAACACGACTATACCATGCAGAACGAACACTCAGGCCAATCCGATCGTGAATTCCCATCAATTCCAAATCCAGAAACTACGTATAAAACACCTCAAATGCACACTTAACTTTTGACAAGTCCTCATTTATCCACTGCCCCCAAGCACAAAAAATGGTCACCCCAAAAGAAAATCTCAGGTGGCATCCACACTCTCATATGCTTAGGGGTACAATCATCTAACAAACCGTTCAACATTTTTACAATGAATTCCGTCAATAGAAACTCAACTCACTTCAAACCATTCTCGCAACAACGATAAGGATCCACGAAGAAAACTCCATGAGGACCTGCCAATAAGCAACCATGACTTTTCCAACAAGTCGAAGTGTTGGGTTTTGAGCATTCTAACACTCCTATGGTGTACATGCAACCCTAGAAACCTTGGATCTATGTTTGACTAAGATACATGCAAAATGATTTTTCCAAGGTTCATAATAACTTGCAATACAAAATTCAAGTAGAATAACATACCTTTTAGAAGCTTGGAATCCTTGATGACTTTGTGAGCCTAGCACCCCAAATGTGATGCCTCAAATGCTTCACACAACACCATAATTCTTGGAATAACCTTGGGAGAATTACACTACACTCAAAATTGGCTAGCCTCTAACTTGCTTGTAGTAGTGCCCATTTTGTTAGATATGGAGCCTTTATATAGTTGTGACACAATTAGGGTTACACCATGTAAACCCTAATTGTCATGGCTTTCCATATTCCATGATCCATGGGTTTGTAACCCCCATAGACTATCCATGGAGCATCTTATGGGTTTTAACCCAATACATACAAACCATGGATCATTAGCGCACTATACAAGAATAGATTATTTACATAATCAACCCCGTATATTTAATTAGTCTCCTTTTGATCACTTAATTAATTCAAGATTAATTCTTTGATCAATACTAATTAAATAATATTATTAACATATTAGTACTTATAATATATTAATAAACTTTAAGTTTCCTTTCATTCATTTTGGTCTATCCAATTATTGCAATGCCATGCAACCCAAATGGACCATGCCGGGTCGGGTCAAGTACATACCAAATATAGTTATGGACTTAGACACTATATCCAACAGTCTCCCACTTGGATAAGTCTAATAACTATAGTTTGCAAATATGACTTCAGAATCCGACTAGCAATCGTAGCTCTTTCAAAGTCTCTTGGAACTAAGATGATGATGATGATACGCCATTTAAGATAAGTGATCATATAATCCTCTGCTCTCAAGATATCAGCCGGACAAATACATGGAACAATGTCGTACTTATCGTCTAACAATTGTTTCTCGATCTCTGATTTGTTTGACATAGAACTCAATTGAACACATCAATTAGGTTCTGACCGGGACCGGTACATAGGTCAAAACAAAATCATCGAGGGGCCCAGATATCGCTTCTAACCCTAGAAGGAACAGATAAACTTCGACTCATATGCTTGTACTAACTACTTATTGAATTATGCATAAAAGCACGTTTTATAACATCGAGTTACCAATGCGTTTTCGTACAATCAATGTATAACCAATTCATAGTCAACAACTCATATCTCTAGGTTTGAAGATTTATATGATATTACCGTCTCACGATCAATCGAGATAAATTCCTTAAAGTGATACAAGTGAGCATGGGTTGAGTCCAGTACTCAGAACTTATGAGCACTCATGAATGTTGTAGAAACCATTGCTATGTCTAATACACCTTAGACACTCTACAAACCCAATTCATGACAGTCTTAATTCAATACCTACTTCCAAAGTATGACTGACTGTGGAGAGTTTGAATAATATAATTATCCTGGAAGTCAAAACATGCAAAATTGAAACAATAGTAAACGATTAACATAAGATAGTAACACTTTACTCATAAATAAATAACAACTTTTATTTAATCATCAAATGTCAATCACATTTTACAAGTTTCAAGCTATCTAATTATTAAAACTAATATCATCCTTCAGCCCAATGCGCCTCGCATGCTGTAAGTGCTTAACCCTAGTCAGTCCCTTCGTGAGGGGATCTGCTGGGTTCTCATCTGATGATACCCTCTTAGCCACGAGGAGTCCTTCTTGTATACGATGTCTAATGAAATGGTATTTTCTATCAATGTGTCTTGATCTCCTGTGATTCCTTGGTTCCTTAGCTAAGTCAACCGCACTTTCGTTGTCACAGAAAATTTCCATTGGCTCTTTTATAGCTGGTACAACTCCAAGGTCTCCAATGAAGTTCTTTAGCCATATCGCCTCCTTTGTTGCCTCGCTTGCTGCTATATACTCTTATTCGCAAGTTGAATCAGCTACCATCTCCTGTTTGGAACTTTTCCAAGTAATTGCTCCTTCATTTAGGATAAAGACCCAGCCTGACTGAGAGCGGAAATTATCCCTATCAGTCTGAAAGCTAGCATCGCTATATCCTACCACTCTCAAGTCATCACTGCCACCAAGGGTAAGGACCCAGTCCTTAGTCCTTTGCAGATACTTGAGAATGTTCTTTACCGCAGTCCAGTAAGCCTTGCCAGGGTTCCCTTAATATCTACTGACTATGCTCAAGGCAAAGGCCACATCAGGGCGAGTACAGGTCATAGCATACATGATTGAGCCCACAGCGGAAGCATATGGTACATGACTCATCTCATCTATCTCAGCTTCTGTACTCGGACTCTGAGTCTTACTCGGTTTGGCGTTACTCTGGATTGGTAATTCCCCTTTCTTGGAATCCTGCATACTGAACGTCTTCATTACCTTATCCAAGTAAGTACTCTGACTAAGTCCAATTAGTCTCTTACTCCTGTCTCTCAATATCCTTATCCCTAGGATATAGGCAGCTTCCCCAAGGTCCTTCATACTGAAACACTTCCCAAGCCAGGACTTAATCTCCTGCAAGGTTGGGATGTCATTTCCTATGAGTAGTATGTCATCCACATACAACACCAAGAAGCTAACTATACTCCCACTAGCCCTAACATATACACAGGACTCATCCTCACTCCTCGAAAAGCCAAAATCTTTGACTTTCTCATCGCGGCAAAGATTCCATCTGCGAGGTGCTTGTTTCAACCCATAGATGGATTTCTCAAGCTTACACACCTTATTAGGGTTCTCTGTACTGACAAAACCCTCTGTCTGACTCATGTAAACATCCTCAACCAACTTTCCATTAAGGAAAGCGGTTTTGACATCCATTTTCCATATTTCATAGTCATAAAATGCAGCAATGGCTAACATAACCCTAATAGACTTAATCTTTGCTACTGGTGAAAAGGTCTCATCATAATCAACTCCCGGAGTTTGAGAATAGCCCTTTGCAACCAGTCGCACCTTATAAGTGTGTACATTAACATCCATGTCGGTCTTCTTCTTGAAGATCCATTTGCACCCGACTGTCTTACGACCTGGTACATTGTCAACCAAGTTCCAAACTTGATTGTCATACATGGACTGTATCTCGCTGTCCATAGCCTCTTTCCATTTAGCATCCCCAGGGCCTGCCATGGCTTCCGTGTAGCTGTTAGGTTCATCCAGACCTACCAATGTACTATCACTGATAAGTGTATCACCTTCTGCAGTAATATGGAAACCATAGTAATGCTCAGGTGCATTCCTAACTCTCGTGGAACGCCTCAGAGGTATGGGCTCATCTACTGGATCAACAGGAGTTTCCTCCTCAGGTTGGTTGCTAGTGTTTGAGGTTCCTTCACTGCTTGACTCTTGAAGCTCTTCAAGGTCAATTTGCCTCCCACTGTCTCCTTGGCTTATCAATTCTCTCTCACGAAAGACTCCTCTCCTTGCCACAAATACCACATTCTCACTGGGTCTGTAGAAGAGGTAACCAAAGGATTTATGTGGGTAGCTGTCACACCCCGCTAAAGCGGAAACACGAGGCGTGGCAGTATAAAGGGTTTCATAGCAAAAGTTAAAAGACAACACCAACCATAGTATTAAAAATCATTAAAATTTTACAATGGGTTTGAACAACTTTTAAAAGAAATTACAATGTAAATTGAAATACAACACATGCGAATGCTCCTAAAAGTGAAGTGTCCCTAAGTGCCACTTACTCGATGATTCCTGAAAAAGCATGTAAAACGAGCGTCAACTATAAAAATAGTTGGTGAGTACTCACAGATAAACAAAATAATATTGGTTCCATGAATTGAAATCAAAGTTTTGATAAAAGTTTCCAATAATAAAAGTATATTGTTAAAATGAGTAAATAAGTTTGTAAAAACAAAGTTCTTTGTCATCATGAGAGATAAAGTATGTTGCCCAAATAAGATGCAACATTCATATTCTCATGGAAGATAAAGTTCGTTACTCAAACGAGTAAACAAGTTTCATTGCTAAAATGAGCAATCAATTTCGTTGCTACAAGGAGCAAACAATTTCATTGCTAAAACATGTATATAAGTTTTCAGTAATAAAAGTTCGTTGTTGTAATGAGAAACAAAGTTCATTGCTATAATTAATAACAAGTTTATTGCTATAACGAGAAACGAGTTTGTACGTGTATGAGCAAACAATGAGTCTCAACCAAACCTATGACTGAAGCCCTATCAAGATCTATGCTTATCGTTCCATAGATGAATATGGTATCATGCACTCCAGCAATAGGGCGAGTGAGGACTTGTCAATTCCTAATAGCGCTATCCATAATGACCATTGGCTCAAAGAGTTAATGGTTAGAGATAAGGGAAGGGCCTTAGTACGATAAGTTCTCATGTTCCGTGTTGCATAGACATACATAGAGAGACATAGCAATAAAATAGCAATCATGTTTGATACAAATCAATTTAAATACAACATTCAAATAATAGTTTTTCGGGACATGCTTTTCCACCCCAAAACATAAAAACTGAAAATAGGGGAGTGTGTGAATACTCACAATATGCATTGAGATGATGCAAATGGTGCCTTGAACTACGCTCCACTCGTACCACTATCGTTTTCCTACAACGATGTTACACACTAATGAGTCTCTAATCGAAATCTAACACTAGTATACATACTACTACAATAGAATTGATGATTAAATAGACATGTGGGAGTTCAAAAGTGTTTGCTAAGGATTGCTAAAAATTCATAAGTTACATATTAAGTTAAACTCCATTTGTGAAAAAGAAGAAGCCCTACAAATGGCAATTGAAAATTTGACAATTTTGACTTTTTTTTACTGGGGTCCAACAATGGTTAAAACGGATAAGGTAAATACTTAACATATTTAAAAGAATAATTACTTTTTTTATTTGAAAGTGCCTCACTGGAAATTTAAAAGTGAACACTAAGTTTTCAATTCTTTAAATTTTAGAAACTTTACAAATTATAAAACTAATTTGAAATAAAATAAAAAAAATGAGGTATGTTGGAAATGTAGGAATTAGAGATTTCTTATAAACATGTTTAAATTAGAAAGTTGTAAAAATACCGTGTTGGGTTTCAAGAAAACACATTTAAGTAAAGTACAATGCCTAAATGAGAAGGTAGTCAAAAGTCTTAAAACAAAAGTGGTTTGAAGATCCGATGAAGCTTTTACACATAATATGAACTTTAACGTCATATGTTTAAGTTTTATAGCATAAAGTTTAAACACTTTTATAAAAGAAAATGTTTCTAAGTTTTTCGAAAACGCGCCAAAATGGTAAGCAAGGTTTAAAATGGTGTATATGCCCTTAAAAGCACATCTATCCATTGAAATGGATTGAAATGAAATTGAAATAGCAATGTTAAAACAAATATTGGTTAAATTGAGTTTTGAAGAAAAGTGTTAAATTAAAGCAAGTTGTCAAAAGTTTTTTTTTAGCGAGAATATGGCTTACATTGTTAGGAAATGTCTACTAAGTTGAATGAAGTGGTTATAAAATATTTTGACAATGATAAATAAAACCGATGAAGCGAAATAATTTTTCGATGGAAGATTAAGAAGTAAGGAATAAGTATGTTAGTGTAGCTGATCGTACCTAAATACTAAGGCGAGTACAAGGCGAGTATAAGACGAGTACCGATGTCTTTTTCCCAAAGATAAAGGACAAGAAAAATTGTTTGAAAAACGTTTTATGGTGTCAATGTAGTTTACGACCTTTTATAGAGGTCAAAGGGACATCTTATGTTAAGTTTTCAGCTCAAGGTGGAAACAACCTAGAGCTAAGTCGTAACGTTGTAATAAGGTCTCACGTATGGGTTAAACCTCCGTATCTCCTCGTGAGTTGAATCCGGAATGCCCACCAATGGTATACAAGTGATTACTTAGTGGCGGCTCATCTACCTCCTTACGTGATGCTCCAATTTTCATCTGTGTCGGTATCGGAAGGCTTTCCTAGTTGTAGCTACAGTACGAAGACGATGAAGAGGTACTGAGGTATAGTTGGTATAGGTTTCGACTTAAGATTATTACTAGTGTGTATCTAGCTACTAACCTTACATCTAAAGTCAACAGCTACCGAGGAATACTCATTCTCAGTACTAAGTGCATTGCTCCTAGAGTGGCTAGTGATATAACCTAAGTGGTTAACCTAACACTTGATAAGGGATAAGATTATTTCTAAATAAAGGCATTGTTATAAAAGTGCACTTAGTTTCTAAGTGTATCTAGATGAATGCCTATAATATGCAATGCCCGTACGCACACTGAAAAATTTTGTTTTTCAAAAGTTTAAGTTGAAAATCGTTTTGAACATAATTCTACTATAACCGTTTCAAGCCTCACATTAAGTTTCCTTAATTAAGCATAGTTGGCCAGGCTATACTTAATTAAAGTCTGATAATGTGTACTCGAATTAGTTATACCAGTAGTCTGTTCAGTATTTTAAAAACGCTTAGAAAATTTTTGGCTATAGTTGTGGTTCTCCAAAGGAAAACCGGTATTCTCTATAACCTTCGGCTCTGATACCATTTTCTGTCACACCCCGCTAAAGCGGAAACACGAGGCGTGGCAGTATAAAGGGTTTCATAGCAAACGTTAAAAGACAACACCAACCATAGTATTAAAAATAGTTACAATTTTACAATGGGATTGAACAACTTTTAAAAGAAATTACAATGTAAATTGAAATACAACACATGCGAATGCTCCTAAAAGTGAAGTGTCCCTAAGTGCCACTTACTCGATGATTCCTGAAAAAGCATGTAAAACGAGCGTCAACTATAAAAATAGTTGGTGAGTACTCACAGATAAACAAAATAATATTGGTTCCATGAATTGAAATCAAAGTTTTGATAAAAGTTTCCAATAATAAAAGTATATTGTTAAAATGAGTAAATAAGTTTGTAAAAACAAAGTTCTTTGTCATCATGAGAGATAAAGTATATTGCCCAAATAAGATGCAACATTCATATTCTCATGGAAGATAAAGTTCGTTACTCAAACGAGTAAACAAGTTTCATTGCTAAAATGAGTAATCAATTTCGTTGCTACAAGGAGCAAACAATTTCATTGCTAAAACATGTATATAAGTTTTCAGTAATAAAAGTTCGTTGTTGTAATGAGAAACAAAGTTCATTATTATAATTAATAACAAGTTTATTGCTATAACGAGAAACGAGTTTGTATGTGTATGAGCAAACAATGAGTCTCAACCAAACCTATGACTGAAGCCCTATCAAGATCTATGCTTATCGTTCCATAGATGAATATGGTATCATGCACTCCAGCAATAGGGCGAGTGAGGAGTTGTCAATTCCTAATAGCGCTATCCATAATGACCATTGGCTCAAAGAGTTAATGGTTAGAGATAAGGGAAGGGCCTTAGTACGATAAGTTCTCATGTTCCGTGTTGCATAGACATACATAGAGAGACATAGCAATAAAATAGCAATCATGTTTGATACAAATCAATTTAAATACAACATTCAAATAAT
Source organism: Lactuca virosa (assembly GCF_052849685.1). Classification (NCBI taxonomy): domain Eukaryota; kingdom Viridiplantae; phylum Streptophyta; class Magnoliopsida; order Asterales; family Asteraceae; genus Lactuca; species Lactuca virosa. The sequence goes on from NC_136432.1 coordinate 199,752,481, forward strand.
AGTTTTCGGGACATGCTTTTCCACCCCAAAACATAAAAACTGAAAATAGGGGGAGTGCGTGAATACTCACAATGCATTTAGATGATGCAAATGGTGCCTTGAACTACGTTCCACGTGTACCACTACCGATTCCTACAATAATGGTATTCACTAGTGAGTCTCTAATCGAAATCTAACACTAGTATACTTACTACTACAATAGAATTATGCCAATAATGTGTCAAAATTTAATATTGATAAGTTACAAATATTTTTCTGTGGAAATTAAGTTTCAAAGAATCAATTGTTATATAACAATTTAAGTGGAAAATTTCCATTATTGAAATGTTAATATTTAACATTTTAGAGGTGTTCCAATGATTAAATATTCAAAACTAAATAAATTTAGTTCTAAACTTTCCCAAACTTTGCATTTAAGTTTTAATTGAAGTCAAAGACCTTAAGATAAATTTTCTTGAATTTTTGATTTGTCTGACTATTTTTCACGATTTTAGTTTCTTGAATAACCATAAAATCATGAAAAATACTAAACAGTTAATAAAAATTACCAAACTTCAGATTTTGGTTCTAAATGTACTAAAAGACTTCTAGATAAATTTTCATGGATTATGAATATGTATAACCATTTTTCACATATTTAATTCTCTAAATAGATACAAATTCATGAAAAATAGAAATCAGTTATGAAAATACCCCAAACTTTTTATAACAATGTCATTACACATACTTAAGCTGGGAAAAATATAAAAAGGGGTTTCTAAACTGTTTAACCCAATTTTATGATTTTTATGCATTTATTCTATTAAAAATGGGGATAAATAGAAAACTGTTTCCAAAATTACCCAAACTTTTTGTGATATTGTTATTAAACATTCGTAAGTTGGGAAAAATATAAAAATTGATTTCTAAACTGTTTAACCCAATTTTATGATTTTTGAGCATTTATTCTAATAAAAATTTAAATAAATAGAAAACAGTTTCCAAAATTACCCAAACTTTTTGTAACACTTTTATTATACATATAGAATCTGTGAAAAATATAAAATATATTTTTCAATTAGTCTTTCTATTTTTCTTTGTTTTATCCTCTTAAATAATCATTAATTGGAGAATAATTATTAAACAGTTAAAGTAAATTACCAAAATTTTTGTACACTTCATTTACAGAGTAAATAATCTGGGAAAAATACCAAATGTGGTTTTTATATACTGAAATCCGATTTTGTGTATTTAAGTGTATTTAATCTTAGAAAATAGGAGAAAAATAGTATACAGAAGAGAAAAATCATCAAAATTTTTATGTAGCCTCCTAATGTACTAAAAAGTGTTCTGGAAAATTTTCATGAATTTTGGGTGAGTAGAACTATTTTTTCTATTTTTAGGCCATTATAAATACAAAAATCGGGGAAAAATAGGAATGCATTATGAAGAATTCTGAAAATATTTTTTTGAGTCTTATACCTCTGGTAGTAACTGCGAAAATTGTTATATATCATTTTAAGATTTTGTAAAGTGCTTTTATGATTTATTGGAGTCAAACAAAAAGAAAATTCAAAACCATATTAAACAGTAACAAAAATCGATGAAACTTAATGAGGGATCATTATTTAGCATAGGGGTCATCCACGAATTTAACTCGGATTTATAGACCCCAGAAAGTATTTTATATGATTTATTGCCCTATTTTCTTGCATTAATTATAATAATTCGAGAAAAACGAATTATTTTCTGAAAATTTACAGATCATCTTATATTGTTGGTTGGATTCTGGGAAAAATATCATTTGAACAGAAAAGACGTTTTAGGTATTTATTTGGGAATAAATCTTTTATGAACATATTTGAAAGCTTTTAACAACAAACTTTGATCATCAAGCATCTAAGCTTGAAGATCATCACATGCATGTTGGTTTGAAGATCATTAATGAGCTTCATATGTTCAAAAATCGTTTTTTATAGAAAACATAGGGTGCATGTGGTGTTTTTCCACCAAAACATGTAGAAAAGTGCATTTCCTTGATTTTGACTTAGGTTTAGGTCCTTGGATTTCACCATTTACAACATGCATGTTGTTTTTGGGTGAAATCGTACCACCATCATCATCAAAACCGTGAGTAGGTGCAAGTGTTCATGATTTTACAATAGAATGGGGTAGAAGATGAAGAAAATTCATGAAAAACAAGTAAAACTTGAAGGAAAAGAGAAGGGGAATGAATGATTTTCGGGTTTACCTTTAAGAATAACATCAAATGTTGAGGTTTTTTTAGTAGAAATGGCTGAAATTTTCTGAGATTTTCGTGAGTTTAGAGGGAGAAAGAAGAGAGAATTAAATGAATGATGGTAGAGTGTGTGAGAAAGAGAATGAAGAGGTGAAGAGTGTGGAGAAGAGAGAAATGATTATGTGTTTTGGGAAGAGGAGGAGGGTCTTGGGAGAGGGGAGGCCGAGATTTTGGGTGAGAGAGGCTCCCTCTCTCTTGTTTCTTTTATAAAAATATCAAACTTTTTATAAAATATACACTAAAATCAAGTTTTTATTCATAAAACCTTTATTTTTGATTTATAAATTAAGGGTAAATGTTAATGACTTAAATTTTTATTTTCCTTGATTATATTTCCTTGAATTTAATTATTTTAAGATAATATTATAAGTTTCATAACTATTTTTATAAAATTCTTGATGTTAAACTTTATAAAATTTAGGTTTTAGGGCTTTTAGGGTTTTGGAGTTTAATAAACTTTGAATATCAAAATAAATTGAATATTTGAGACTTCAAATTATCTTATGGTATTATAACTCTTTTATAGTTATAAATAATGTTTGTAATTTATTTTTATCGGTTTATTGGCATTCTATGTAGTGATTCCGAGATTCAAGCGAAATTGAGGAATCAAGTATACTAGTCCTAGTCTTCAACTTTGACTTAAGTTTCTATGAGACTTTGACCTAATTTCTACCACTAGGTCAAGTGCATGATGTGTGTATATGATTCATGAAAAGGTGTTCGAGTCAAAGAGTGACCTAAATATGGATATTCACTACAGTTAAGTAGTTGTAGAATTCACATACCAATGTGAAGTCCAAGCACATTATCCATTGTTTCTAATTGTTTCCAAGTTTCTAATAGGTTATATCTTAACTTCTAGTTACTAAGTCTAGTATGTGTCGTGCCTATACGTGCAACTAAGTTTATTCAAATCTAGAACTGACTCGAATTTTGACGGTTGTCACAGTAGCCAATGAAAATACACCTCTCACTTCGAGGTTCGAGCTTTTCATGAGACTCGCACCTCACGATAGCCTTGCAACCCCAAATCTTGATGTGGTCCAAGTTGGGAACTTTCCCAGTCCACATCTCATGAGGTGTTTTGGCAACCTTCTTTGTAGGGACTAGATTAAGGATGTGGGCGGCAGTCTCTAAGGCATACCCCGAGAATGAGATTGGTAACGAAGCTCGACTCATCATGGAACGAACCATGTCCAATAAGGTTCGATTGCGCCTATCTGCTACACCATTCATCTGTGGTGTCCTAGGAGGTGTCAATTTTGAGACGATCCCACATTCCTTAAGATAGTTAAGGAACTCGATACTAAGATACTCTCCTCCCCGATCGGATCGGAGCATCTTGATGTTCCCGCCCATTTGATTCTCCACTTCCTGCTTAAACTCTTTGAATTTCTCAAAGGTCTTTGACATATGCTTGATTAAATAGATATATCCATATCTACTATAATCATCAGTAAAAGTCACCTAATACCGATTAGCATCTCTTGTGGCAATCTTGAAGGGTCCACACACATCAGTATGTATGAGGTCCAACAAACCCTCACCCCTCTCACACGTCCCAGTGAAGGGTGACTTTGTCATATTTCCAAGTAAACAAGACTCGCAACTATCATCCGACTTTAGGTCAAATGATTCTAAAACTCCAGCCTTTTGGAGTTGGCCTATGCGCTTCTTGTTGACATGTCCAAGACGACAATGCCACAAGGATGCTTTGTCTAAGCTATTTGAAGAATCAATATACAACACATTATTTCCTAGATTATCTACAACATTCACAGCTTCATATACACCATCACAAGGTAATGCTTTAAAGTAAAATACATCATTGTAATAAACATTAATAGCACCATTATCATTATCAAATGAAAAGGAAAAACCCTTGTTTGTACAAGCCATGAAAGGAAATAATATTTCTCGCCATTTCAGACGAGTAACAACATTTATTCAAATCTAACATTAACCCAATATTAAGCAATAAAGAATAAACTCCTATCTTGGTAACATGTGATGCTTTCCTATTCCCCATGATTAAGTTTATCTTCCCGTACTCCACTTTCTCACTTCTTCTTAGGCCCTGCATATCAGTACAAATGTGAATACCACAACCTGTATTAAGCACCCCAAGAGTTAGTTTTCAATGAGTTATTAGACAATATAGTGTATATACCTGCATGGGTGGGTTTAACTTTCCCATCCTTTACATCCTACAAGTATTTGGGGCAGCTTCGTTTCCAATGCCCCTTTTCCTGGCAGTAGAAGCATTGTGCTTCCTTTGGGTTTGAAGAAGGAAGAATGGAACCTCTCTTTGTTCCACTTGAAGAGGAGCCATCAAGACTTTCCCTTGTTACCCTTTGAAGGGGTCTTTCTCTTCTTCCCCTTTCCCTGCCCAATTGCCAAGACAGGGGCAGTAGTAGGAGTAGGGGCAGTAGTAGGACTCATCAATAACCTTTAGCTCCTTATCAAGGACATACTCTTTGCCCTCATAGCGAGTAATCATTCTGATGTTCCTAATCCATTCATTGAAATTTGAACCATCAAAAGTGATTTTCCCACACAAGTTCATTAAGGAAAAGGAGCTTGTTGGAAGACATCTGAAATGAAAGAAAGACAAGTTTTATTAGATAAAGAGTCCTTAATAAGTCACCCAAATGAAGTATTAAGGCTAGGATCCAACAAACTATTTATAGTTGGAAGAGGGATGCCGTAAACCAAGCTATAAAATATTTGAAGTTAGGTAAATGACGATTTACCAATTTCCACCATGAAAACGAAATAAATTATTAAGTTTTATTGGATTTTGAAATTCCTAGATCTTTTGAGATACATTGAACTTTCAATGGCATGTTTGAATCTCAAATGTGCCCTCTCAAGTTTGTGACTGGGATGCCGAGGATCATAAACAAGGTGTGAATAACCATGCAAATTGACTTGGTACCCTTAACTTTTTATCACCTAATCGATGTGTCGGTTAACCACACGCGCTCCACCGATCTATGATAAAATTAAGTTACCATTTGGCACTCTTACTAGTCTTTTTTAGTGTGTCGGTTAACCACACGCGCTCCACTAACGACTTGGTAAGGTACAAAGTGTAATTTCATGGGTTAGCACCTATTTCTAGACCTGGCAATGGGGCGGGTTTTGACCCTGATCCGATCCAAACCCTTAACAATTATACGGGTTTGGAGCATAGTTTTTGATCCGTTTACCCGTTAACAACCCGTACCCGCTAACCCTTTTATTAAAAGGGTCGGGTATGGATCATCACCGATCCGCTCCATTTATAACCCACCCCATATAAATTTTAGAATTATACATTTATATTTTATACTCCTTAAATTTCACTTTAAATTCCAATCAAAAGTCCAAAGAGAAAAGGCCAAAGACTAAACTATTTATACATAGGACTCGGGGACTCAACTTCTAGACTTCTAGTCTTCTCCCAAGAATCATGATGTCATTTCATTTATATTTTATCATGTAATCACCAATTTCATTTATAAATCAATAAATTCATTTATCAACTGGAAGAAAGTTTGTAATTGTTATTCTCTATCAATGCAATCGAGGGTCAAAAACCAATTGGAAGTAACTACAATAATGATTTTAATTCCAATCGAAAGTCTTTGAGTACATAATGTGTTTTCTAAATCAACATTTGTTTTATTTAACAAATGTGATTTTATGATTGAAGTAAAATGTGTTTGATTATTCAAAAAACCTACGGGTTACGGGGCGGGTTTGGATATCTGCTGATTCGGTGGATAAGGGTATGGGTTTTATTATTCAAAACCCTACGGGTTATGGAGCGAGTTTGGATCGGGTTTTGGAATTTGTTAAAAGGGTTTGGATCAAGGTCGATTCGCTCCAAACCCCCCCCCCCCCTATTATCAGGTCTACCTATTTCACATTTTCCTAAAGTAACTAAGATTGGGAATTATTAAAGTGTAGTTACTTTATAATTTCATTATACTTTTAATGAAGATTAAAAGTCCTTGTCCTACCCGGTCGGCTAACGACCCTCCACCAGTTAAGGAAGCGGTGGGTGAGAGTGGACACCCATTAAGCTGCCATTTTATAGGCAACAACCTTATACCCCCCCTTATAGACCAGCTTCGTGAATGAGGCCTACTAACGGTAAGACTGACTTATTCTTATACATATCTATATATTTAAACTTTTAATATAATAATAGTATAAGGGTTGAATTTTAAACTTTTAAAATTCTAGGGTTCAATTTTGAAATTAAAGTATTAGGGTGTAAGACTTTACAAATTCCAAAACTTGAGGGCAAGTATTGAAACTATTCAAGACCTTTCATTTCATAACTTATGAGCTTAATGGTTCATTAAAATGAAGACTCTTCATTTTTATGTAACCTCTTATTCTTTAATGACACTTTTAAAGAAGTGACTTTTGGTTATCCATAACTTGAGGACAAGTTATGGATTCCATGATTAGCCATTAAGATCAAGAATCATACTTACAAGCAAGTTACACATAATTCCTACGATCTTCTAAAACTCATAAGAACATGAACATTCATATCAAAATTTCAAGAATCATATTAACACATATAAAACATGGAATTTTGATATTAGCCATTGTAAATGGATTAGCATAAGCATTACACCATCTAAAACAAGTTTTATAACACCAAAACAGTTTAGGGTAATGTTTCTAGTCCATTTCCAGCAGCAAAAATCGAAAATCTGCACTCTGCCTGGCCAACTCGTCGAGTGCAAGAACTAACTCGCCGAGTTGGTTGAAGATACGCTTGGACTCGTCGAGTTCCTCTATGAACTCGGCGAGTCCCCTGTGCAGACAGCAAAACTTTCTATTTTTTCAGCTATTCTACATCAAGTATCAAACAAACAAGCCTAGGCTCTGATACCACTGTTGGGTTTTGAGCATTCTAACACTCCTATGGTGTACATGCAACCCTAGAAACCTTGGATCTATGTTTGCTAAGATACATGCAAAATGATTTTTCCAAGGTTCATAATAACTTGCAATACAAAATTCAAGTAGAATAACATACCTTTTAGAAGCTTGGAATCCTTGATGACTTTGTGAGCCTAGCACCCCAAATGTGATGCCTCAAATGCTTCACACAACACCACAATTCTTAGAATAACCTTGAGAGAATTACACTACACTCAAAATTGGCTAGCCCTCTAACTTGCTTGTAGTAGTGCCCATTTTGCTAGACATGGAGCCTTTATATAGTTGTGACACAATTAGGGTTACACCATGTAAACCCTAATTGTCATGGCTTTCCATATTCCATGATCCATGGGTTTGTAACCCCCATGGACTATCCATGGAGCATCTTATGGGTTTTAACCCAATCCATACAAACCATGGATCATTAGCCCACAATACAAGAATAGATTATTTACATAATCAACCCCATATATTTAATTAGTCTCCTTTTGATCGCTTAATTAATTCAAGATTAATTCTTTGATCAATACTAATTAAATAATATTATTAATATATTAGTACTTATAATATATTAATAAACCTTAAGTGTCCTTTCTCTCATTTTGGTCTATCCAATTATTGCAATGTCATTCAACCCAAATGGACCATGCCGGGTCGGGTCAAGTACATACCAAATATAGTTATGGACTTAGACACTATATCCAACACGAAGTCCTACAGATGTCCGACTCAATCTGTCAGTCATTGACACCTGACTATACCAAACGGCTAACAAACCAACACATGGGTCTCCATTACACAACTGTCGGGTCCAACTCACATAAGTGAAATGCACGATGGTTCACATTACATCATGAAACCATCCAACCATTGGAATGAGAAGCTCACGGTTCCTCGTCGTTCTTGCTATTACCCCACCACAGGCAAGAAGACTCCCGACCGGCACCCGGTGGGTCTATAGGCACACGACTGTCATCTCACTGACCTGCATGAACCCATTAAACATCTTACTTACACTTACCAACAACCGAATGAGCCATAACATTCTTTAACATGCATCCCCTCCCCCCAGTCTAAACTGCTACCAATGCATCATCAAACAAAACATGCTAGCATAAAACTAGGGAATAAGATAAATTGTTGAACACTTGCCCCAAATTGAAAACAATAAGTCAAATAAGAACTATTCCATAAGGTCGGACCGAGTGTTCTCATACTATCACACTTAATCCCCCTACACTCCACACGACAATTATTTGTTCGACTGCCAACAATTCACACTTCCCAAAGGGAAACACAACGCTCCTCAGGATGGCTGTGCTCTTTCTTTAACATGGCCTTACCCAAAGGGTGAAGTACCAATGGATTGAGAAAAACGACGAACCTCAACCGCTAACTGAAACATTCTCCTAATAACCAAAACAAAATCCCACTCGTAAATAAAGTTGTACAGATCCACCAATGTGCAATTAAACTAACAGAACTTCCAAATTCAGATAAGTATTCCAAAATTATCCATATTGTTTCCAAAGATCTGATCGAATCAATCCAAAAATCAACCCAAGCGATGCGACCTGAAAAAACTGGACTCTGCGCAGGCCACAGACACGCTTGAAAGCTGAACAACGTTGATCTGACATTCGTACTCCCAATAACCAAGTACAATCGCCAATTCAAGCCTACTAGCAACAAAAATTCCACAACCGAACAGTCGAGAGTACACATACAAAGAGACCAAGATATACACCTTACAGAGCTTGACGAAGAGTTAACACCTCAACTGCACCTTCAAGTAGTACATCCTGAAGCCTTCGAATAATCAGTTGTTGATGAGGAACAAGATAACCAACATTCAGAAATTGATCAAAAACTAAAATCGATGATCCCACACATACTGAACAAATCCCATGCAAAAATGTTCCTAAAAAACTCTGAAGCCGATCGACAGATCAACAGTTACTCATCTCAACCAAGGATGACTGACCATACTACGAGCTAACCATGTTCACTATAACTGATGCTCAACCTGTACGACTCAAATGCTCCTTTCTCAAGACTCTTAGATTTTTCAGAAGAAGTTATTGACCACAAAGAATTCCTTAATCCACAACATTATGCTAAGAGAACAACATATGTGTTCATGAAGACATAACCCTGACGACAACTAGCTTTGTACTCACAATTTGACAAATTCTTAAATTCCTCATGATCACGGAGGACTCCGACTGATCCTTGAGAAACAGAATGAGAAACTTCCTAACCAAGATCACTTTGATGGTAGCCCACTTTCCTTCTCTTATGTAGCAATAAGCTCAGACCAAAATCTAGCATACCCGAACCATGGATTCCTATGACCCTTTGTGTTGATACCATAGAAATCGAACTGGCCGACGATCCTCCAAGCAGAACACCCAGTTCTCCCCCACTTAGGGTTCGAACCATCATTGACTATCGACTATGACATCAAAGCCTTAGATCGGATCAACCAGAAATATACCAACCTTTAGCTTTGGAATGCATAACACAACACAAGATGATCTTTCTAATAATAATCAACCAATCTAAAGGAAACTATGAATCCCAGATGGAGACTTAGGAAACTTCCCTAGCTTATCCACCTCAAAATTAGTGAAATCGATCAGAATACCAATGGATTGACGAGGAACTTTATGAACTAAACTTCATGCAACTGAAACTTGTATTTGAAGAATTTACCCACAACCTTATCCTCATCTGAAGCTTAAAGAACCCATTACAGGTGCTCCAATAATAGCACCAACAAACTCAACATATCAATAGAACTCTCCCTTCCGAATTAGGAACATCTCGATGCCTCATTGGATACACCCGATCTTCATAAAACGGCGTCATGCATCCAACTTGCGACATGGACTTCACCTACGCCACCAAACCAAAAGAAGATTCAAGTCTCAAATATTCCCTTGCTGTAAGACATAAACGATTCACCACGAACTGAACAATATCCCCTTGCGCTCGAAACTGGTATGGAGAACACCCTCCCTTTCTTTCATCTATCGACTGACACACACCTGATTCCTTCTCCCTCAAACATGGGAGGCCGGAAAAACATAACCCCTTAGTAGAGAACAACATCCCAACCATTGGCTGACCACCCATCCTCAGGTTGCAATCCTCGATTCGATCATCACATTCCCTTTATACAGGAGTCTCGTGACTCATACTAGCACTACTTCTAACAAGGTCTTGGACACCTTAAGATCAACTAACTCATACAGATCTATACCCTTCAGGTGTAAACTGCCATGGCCAATTGGGCCTAAATAATAACCAAATTCTTCCTCATCTAGAGCAACCATAACCAAAAGACCGACAACGTGAGGACGGACTATAACTAACCCTAGTGCTATACCATACCGAAACGCGCCAGAAAATCACATTATACTATAACACATCATTACTCAACCACCCATCCTCGAAACTCTAGACTTCCTTGATACACATACGGGTCATATGCTTCTAGTAGTACGGTCCCATACTACCTTCCATACCTACCCATATTTGTCTAGAAGGATCGCTACGAATTACTTGGGCCACTGGGCCAAAAGCAACAAGGGAACACATACTCCCTATACTCATTCTCTTAATAGCAACTATTAGATCCTCACTCTAGCCTTCTAACAATCAACACCCAACTCATGAAACCTTCATTAACTCTGTAGTCACCTTGTATATGCTAATCATATATAACACTGGATTAAATAGATATTCGAATAATTGACTCTACCCTAAGCCCACAACCAGACAAGGAACAAGAAATAAGGCTAAATAAAACCTTCTCAGGCTATAAAATATTAGTTATATACAACCATTATACATACACTAAACAACTACAATAATAATGTCGGTTTCAAATAGCACAAAGCAATCAACACTCAAACAATCAATCTATCCGGAAATACCTAGGCTATAAGGCATCTCAAATATCACGCAACTGTAACATGCAATTCCTGAAAGATCCTTAGCCTATCTACTAGCATGCATTTCCAACAATTCTCATATATATATATATATATATATATATATATATATATATATATATATATATATATATATATATTTATACACTAAACATGGGTATTTTGGGAACCATTCTCCTCTTCAAGCTCTGACTAACTATACACACTGCATCTTCCCTATTAAAACCATAGTCGAGTCAGAGATCTATGTTTCTGATACCAGACCAACAATTAGACAAGAACATGACTAGGAACAGAGTTCATGTCTCTAACCCATCTATTTTCTTAAATCCTTTTTGAAAATGTTTGTGAAAATTCTCGGATCCTACTTTGAGTTTGGATTCACACAAGTGTTCATCCAAATCCCTCAAACCAATACTCAAATACCAACTTTTAACGTCCCAAAAATCACGATAAAAATTTTCATTTTTAAAATAGAATAAACACCCGTTTTTAAAAAGTTTTAATAAATTCAAACCATTTGTTCATAAACCATAATTCAAAATCAGAGTTATAAGGAAACTAGTGCAGAATCTCGGTCATAAAACCGTTGATATGCGTGTGTACAGTCCCACCTTCGCAATCTGATAAGTACCTGAAAAATACTTGAATCCAAAACTTAGTGAGCCCTCCCAATATACCCCACACAACAATATATATACAATGCATGCACACCGGGCCCACAACATAAAACTGCATTGCCCCCGGAACCACAACACAAGAACGGATTGCCCTCGAGCCACAGTTAGAAGACTAGATTGCCCTCATGTTTGTTGGACTATAGTACAAATTTGTACCGCCTCAAACCAACCGCACTACATCGACATATGCACCAAAACAATAACAAAAAAGCACAGGTAATCATAGTAGATCTACAAGTCTAACAAATCATTACAACATAACAAAATTTTACACATAAGGACACATACTGTAGTATAAAGTATAGTGAGAAAACTATCTAAGCTAACCCGTAGAAGCTCAACCACAAATCTCAGCAATAGAACAACTAACACAAGCTACCTACTGCCAAATCGAGACTAGTTCTTAGCTAAACACTTAATTCTATCATAATTTGTCCAAAAGTCAAACTGGTCAAAAATTCAACGGTCTAACACTACGCTCAGCGTAGCACACTGCTCTACGCTCAACATAAAGAAGATTGCGCTCATCGTAGCACCCCTGATGCTCAAAAACTCTAATAAGCTCTTAATACAAAAAGATTAATTCCTCAATCTTTCAAATCTGATCGAAATGAACATCTTAATGGATAAAGTCTCTGACTTTATCAATTTTCATGGCTATAAAGAGCACCAAACCAAACCCTAAGTCCATAAAGTCGTCTTTTTGCTCAAGAACTCAAGCACGAAAAGATGAGAGTGTGCAAGCTCTCATTTTTATGATGCTTTCAACTCAATGACGTCAGAAATTGACACTCACATGGTTTGGACTAACCCATACTCACAAAAATAAGATTATGGGGACAAAAGATTATAATCCCATGACCAAAATATATCTAACATGAATAGGCATCAAGATCAAAACTTTATACCTTCTGGAGATGGATAAGAGGATGCAAATTCCAGATGTAAATTGATTTGAGCTCCCAAGTGGTTCTCCAATATTCCTCTTTCTTAAAGAAAAATGAACACAAAACACTCTAAAAGCTAAAAACTCACAAATGGTGGCTAGGTTTTCAAGGATATCGTTTCGAAGGATGAGGTAGAGCATGGGGATGATCTCAAGGAGTTAGAGCCTTTAAATAGGGTTTACAACCATAGATTTAGGGTTTTCATCTAGCGCGGCTATGCGCAGCGTAGCCTAACCTATGCTCAGCGTAGGTCACTAAAAACCCATTTAACATTCCCACCTACGCTCAGCGTAGGGCATAACTTCCCAAATCCAATCTTTAAACAGTCATAACTTTTTCGTTTCAAATTCATTTTTGGCAATCTTTATATGCACAGAAAGGTATTAACGAGCCCCACAACCCTATCTAATTATTTTCTAGTTAATACATGGAGATCTAGAACCATACTCCATGAAAGAAGCCCAAAATATTACTTTCCCCATTTTACCCTTTTGCTTCAAAGCACGATTCGAGGGCTTTCATTACTTAACCAAAATTATGAATATCCGATAGGGTCTACACTCTATTATTTTAAAGCCCAAGACCTTTACTCGATTAAATTATGGTCCGCTATCCTGAAATTAGAAATATCACGGAAACTAGGTGTTACAGTATGGATGATAATTTTTTTGGAGTGTAAACTGTTCAAATTGGATCATAGTAGAATTTAAGATCATCATATATTTGTCGATTTAAAATTGGAGCATTGTAATGTTTTGGATCACAATAATTTTGTATCATAGCATCATGGATCATAATAATTGTATATTTTTGTCTCATTATTTGTAAAATTGGATCATAAATGTTTGAATATTATTCTTATGGATCATCTTAATGTCATTGGTTTAAACATTTAAAAGGACAATCCCCCATAAAAATATGTTTTGGATCAAGAAAGTATGATTCATGTCATCCTTTTAAGTTATGGATCATATCACATTTAGATCATATCCTAAAAATAATGTTTTTGATCATGACATGATTCACAAAATCATGATCTAGATAAGTGATCCATAAAGTTTTTTTGATCCAAAGTTTCTTAGTTTAGAACATGTTTGAATCATTTTATTGTTGCAATTGCAGCATTGTAGTTTTGGATCATACAATTGATTTGTTATATTGTATGTGATTAGATAAAATCATTAATTTGTTTATCATCTTATTTGTAGCAATAGATCATAAAACGTTGGATCATAAAACTTTTGGATGATAGTTTTTTTTTGGAGTATAAACTGTTTGAGTTGGATCATTAAAGAGTTTTAGATCATTATATAGTTGTAGTTTTAAAACTGGAGCATTGTAATGTTTTGAATCACAACTTTGTGTCATATCATGTTAGATCATAATAATTATTTATTTTTTTATTACATTATTTGCAACAATGGATCATAAATGTTTAAATATTTGTATTATAGATCATCTTAATGTCATAGTTTGAAACATTTGAAAGGACAATGTTCCATAAAAATATGTTTTGGATCAAGAAAATATGATTCATGTCATTTTGTAAGTTATGGATCATATCACATTTAGATCATATCCTAAAGATAATGTTTTGGATCATGACGTCACAAAATCATAATCTAGATAAGTGATCCATAAAGTATTTTTATCCAAGAAAAATAATAGGAACCAATGAACTTTTAGATCATGATTATTACGTTAATATAAACAATTGTGTTATTGATAACAAAATTTTCAACCTAGTTAACATGATCCACAATTAATATGATCCATAAAATAAAAAAATAACATGAATTATAAAATATATTCTATACAACTACTATGTTTCATATCAGAAAAATACATTACTAAAAATAAAAAGTGTACCTTAGCCAACTTCACAAAAACCATATAAGTGTATCGAAGTATACTAATTATTTAACCACTTAACATGAAAACAATAAAAAAAAACATGCATTTAACAATGAAAATCAAGGAATAAATTGAAATAAAAAATGTTTATTAACCAAGTTCATAAGAGAATAACAATCACATAAGTCTGTTTCCTTGAACCCTAACTTGAACTTCATGAAAATGTGCTTCACCATAAATCGTTTTTGTCTTGTAGCTTGTTAAATTATCATAATCCTCTAGAGTTTTCACAAAGATAGATTTGCATGAATTAAAATCAAACAACACCATCTTAGATACATATTTCTTCCTTATCTTAGTCAATTGTACGTCTTGACAACCAGACTCGTGTTCTATATCAACATCAACGTCATCTGCTCCACTCCATGTGCCTCATCTGAAATAACACACAATCAAGATATTTATTTTTTAAAGAAAATATATATTTTCCACTTGAAATCCTAGAAAACGCAAAAAACAGTAAGTTTTGTATTATTTTAAGTTATGGATCATAGTTCATAAAAAGTTGGATTATTTTAAGTTTTGGATCATAATAGTTGAAGATATATTACTATTTCGACATTTCTACCCTTTAATGTTGTGGCCTAAAATTATTAGCAAAGAGATTTCACATAACAAAAAGCATGGGCATTTATCCTGCTATAGTTGAATGATTCTTTAAGTATATTTTTTGACAAAATTTCAAAAATGGTCCCTGTAGTTTGCAAAAAGTAGCAACTTAAGGATATATTTCATTAGGGTAACACCGGTGGTCATTGTGGTTTCAAAATCAAGCACAATTAGTCCTTTTGACTAACTCCGTTAAAAAGAATGGTTAAGTACATATGAAATGATGAATTTACCCTTGGACTAAATTTGAAATATATGAAATACTACAAGGACATTTTCTGTAACACTATCTTTTTGTTTTCATTTGTTTTTTATTTTTTTTATTTAATTTCTTATTATTTTACTTAAAATAAAAAGGAAAAGAAATTACCACACCCACCTTTTTCTCTCTCTCTCTCTCTCTCTCTCTCTCTCTCTCTCCCTCCCTCCCTCCCTCCCTCCCTCCCTCCCTCCCTCTTTATATAGGTTTGTCTTAACACCCAAGAACATCTTTAGGAACACAAATACACACTCAAGAACAAACATCTTCATGAATAGATACACACATCGGATTTTCTTATTTAATTCTCCAAAACACAAAAACATATTCATATACATACTCAAGAAAACACAAACATACACAAACACTCAAGTACAAACCTTTAACAATGGAACATAAAATTAGCCACCACCGTTCGTCACTATCACCACCGACTCACCATCCGCCATCATCGTCGGCCGCCACCACCTTCAACCAGCTCCATCTTCAACTAGATTACACCATCTCTATCTATCTATATATCTATCTATCTATCTATCTATTTATATATCTATCTATCTATCTATCTATCTATCTCTCTCTCTCTCTCTCTCTCTTCCAATAACACATAAATGCCATTATCTCAAGAACACCCACCATATGCCACCATCACCGTTCACCACTACCATCCATCTGCCATAATATTTGTTTTCTACCATCCGCCTGTCACCATCTCTGTTCTCCATCGTCATCTCCGTGCTCCACCACCCTCTCAAGAACACGCATACACACTTTCTCTTTCTCTCTTCGCCTTCCACCATCTCCATTCACCGCCAACCACCTCTATCCTCCCACCATCACCTTTCCTTCCTTAACATGATAACCCTTCACCATCGATGCCTCTCCGTCCTAGATCTCTTCAGAAAATTAACCCATGTTCTCACCATCCAAGAAGACCTGAAACGCCAAAAAATCAATGAATTTAAAGAAGATGACTTCGATTTAAGGGTTTATCACCTCTCTCTTCTTCCTTAGGTGCAAATATGCAGATCAGCAGGTTTAAAGAACAGATCGGGTATGTGGGTCGCTATCGGAGAAGACGAAGGGGCGGTGGTAGCTAGGTCAGTTCATATATACTTAACCATTCTTTTTAATGAAGTTAGTTAAAAGGAATATGTAACGCCCCGTTTATTTAAATAAATTAATAAATGTAAGTCCCGGACTAAATTGTGAAGAATTTTAGAAGTTGGTTGTTAAAAGTGTAAGTTCCGGATTAGTTCTGTAAGTATCTATGAAGGCAGGGACTAAATGGTAATTTATGGGACTTCTTTTGAAGAGATTATGGAAGATAGGGGGATGTTTTGTAATTTCCGTACCTAAGTTGTAATGGATTCTAATATCCATGGTTTAAATTGTAAATATTGGATTAGATTGGAAAAGATCCCAAGGGGAGGGACCAGAGTTGTAATTATGGGAAAGATGTTATATGGACCGGGTATATATTCATTCCGTCGACTCATTTGTAACCTAACCCTAAAGAAGTGTCGGCCGCCACCCCTCCAACCTTATACCTCCTAGCCGCCGGCCGCTATCACCACTCATCTAGTTCGTGTTTCCGACCAGATTAAGGCTGCCAAGCGAACGCCGAACCCTCTCCGTCCTTCTCCCTCTCTTTCTCTCGCCGACAGCCGCACGTAGCTGGGAATGAACCACCGTGTTAGGCGATTGGACACCAGATGGGGGAAACTGTCGTTGAGTTGGGACCATAGCACCACCAGAAGCGTCGCCGCTGCATCCATTTCGTGACCATCGAAGTGCCGCCATCGCTACCGGCTGCTGGAGATGCTATGCGTAGTCGGAAAGCCGTCGAGATCGGGAAAGCAAGCCTTTTTAGTTGTGGTGTGAATCGGGAAGCGATGTTGCGACGCTGCTGCCGCCTCTCCGGAGGTTCTGTCGCCGCCAACGCCATAGGTGGGTGGCTGTGCTTCCATCTCGGGAAAAGGTTGTAATGTGTGTGGCTATATTATTTTGTTAGAGTGTTTTGCTTAGCCGGAAAAAGATCAAGATCAGCCGCCGCCACCACCGTGAGGTGGTGGCTGCCGCCAAGCGCCACCGTCGACCACCGCTAGGGTGGTTGTGTGTGTGTTAGTTAGTGTGTGTGTGTGTGTTTATTTTGGATTAAAGCTCTGTAATTGTAATTATCAAGATGAATAATAAAAAGAAACCCAAAACCACCACCGTAAGGTGGTGCCCACCACCATGAGCCGCCATTGACCACCACTACCCGAGGTGGTAGTGGGTGGTACCCCACTAGCAAAACCCTAATGGGCTTAAAGATTAATTTTGGGCCTATTGGGCCATGTTTTGGTGGAAACCCTAATTGTGAGTAATTGGGCCTTAGACTTATTTGGACCCACTTTGGGCCTTGGGGATTGGATTGGGTATTAAGCCCAACTACACCATATGATTTATCTAGTAGAGAGATGGACTTAATGAATTAAGTCCTTAAAGGGTTAAGTGAGAAACACTTAACCCTAATTGTCATTTTATGTGAAACCCTAGTTTCACTTGGACCTTGAGTTGGGCTTTCTATTGGGCTTTGATGATTGGGATGATAATGGGCCATCCAAGAACAAGCAATTAGGCTAGAATAATTTAATGGGCCTAGGGTAAGACCCATGTGAGGGTTTGGGCCCAATTTAGAAAATTGGGTCATAGTTGGGCCTAGATGGTTGTATGATATTGGACCCTTAGAATGAGACATGTTGGACCGGACTGAACAATTGGGCCTTAAGGGAAGTCCATGTAGAGCTTTGGGCCCAATTTGGAAAATTAGGCCATATGTTGGGCTTTGAGCCATAGTTGGACCTTGGGCCTTTGGATTTGGCCTTGGGACTGAGTCAAGCTAATTTAAGGGTAAAGTAGTCTTTTACCCCAAGCATGGAATTATGGATATGTGATAGAACCCAATTATTAATTGGGTGTTATTTTGATATTGACAGATCGGGAATCTGTCATCGAGCAGCTATGGTTCTGTCAGCGGGACTTCAGCAGTGTGAGGTGAGTCCTCTTCCAGTAGGAACGGGTCTAAGGAACCAAGGTCGTCCCGTATATGAGATGTGATAGTAGCTGAGTGTGGGCGGGGCCCGTATCTCATTATTATCTGAGTATAAATATCAGTCAGAGTATTGGATTGCTATACTTGTTGTCTGTGTGATGCTTGTATGTGTTGTTAGGAATGCGAGTGTGGGCGGGGCCCGTATCTCATAGATAGCTGATATAGTATATATTTATATGCTAGTGATATTTGTTGTTCGTTTAGAGCTTGTATGTATTTTCATGACTTGTGAGTGTGGGCGGGGCCCGTATCTCACAGTAGCCGAGTGTGGGCGGGGCCCGTATCTTTTATTATTCGAGTGTGGGCGGGACCCGTATCTCGTAGCTGTACTCGATTATGATACATGACTGAACGATAGATTAGTTATACATATTGTCTGTGTGATACTTGTATGTTTTGGCATAGCAGCTGAGTGTGGGCGGGGCCCGTATCTCACAGTAGTCGAGTGTGGGCGGGGCCCGTATCTCGAAGTAGCTGAGTGTGGGCGGGGCCCGTATCTCAGAGATAGCGGGGTGTGGGCGGGGCCCGTATCTCCTAGTTAGCGAAGTGTGGGCGGGGCCCGTATCTCCATGAGTGTGGGCGGGGTCCATATCTCCATGAGTGTGGGCGGGGCCCGTATCTCCCAGTTGCATGTTATATGTGCAGGGTATGTGGTAGTTTGGGGAGACTCACTAAGCTTCGTGCTTACGGTTTTCAGTTTTGGTTTTAGGTACTTCGGTTTCCAAAAGAGGAGCTCAGGATGATTGCAGTGCACACACCATGTATTCAGCCTGGGATGTTTATACTCTGATATATATTTGATAGACATTAAGATAGTCTTGGGATACACGATTCATGATTTCTATATGTTGAATGATAGATATAGTTTTATTCATGATTTAAAACGAAAATTTTAGATTGTATTTTTTGGATGTTACAGAATAACTGCGCATGATTTTGAAACCACAAGGACCACCCGTGTTACCCTAATGAAAGATATCCTTAAGTTGCTACTTTTTGCAAACCATAGGGACCATTTTTGAAATTTTATCTTATTTTTTTCAGAACAAAAATAGTTTTATAAAATGAAAAGCCAACCTCTGCATGCCCGACAAAAACAACTAACCATTAGGACCTAAAAATTATGCCTCATCACTAGATGTAGCTTTTGACCATTAGACCAAAAATCATGACCACGAGCAGCAAATGTCATTATAGGATTCATGGATTATGAAAGTTAAACATCAAAATGATGACCTCAAGCAACAATATGATGTGCTTTTATATTGAACATTTTAGCATCGATGATCATTATACTTTCGCATGAACACGACATGATAATTGAAATAAAATTATGAACTTCTCAATACTCCTTAAAGCACCCAGGGCCGGTCCTGACGGTGGGCAACCCGGGCGACCGCCCAGGGCCCACGACTCTTAGGGGCCCAAAATTTCTGAAATATATTATATATGTACATATATAAAAAATAAATTTTATGTATATGTCTTTAAGGGCCCGATTTCCAAATTAACCTAACTTTAGCCCAATGAAATAACCTCTTTTTATCTAGACTCTGGAATGCGTTTTGAAGTAACGTTAAGCAGACACTTCCGTTTAGGGTGTCTTTCAGGAATCTACATCAGGTAGGAACCAATTAATCAAATCGACACATCGTGAATCCTAATCGTTGCCTCGTGAATCCTAATCAAAATAATGATTCATAATCAGTTATGTCGCGCGACTTCTTCCCTTCTCGTAGTCTCTTACCAGCCTTCAGATTATAATCAGTTATGTCGATTGAATGCAAATTTGCAAAGGACCCGACGAATGAGATAAAAACCATAAGGTTAGCTATAGATTTTTTTTGTTTGTATTTTTTCCTCTGATTCTTTTGTATTTCAACTATTATTAGTTTCTGATTTGATTTCTTATTCATGTTTCTTATATTTTTTTTATTATTTATTTTCTGATTTTGTTTGTGCATCTGTGTCTCAGATTGCTGGAGACTGGACTGTCAATTCTTTCTAGCTTTTACCTATGTTTCATATTTTTTACTTAACAAGGTAATTTTTTTGTAGATATCTGATTCAAAACTCAAAAATTCAAATCCAATTCTAATTTTTTTGATGTTTTAGTGTTGTTTCTGATTTTATTTTGTATTCACGTTCCTAGTCCTGGTATCTAATCCAATGCTGAAAGCTTATATTTTTTTTTTTCTGGTTTTGGATGTTCTCAGATTTCTCGAGACTTGACTTTATATCTTCTACCTACGTTTTAGATTTTTTACTTAAGAAGGTAATATTTTTTGTTGATATATGATTCAGAATTCAAAACTTTAAATCCAGCTCTAATTTTTAGATGTTTGATTGTTTGTTTCTGATTTTAATTTGCAGTTACACCTTGATTTAAATTTAATATGATATTAGGCTTCTACAACTTTGAGACATAAATCATATACCAAAAATCAGATATAATCTTTTCCCATAAGTAGATAGTGTTTAACTATTGACAATCTACAATGTTTTCCAAAAAACATTTATCTGGAAGCCAAAAAAGGAAGAAACGAAATTTTTTTTGATGCCTTCAATCAAACTTATAAAGGATCCATTCATAATTTTTTCAAACTATTAAGTTCGTCTATTTTGATTGAAGAAAAACTAATTTGAATTAAAATGATACTAACTTCTCTTTTAGGTAATGTTGTGGTCATATTTATGTTTCTAATATTAATATTGATTTTTGTGGACTTTGTAACGATATGTTTATTTTTAAATTAAATTTTATTTTATTTATTATTCTAGGGGCCCATTTTTTTCTTTTCGCCCTGGGCCCGCAAGACGTTTGGACCGGCCCTGAAAGCACCATAGAATATAAGATCAGTGAGAAGCTACAGAGCATCCTTCCAACACATCAATCGAAACACCCATGATAAACAACACATAATCACTATAAATTAGTTCACTTAAACCGTGTATCTAAAAGATTCTCTAAGTCTCCAAGCACGTACCAAGTTAAAAAGTATGAGAAACAACAAGAACCAAAGACCCCAAAGATTGCATTATATCATCAATAGACTGTAATTCTCCCAACTAAAATTGTACTTCATAATAAATATTTTAACCCTAAAAGGCCACCAAGCATAAAAAAGAAAGAAAATACACACATACACATAAAAAAATCACTCATTAAACCCAAATTTATAGATCGGATCATACATAAAATTTTATACAAACTCTATTTTATTTTGAAAGTAATATCATTGATATTTCACCTTTTGAATGTATCTATCATTTTATCTAAGAAGTTAATTTAAGGAAAAACCTGTGACCATTGTCATAGGGAACTACATAAGTACTTATTATATAGGTAAACAAAAAAAACATCCACAAAATATTTATGAATTCAAAATTTCCAAGATGTTATTTCTTTGAGTCATTAGATCAAACACCTTGTGAGTGTTAGTGTATTAAGCTTCACTTTGATGCCTTTATCTAAAATTTTCATCCATAAGTGTTTTCAAAAGTAAAAAACTAAAAAGAATTGATCTTACTATTCAATCTCATATATATATATATATATATATATATATATATATATATATATATATATATATATATATATATATATATATATATATATTTTGAAGCTCAAATCGACAACAAGATGAAACTAGGACTTCAAAAATCACAAAATGTAACCATATTTAGGGTTTATCATTACAAATTGCATATCATTAGAGATTATACTCATTATCCCTTGTAATGTTACCTAACAACAACAAATCAAAGAAAAATCGAACAATAAGCATCAACAAATAGCTTAAATTAAACCAAAACGAAGCTAAAAACAGTAGAAATTAGAAACAAAAGTTTACCTGCTTCCATAACTTGAAATTGAACGAAAACGAAGCTTGAACATGAGGAATTAGAAACGATTACGAGATCAGATGGAGGTTATATGAAGGATTCGTAGTTTACCATGAGAATTCTCCATGAACTTTGACAAAAAGGGGGAAACATTAGCTTTAATGTTCGTCAGATAATTAGAACATAACTTTGACGAGTATTCCCTTGAAACTTTGACCCTTAAGAGGAAAACGACATAAACTTAGGATTATTTACAAAACTGACACCGTGTCCACAATTAAAAATTCTCAAAATTCAGGAAAAAAAACACAAACACTCATTTTAGTAGATGAAAGGCTCATACTTGTCCTTTAAGTACTCACCGAAAATGGAGTCCTCACTTGATCATATATATATATATATATATATATATATATATATATATATATATATATATATATATATATATATAAGAGAGAGAGAGAGAGAGAAATGTTCGGATCAACATCTATTGTGTGGATGTAGAAACCAATCATACCTTAATAAAAAAAATTAATAAATAATATAAATGTATAATAGTAAATTTATCTATTAATTAATTATGTCTATTAGTAAATTTTGTAAAGTAATTAAATCAAATATTACTCCAAATATAAACCCTTCCTTTATTTCAGCCATATTGTGTGAACTAGGCCATATTTAAATTGAATCATACGTTTGAAAACACCTACATCATCTTCTTTACGGCATCCACCACCGCTTCTTCAACTGTGAATGATGATGTTTACATATTGAATCAAATTTCGAACTCCTCTTTAGAGGTTAGTCTCATCCTACTATTTTTCTAAACTTACTTAAAGCGTCTTATACTGTAACATTATAAAAGCAAATAAAAAAATCGATTAATCTTGTTGAAAATTCTTAGTTGTATCGGTGTTGGCGATCTTTGTGTGGATCCAAATGTAAACAGGATGCCGAAAGTTCTTTCTATATCTCTTTTTTGTCCATTAATATAACTTAAAATATTGATTTTTTTCCATTACTCTTAAAATTATGCAAACCTTAGAACTTCATTCTTCTGTTGCTAGATCTTCATTGGGGTATGTTTTATTATTTATTAATTTATATATTTATTGATAGGTCTAGACCAAGGTTGTCAAGATCGGGATCCTACGTATGATCGTTTTTGGGTTTGCAAGATCGGGATCGTAAGATCGGGATCGGGATCCTAAGATCCCACAAAATAAATTATAATTTTAATTTATAATTTTTTATCATGAAAAATATTTCAAACATTCAATTTTTTGTTCAAAAGTTATAAAACTTGAAAATATTAGTCATAAGTCACTACACAAAATGATAAATGGTAAATTGGTAAAGAGTAAAAGACATAAAGTGGTAAAAAAAATTCATTTGCAAAAAAAAAAAAAAATAATAATAATAATAATAATAATAATAATAATAATAATAAATCAAGGGAAGGTAGGATCGGATCGGATCTCGATCCTACGATCTTATGATCCTACCTGCGATCATACCCCAAATACGATTTGTTTACGATGCATATCGTTTTTCATACCTAGGATCGTAGGATCGTACGATCCTACGATCAGGATCGCGATTTTGACAACCATGGTCTAGACATCAAGTTGAGTTTCACATTCAATTAATCATTTTATTAATTCAAATTAAAAGGTTTATTTTGATCTGTTTATTTTCTGGCCTAAAATGTTTTATGATAATCAGAATATTATTACAAGATATACTAGATTTACTAAAAATATCATCTAGGAGACTTGGTATAGAAATTTTTTTGTGTGATAAATCATTCAATTTGACTCTTCACGTCCAAATTGGATTTTAATTTTGAATAATGTTTGGTTTTTTAGATTTTTTATGTTTTGGACTAATTATAATATATTATGCGTCATAGAAAGAACAAGTTTATTCTTATAAAATTTATTTCTCATTTTGAATTAGTATTAATCTTTCTCACTCAATTGTTCTCATTCCATAGTTATTTAAGAAATCGAATTGATGATTATTTGAGTTTCTACACATAATGATTAGTTATTTAACAACAAAATGTTAATTGAGTAGTTGCATATGATATTATAGTTTTATTTTGATCAAAGTGACATAGAAAGGTTCAGTATCTACTTCATTCTATCAGAATGGTTGTATTGTGTACTTAAAAATAAATTATAATTCTTTAATGTCTATTATATATTCTATCAGAATTTATAGTTTTATTCTTTTAGAATGCATTGAATGTAGAATTCTCACGAAAAATATATAGTTTGATTCTTTTACTGTTTGGGTTGTTTCTTTGTAATTACAATTTAAATTTTTTAAATTAATTCTTACAGAATCATCTTATTTTTTTTGCAGGTCAATGATAAAGTATTATTAAAAAAATAAAGCTTTGTTTTGGTGCTATATTACATACATGTTGGAAACAAACCAAGAAGGATAAAAGCCCCTTTTCAAGTATTTCAACAAAGTTTTTAAGATTTTTTATACTTACTATGTATTTTAGTTTGTATTTGTATTTTAAATTCTCTCTCATAAAAGTGTAAACAGATTATGCAATAATATATTTTTACGGTTAACATTTTCACAATACAAATGCTATATTATTCTACTCATTCTTGGAGAATGATAATTTCATTCTAATAGAATGTTATTCTAACAGAATTAAATTGGTTATGATTAAAAATAACGTAAGAATTGAAATTGAAATAATCTTAAATAAATAGAATTTAAAATTAAGATAATTAATTATCCCTTAAAATCCGAAATTTCCTTTTTCAAATAATGTTTAATTGACTACAATACCCTTACAATGAATTTTGTGAGATTATATGGTACAAGTCACTCCATTGTAATATCATAAACCCTCAGATGATAACCATGTGTTTTTTGTATCCATTGGTCCAGAATTGTCCTTACGTCCACACAATCGATGACATCCACATTATAACTTAGCCCTATATATATATATATATATATATATATATATATATATATATATATATATATATATATATATATAAAAGTTCAATAGAGAACCATTATTAATCAAGGAACCAATGAACCAATTCAAAGCGTCAGAATAAAAAATGATCAACGGTAAAAGTAAGGGTTGTAGACTTTTACAATTGACGCACATGCACCAGATTATAACAAAACTCACTTCATTTTTTTAGTTTAATTTTTTAGGCCATGTTTTTATTCAAAAAAAAACCCGAATATACCGTTGTTCATGATTTTTCGTATTTTTTCCATAGAGATCTATATTAATATATAAAAAATGAACTTTTTTTTTCAAAAAAAACTCATTTCATTTTATTTGATTTTTGAAAAGTTCAGGTCTATTTTTTATCGGAAAAAATTAATAAATATATCAAAATTCATATTTTTTGTACTCTTTAAACATAGATTCATATTAATGCTTAAAAAAAATCAAAATTTCAGTTTAGATTCATAGTGTGAATAATAGTATGTCAGATTCACATTGTGAATTCTGAAAACTAAATTATATACAGTTCAGATTCACAATGTGAATAAATCTATATATTGATTTTACAAAACTAATTTGCGAGTAATCAAAACGTTAAAACATTATAAAACCACTTGGAAATATATTTCGATTCAAATGTAAATTTCACTTAATTTGTGAATGATCAAAGAGTTGAAATAGTAATCTAGATACACATTGTGAATGTTAAAATTAAAATATTTACAGTTTAGATTCACAGTGTAAATCTGAACTGGTTGAGATTTTTTTAATCGATGTTAATGTTTATTGATACAAAAAAATTCAGATTTTTTGGTATAATTAGTTTTTTTATACAAATAAACTTAAATATTGAAAAGAAAACAACAAAACGAAGTGGATTTTTTTCGAAAAAAAATTTGTTTTTTATATATCAACATGGATCTCTATAGAAAGATGACTAAAAATTAGGAGCAACAGTATATTCGGGGTTTTTTTTTCAATAAAAATGTGGCTTAAAAAATTTAAACGAAAACAAGATGTGAGTTTTTTGGTAAAGATGTGGGTTTTATGATATAATCTCATGTATGTTTGTCGAATGTATAAGTGTACATCCATTCCTTTTGCCATTGATCATTATGGTTTTCAACGCTCATTATTGGTTCATTAGTTCCTTGTTAATAATGTTTATCTATAGAACCTCACCTTATATATATATATATATATATATATATATATATATATATAGAAAAGCTACATTGAAATGAGGTCTGTTTATCAGGTATATTTTTTATATGTTTCAGGTTATTCAGGTCATTAATGTTTGTAAATGTAACCAATACTCGAACATAATTAAATTTTGAATAGTCGGGATTCAGGTAGTCGGGAATCGAGTGGGATCGGATATCTAAATGAATACCAAATTACATTAAAATCTTGATTTGATTTGTTCCGTCTCATTTATGTTATTACTAATTAAGAGGAAAGTCGTGTTCAAGAATAAATTTGTGATAGTTTAAACACGGATAATTTCTACAATTTTGTTATTACATAGGGTGTATAAGTATAATATTGTCTATATCTTTTTGTAATTTCAATATTATATATGTATCATTTCTATAATTTTAATATCACACTATTGTAATGTTTATATTATATAGGGACCATATATGTAATCACAAGGGAATTACATATGACATTAGGTCGAAGGGTGTGCTGCCACAAGAACCACACTCCATCCACTGCCACATAGGTGTCATGCCAATTTTACCACACAAATGTCCCATTTTATAAACATCTTTCCATGTCAAAACAGATCTTTTTGGCTGAATGAGCCGGAAATACATTTTGATTTGCACAAAAAAATGGTTCTTTCCCAGTAAGATATGTCTTTCCCAGAAATCCCCAAAAACGTGTCTTTATGGGCTGAATGAAACTTTGGGCAATTGTGCCCTAACAAAAAAAACTAGACATGCTTTTCACCCGCTTCATTTTTTCCTGTAACACCCTGTTTTGAGTCGTTTCTTAATTCGGGGTCGTGACTCGAACTTGGGGAAAGAGAGGTTTAGACCCATTTAGATGTGGGTAATGTAGATTTTGTGATCCAAGAGTTCGATTTGTGCTTTGGAGCACAAGGATATACTGGTAAAGTAATGGTTCAGACCTTTTATTTAATTTAAGGATTTTAGTTTGATGTGTTTTAAGTCAAAAGTAATTAGATAGGGTTGTAGAGCTCCTCAACATCTTTTCATGGATATAAGGATCGCCGAAAACTGACTTGGGTTGCAGAAGTTATGGCCTTCGGAAGTTAGAATGGTAAAAGGGCTAGTCGGGAACGTTGGGCGTACAAGCAATGTACGCTGGGCGTTCGTGGCTAGGTGATCATTAAGGTTCCTTCGGGAACGTTGGGTGTACCATATGAACGTTGGGCGTTCGTGAATCAGACTCAAACTCTATTTTGGGGTCTTGGAGCCTATTGAAAGGCCTTAACTCATTTCCAAACCTCCTTACCTTCAGCCTCCACCCTCTTAAGCTGTTTCCTCGAAACCCTAGCCTCATATGGAAGATTATTGAGCTTTTGAGTGACCGTGGTGGGTTTTTGGTGCAATAGGAAGAAAAAGAACTCATTAGAGAAGAGTTGGATTGCTTAGAGCTTGTAGATCCAGACTTTGTTCACCTTGATCCTTCTTTTAAAGGTATAAAGCTTGAATCTTGATGATGCATATGTTATATCTAGCTAGTTTTGGGTGCTATGAGCTTTTGGTCATTTTAGAGCATAAAGTTTAGATCTTGAAAGTTTGTAACCTTGTTATGGATAAAGTTGGAAACTTCATCCATCTAAACGTCATATTGATTCAGATCTAAAGGTTGGAGACTTGTACTTAATGGATTAAGTTGGAAAAGATGCACTTTTGGTCCCTTTGAGACTTAAAGACTAGATTTTGGTGGTTTGGACCATTATAATGGATAAAGTTTCAACTTTATCCATTATGGAGTTATTAGGAACCATAAAATTGTGATATTGGTTATCAGTTTTCTTCCATGCATGAGTTACAAGGTCTTAATGGGTTAAGTAGTTAGAGTTTTTGTGTTTGGCACTTTATGGCCATGCAAGAACATAAAGTTGGAAACTTTATGGTTAATGACGGTATTTTAGGGTTTCATCTGGATTATGGACAAAAGAGCTTAAGGATTAAGCTCTTAATAAGAAAGGAAATGAAGCCCTCGCGAACGTTGGGTGTTCCCCAGGAATGATGGGCATTCGTGGTCAACCAACCTGTTTCTTTTGGTCAAGTCGTGTATGCTAAGTGTACAAGGTGAGTACGTTGGGCGTCCTCGGCATTGTTGACCAAGTTTGACTTTTGACTTTTTGGAACTTTGACCAGGATTTGACCAAGTTTGACCTAAGGGTATTTTGGATATTTTGAGTTATATTGGAGATTGGTCACTATTTGATGAATAGGTGACGAGTAGAGCCGGTATTCGGAGCAGAGATTTATTCAACTATCTTTTGGACTGAGAGGTGAGTTTTCCTCACTGTACATGTGGGTCGAAGGCACCAATGCTGACGCACTAGGTTATGTATCCTGGTATATAGGATGATGTTATGCTAGTTATATGATAGATTAGTATATCTGTATGATTACCTGTATTTGTTGGATATGTGTTTATGTTTGTTTGTTGTATGTCGATATATTGTGGTTGGGTTGAGGCGGTCCTGCTTTGTGCTGAAGGCCAAGACACCCGGGGCGGTCCGGTTAGGCTGTAGCCCCTGCGAGGCGGTCCAGTCAGACTGAAGGCCCGTAAAGCGGTACATATATGTTGTAGGCCCTGCAAGGCGGTCCAGTCAGGCTGAAGGCTCATTTTTGTATGATGTTTGTTTGTTATGTTGTGTAATGGTACTTTGGGGGAACTTACTAAGCTTTGACTTACAGTTTCAGTTTATTGCTTCTGGTACTTCAGAGGATCGTGGGAAAGGGAAGGCGTGATCGTGCACATCTCCTTGTTTTTATTACATTATATCTTGGGATACTCTGATTTTGAATAATACTTTTGAAACAATGGTTTTGTAAACACTTTATGGATGAAATGGGTTGTTTTTGAAAAGTTCAAATTTATTTTGATTTTTGGGATGTTACATTTCCTTTCTACTCCATCGATGCACTTTCTCCTACCTCTTCATCCTATATGCAACAATCGGCTCTATTGGTGTTCCCTCCGCCATAAACAAAACTGCTGACAGACTCTGCCTCTGGCAGCACCATCTTTGATTCAAATGTGCTAAGCCCCTGATTATGTTTGCCTCCGTCCAATCTGCCATCAGCTTCGCCTCTGCCTCCAGTAGCTTCTATTGGTATAGTTTTTTTTTCTCTTGCTCTGAAAATCGAGTATAACTGTAACGCCCCGATTCTCAGGTATCGATTTTATATAAGAATTTTCTTAATTTCAAGGTCTACTCGACGAGTTGGTTGCCCTACTCGTCGAGTAGCAGCGGATTTGTTCGCGTGTTTTAGTGACCTACTCGCCGAGTCCAAAAAAGGACTCGACGAGTAGGAGGTGGAGGATGAAACCCTAATTTCCGGGGTTTTGCACCCTATTTAAAGGATCATTGGCCTCCCCCAGCCTCCCCTTTACTGCTTCTTGTCCCTCTCAGACCCTAAATCGAGTGTGTGTGTTCTTTTGGTGTGTTCAAGCTTGGAGGAGGAATTTTAGAGGAGAAAACACTTTGGGAAGCAAGGAAATCAAGGCTAGGAACTCGTGGGGAGCTAAGAGATTCATCAGTTGTCACTCTCTGGAAGGTATTAAGTTGTTTCTTTGGCTCATCTCTCTTTTAACCTCTTTTGTATGAGTTTTAAGAAAGGTTTCTTGTGCTTAAGCCAAGATCTGAAGTTGTAACTTCAGATCTGGACTCCCCTTAACCTCTTGATTCATAAAGTCATCAGCTTTGCCTAGTATGAGCCTTCCCTCAAGGGTGTAACTTCATTGCAAGCTTAGTTTTGTTATTTTAGGGTCTTAAAAGCCTTGCATGCACGTAAAGTTTGCAACTTTACGTGATAAGCATGCCTAAGGAAGTTGGATCTGCAATTTGGAGCCTTGGCATGGCTTAAAAAGTGTCTGTATGGTGGAAGGACTGAAGGGACTCGGCGAGTCGCATGGTCGACTCGGCGAGTCATATGAAGATGGGCATGGACCCGACGAGTTGGGTGAACAACTCGGCGAGACCGATGAAGATTGCCGTAGACTCGACGAGTTGGATGAACAACTCGGCGAGTCAGTTAGGGTTTCCTAATTAATGGATGTGTGTGGACTTGTCGAATGCAAGAAGGAAACCCGACGAGTAGCCATGGAGCTTCGACCACGAGCCTTAGGAACTCGACGAGTCACTCTGGTGACTCGGAGAGCGGAAAAGTATTGCAAGAAACTCGGCGAGTAGCTGAGGGTACTCGAAGAGTTGAGGTCAACATGGACTGTTGACCTTGACAGTTGACTTTGAATTTGACCAAGGGTTGACCAGTTGACTTCTGGGGTACTCAGGAATTTATAAACCTTATGATGTGTTGGGTATAGGTGGTGGGGTTCGTGACAGTGATTCAAGAGTTGAGCTTTCTATTTCCAGTCGGCAGTCGCAAGGTGAGTTATCGTCACTATATCAATAGGGTCTAAGGCACCAAGGCCGTCCCTTTTAGTTGTTATCTTGGTTACACTATGTTACATGTGGTTATGATCTGTTAGATCAGTATCGGGATAGACAGTATGTTGTTATGCTCTTATGATCCGTTAGGATTGGTATGTTAGTGACCTGGTTAGGTCGGTGCTCTGGTTATGGGAGATTGTTATGATCAATGATCTGTGAGATAGTTATATCTGATATCTGTATATGCTAGTATATGTTAGTCATGTGCACATGGTTATTTGCTTGATGTTTGGGTTGAGGCGGTCCTGCTTTGTGCTGAAGGCCAACATACCCTACGAGCGGTCCGGATAGACTGTAGGCCCGTATAGCGGTCCAGTCATACCGAAGGCTCGGGATAGATCCAGATAGACTGTAGGCCCTGCAGGGCGGTCCAGTCAGGCTGAAGGCCCGGTATGCATGTTGTTGATTATCTGTTATTGATATGGTATTATCAGTGTGGTATTGGTATTTTGGGGGTAGCTCACTAAGCCCTCGGGCTTACAGTTTCAGTTTATTGTTTCAGGTACTTCCGGAGATCATGGAAAGGCGAAGGCTTGACCGTACCACTCCTCATCCATATAATTACATTTCTGGGACACTCTGATGAATAACATTTTGAAAACATTTTGTAAAACACTATTTGGTTTCATGGTTGAAAAAGTTAAATTTGGCTTAAAATTTTTGGATGTTACAAGGTGGTATCAGAGCCTTGGTTTGAGTGAATTAGAGGAACACTCGTGTGAATCCAGTCTCAAATCAAGGAAATTTTTAGAATAAATTCTAAAGTGGTTTTCAAAATAAGGGATGGATGATGCAGAGTGTACGATCAGCCGGAGCCAGTAAGTAGACCCCGAAATACCATACAGTTATTTGATATTATGATCTGTTAGAACCGCATGCTAGTGCTAGGCTAGGGATCTTCAGGAATTGCATGATAGACTTGCCTGATTATATGATGCCTACTAGCCTAGGGTTTCTTTTATATGGAATTTACATTATTACTCTAGTTGTTTAGTGTATGCATCACGGCTGTGCATAATCAAGATCTTATAGCCTGAGAATGTTTGATTCGACCATAGGGTAGGATTGGATATTCGAAAGTCTATCGGGTCCAGCGTTATGTGTGGCTAGCATACACTAATGCTGCAGGGTTGGTGGAAGTTTCATGGATGGATGGGTCGGGAGAAGCTGTGAGGCCAGTTGTGAGATAGTTTCACATTCCTCTAGGAGTGAGGGTTGAGCACTTGCTATGTTGATGTCTATTGTTAGGGTGTTGTGGTGATACTTGAGAAAAAATATGGGTAGGTGTGGAAGGTAGTATGGGCCCGTACTACTGAAAGCACAGGACCCATACGCATAGCAAGGAAGTCACAACCCCTAGTGTTTGTGGGAATTGGTCTCCCGATATTATGTTGTTTATCTGGCGTTGGGCATATTTTCGGTATGGTGATGACGAGACGCTTTACGACCGGATCAGGATCAGGGGGCAGAGGCTCGGATGAGCCTATAGCACCTGAGCCCGTGGTGCAGATAGGGACAGAGGAGTTGGATGCCAGGATTCGGGAGATCCTACATGATGAGATTGCTACTACGTTTCGAGCGCAACTACCAGAGATGTTTGGGTCGATCAAGACCGCTATGGTCGAGTACTTTGATGAGCGTTATGCAGCCTTAGCAGAGACGGCTGCCGCTGCAGCCACGTCGGCTGTAACAGCGGCAGGGGGTGGAGGAGGAGCCAATCGGGCTTTCCAGTACCGGGACTTCGATAACACGAAGCCCCCGAAGTTTGATGGTACACAGGATGCGATCAGGGCTATGAGGTGGTTATCTGACGTGGAGGGTTGTTTCTTCACGTGCTCGTCTCCTACTTACCAGAAGGTCAGGTGTGCCCTGAACCTGCTGAGGCTTGGAGCCAAGGACTAGTGGAGACTGACGACTGGGTCGTACACCGATGATCAGAGAGCTGCTATTACTTGGGAGCAGTTCAGGGATATGTTCCGCACCCGCTATGTTCCCCGCGTGAAGCGGGAGCGGCTTACTCATGAGTTTTTGACATTGAAGCAGGATGGAGAGTCGGTGATGGAGATCACCCGCATGTTCACGAAGAGGGCTATGTTTTGCCTGGAGTTTGCTTCCGAGCAGTCTCAGATGACCCGTTATCTGAGTATGCTCAAAACCGATATCCGTCAGTTTGTTGCTACGCAACGTTGTGATACTCTTCTGGATCTTCAGGAAGCCGCGAGGCGGCGTGAGTTGGAGATAGAGCTGCAGTTGAAGGAGCAGCGTCAGGTTCCGGCACAGTCTCAGCCGGCACCTAAGCGGTCTAAGACCGCTGATACTAGGACCGGAGGTCAGCAGAGTCGCACTTGTGGAAAGTGTGGCAGGGGTCATTCTGGAGTTTGTCGAGCAGGTAGTGGTTGCCATAAATGTGGCAAGGAGGGGCACTATGTCAGGGACTTTCGCCAGTCCGCCCCTCCGGCAGATATGAGGATATGTTATCACTGTCATCAGGTTGGTCATGTGAAGACCAACTGTCTGCAGCCCGTCGTCAAGCCGGCGCAGGTTCCTGCACCAGCTACGTTGAGGATTGCAGATGGGAGGCTAGTCAAGACGGAGTCTCCGAAGGCTCAGGGGCGTGCCTTCCAGCTCACGACCGAGGAGGCCAGGGCAGCACCGGATGTGGTTGCAGGTATGTTTCTATTCTCTTTTTCAGTTATCATACCTGTATTATGCTTATCTGTTGTACCTATGTTTAGGTACGTTTTTAGTAAACTTTTTTCCTACATTAGTTTTATTCGACTCGGGGGCGATTCGGTCATTTGTATCTCAGACTTTCAGTAGGGGGTTCAGTGTGCCGGTAGATGACCTTGAGTGTCCGTTACGAGTTTCTATCGCCAACGAACACGGGGTTTCTACTTCTTTGGTCTACCGGGGATGTGAGTTGGAGATTTTCGGGGTATCCTTCCCGATAGATTTGATTCCTATTCCCATGGGGGAAGTATGTGTGATCGTGGGGATGGATTGGCTCAGTCGATTTGGCGTCATGATCGATTGTAAGGGACAACGAGTAGTAGTTCGAACCCCAAGTGGGGGAGAACTGGTGGTATATGGTGAGGGCACCAGAGAAGGATCAGGGTTTTGTTCGGCAGCCAGGGCTCGGCAGTATATACAGCACGGGTGTGTCGGTTATTTAGCGTTTGTGGTGGATACGCGGGTCAGGGATCAGACTTCAGTTTCAGAGGTCCCGGTGGTTAGAGAGTTTGCTAACGTGTTTCCGGAGGAGTTACCTCGAGTGCCTCCGGAGAGGCAGGTGGAGTTCAGGATTGATCTAGTGCCGGGTGCGGCCCCTATCGCTAAGGCGCCGTACCGTTTGGCACCGCCAGAGATGCAGGAGTTGTCATCTCAGTTGCAGGAGCTACTGGGTAATCAGTTTATTCGTCCGAGTATTTCTCCATGGGGAGCACCGATCCTCTTCGTCAGGAAGAAGGACGGATCACACCAGATGTGCATTGATTATAGGGAGTTGAACAAGTTGACGGTGAAGAACCGTTATCCACTCCCGAGGATAGATGATCTCTTTGATCAGTTGCAGGGGGCATCTTGGTTCTCCAATATAGATTTGAGGTCAGGGTATCATCAGGTTCGGGTCAGAGAGGAGGACGTGGAGAAGACCGCGTTTCGGACTCGTTATGGTCATTACGAGTTCGTGGTGATGCCGTTTGGGCTCACCAACGCGCCGGCAGTGTTCATGGATCTGATGAATCGGGTCTGCAGACCGATGCTTCATCACTCGGTCATTGTGTTCATAGATGATATATTGGTGTATTCCAAGACCCGAGAACAGCACGAGGAGCACCTCAGGGAGCTATTGGGAGTTTTTAGGCGAGAACGGCTTTATGCTGAGTTCTCGAAGTGTGAGTTTTGGTTGCGAGAGGTCCAGTTCCTTGGGCACCTCATTAACCAGGAGGGGATTTTGGTCGATCCGGCCAAAGTTAAGGCGGTGATGCAGTGGGAGATTCTGAAATCTCCCTCAGACATCAGGAGCTTATTGGGATTGGCAAGGTACTACCGGAGATTCATACAGGATTTCTCCAAGATTGCAGTACCCCTCACTCGTCTGAAGAGGAAGGGGGCGGATTTCCGGTGGGGCCCTGAGCAGCAGAGGGCGTTTGAGACCCTCCGACAGCGGTTATGCGAGGCTCCAGTCTTGACACTACCGGAGGGAGTTGAGGATTTTGTGGTGTTCTGTGATGCATCCATCACAGGTTTGGGGGTGGTACTCATGTAGAGGGGACGAGTGATAGCTTATGCGTCGCGGCAGTTGAAACCGCATGAGGCAAGATACCCTACGCATGACTTGGAGCTGGGGGCGGTGGTGTTCGCCCTCAAGATATGGAGACATTACCTTTACGGGGTCCGTTGTACCATTTACACGGATCACAAGAGCTTGAGACATATCATGGATCAGCCGAACCTGAACATGAGGCAGCGCAGGTGGCTGGATGTAGTTAAGGACTACGACTACGAGATCCTTTACCACCCTGGTAAAGCGAATGTGGTTGCGGATGCTTTGAGCCGCAGGTCAGCTGGGTCTTCCACCCTAGCGGTATGTATGAGGATAGCAGTGGATTCTCCGCTTGTGAGTTTGATCAGAGATGCCCAGGTTGAGGGCATGCGACCGGAGAATTGGAAGCTAGAGAGGATCAAGGGTGAGAATACCTGGTTTGTGTAGGATAGTCGGGGATTATTGACCCGATGTGGTCGGGTTTGGGTTCCGATGTCGGGGTCAGGCAGATGGTCATGGAGGAGGCTCATAAGTCTCATTTTTCTATTCACTCGAGGGCCACCAAGATGTATAGAGACTTGAGTTTGAGTTACTGGTGTCCATGTATGAAGCGAGAAATCACTTGGTATGTTGCAGCCTCTAGAGATTCCCATGTGGAAATGGGAATAGATCACGATGGATTTCATTACCAAGTTGCTGAGGACGGCGAAGGGATTTGATGCTATATGGGTCATCGTGGATCGGTTGACCAAGAGTGCCTATTTCTTGGCTATCCGGGAGAGTTCGTCGGCCGAGAAGTTGGCCGACATGTACGTTCGCGAGATCGTGTCTCGCCATGGGGTTCCCGTCTCCATTGTCTCTGACCGAGATGTTAGGTTTACCTCCCATTTCTGGCAGAAGTTCCACGAGGAACTAGGCACGCGGTTGCACTTTAGCACAACATTCCATCTGCAGACTGACGGTCAGAGCGAGCGGACCATTCAGACCCTCGAGGATATGTTGAGGGCGTGTGTCATTGATTTCGGTGGGAGCTGGGATTCCCACCTACCACTTGCAGAGTTCGCCTACAACAACAGCTATCATTCCAGCATTGGCGCCCCGCCTTTCGAGCTGTTGTATGGACGGAGATTCCGCACCCCGATTTGTTGGGGTGAAGTGGGACACAGGGTGATGGGGCAGACGGAAGTAGTCTTGTAGACTACTGACAAGATTCAGCAGATTATGCAGCGATTGCAGACCACTCAGAGTCGGCAGAAGAGTTACGCCGACAAGCGTCGGTCTGAGTTAGAGTTCCAGGTGGGATCTGATTTAGGAAGAGGGGGAAATTGGGACCCCGTTACATTGGGCCGTTCAGGATCATTGCCAGGGTTGGCAAGGTGGCTTACAGGCTAGAGCTACCGGAGGAGCTTAGCCGAATTCATAGCACTTTCCATGTTTCGCAGTTGCGAAAGTATGTTTTGGATCAGGAGGCAGTAGTGTCGTTGGGTGATATTCAGGTCGATGAGCGCCTGAATTATGTAGAGAGGCCTGTGGCCATTCTGGAGAGGAAGATGAAAGTTCTGCGGAAAAAGGAGATACCTTTGGTGAAGGTACAGTGGGAGCATCGGAGGGGATCTGAGTGGACGTGGGAGCCGGAGGCTGAGATGAGAGAGCATTACCCGGCGTTGTACAGTGGGAGCATCGGAGGGGATCTGAGTGGACGTGGGAGTCGGAGGCTGAGATGAGAGAGCATTACCCAGCGTTGTTTACCCCAGCAGACTTTGAGGACGAAGTCTAGTTCAAGTGGGGGAGAATTGTAACGCCCCGATTCTCAGGTATCGATTTTATACAAGAATTTTCTTAATTTCAAGGTCTACTCGACGAGTTGGTTGCCCTACTCGTCGAGTAGCAGCGGATTTGTTCGCGTGTTTTAGTGACCTACTCGCCTAGTATGAGCCTTCCCTCAAGGGTGCAACTTCATTGCAAGCTTAGTTTTGTTATTTTAGGGTCTTAAAATCCTTGCATGCATGTAAAGTTTGCAACTTTACGTTATAAGCATGCCTAAGGAAGTTGGATCTGCAATTTGGAGCCTTGGCATGGCTTAAAAAGTGTCTGTATGGTGGAAGGACTGAAGGGATTCGGCGAGTCGCATGGTCGACCTGGCGAGTCATATGAAGATGGGCATGGACCCGACGAGTTGAGTGAACAACTCGGCGAGCCCGATGAAGATTTTCGTAGACTTGACGAGTTGGATGAACAACTCGGCGAGTCAGTTAGGGTTTCCCAATTAATGGATGTGAGTGGACTTATCGAGTGCAAGAAGGAAACCCGACGAGTAGTCGTGGAGCTTCGACCACGAGCCTTAGGAACACGACGAGTCACTCTGTTGACTTGGCGAGCAGACAAGTATTGCAAGAAACTCGGCGAGTAGCTGAGGGTACTCGACGAGTTGAGGTCAACATGGACTGTTGACCTTGACAGTTGACTTTAACTTTGACCAAGGGTTGACTAGTTGACTTCTGGGGTACTCAGGAATTTATAAACCTTATGATGTGTTGGGTATAGGTGGTGGGGTTCGTGACGGTGATTCAAGAGTTGAGCTTTCTATTTCCAGTCGGCAGTCGCAAGGTGATTTATCCTCACTATATCAATAGGGTCTAAGGCACCAAGGCCGTCCCTTTTAGTTGTTATCTTGGTTACAGTATGCTACATGTGGTTATGATCTGTTAGATCGGTATCGGGATAGACAGTATGTTGTTATGCTCTTATGATCCGTTAGGATTGGTATGTTAGTGACCTGGTTAGGTCGGTGCTCTGGTTATGGGAGATTGCTATGATCAATGATCTGTGAGATAGTTATATCTGATATCTGTATATGCTAGTATATGTTAGTCATGTGCACATGGTTATTTGCTTGATGTTTGGGTTGAGGCGGTCCTCCTTTGTGCTGAAGGCCAACATACCCTACGAGCGGTCCGGATAGACTGTAGGCCCGTATAGCGGTCCAGTCATACCGAAGGCTGGGGATAGATCCAGATAGACTGTAGGCCCTGCAGGGCGGTCCAGTCAGGCCGAAGGCCCGGTATGCATGTTGTTGATTATCTGTTATTGATATGGTATTATCAGTGTGGTATTGGTATTTTGGGGGTAGCTCACTAAGCCCTCGGGCTTACAGTTTCAGTTTATTGTTTCAGGTACTTCCGGAGATCATGGCAAGGCGAAGGCTTGACCGTACCACTCCTCATCCATATAATTACATTTCTGGGACACTCTGATGAATAACATTTTGAAAACATTTTGTAAAACACTATTTGGTTTCATGGTTGAAAAAATTTAAATTTGGCCTAAAATTTTTGGATGTTACAATAACTTTAAGAATTTCTTTTTCCCCCTGAAATTCAAGTATCAAAGTTGTATTACTTCTTTTTCTAAAATGACATGTGAAAAATACTCTAAAAATTGTGCTGATTAAATAAGGGTTGATTTCTGAAATATATGTGCTGTTTATTATCATGAAGTTAGATGAAACACTAGTTGGGTTGTGTACCATATGTAGAATAATGGCGATAGATTCTCTCTGTTAAAATGTAACAAAAAAAAAATAGTCAACATCTTTATGTTTTATTTTAGTTGTAGAACTTTGATTTGCATAAAAAAGAAGATACATGCTGTATTTTTTTTATTGTGTAAGTTGATTTTGTATGACAATTTGTATTTTTTATAATTATTCAACAACTTTATCCATCACAATATAGAACATCAGAGTAATATGGTCATTTTTCATCATTCAGCATAGTCAGTTAGATATATAATCAAACAACATGGTTTCTTTCCCAGTCAGAAAACTTTCTCATACAACATTTTCTCAGACAGCAACTATCAAACGAGACCAAAATGTGGTTCTTTGTCACACACTAGGTGTGGGAACCTTGGTAGAGAGAAAGGTGAGAGAGAGAGAGAGAGAGAGAGAGAGAGAGAGAGAAACAATTGAACAAAAAAGAGAAGGGGAGAGAGTGTGTGTGCGATAAGAATTAGCCGCACACAGCCAAACCACACTCAAAACCGCAGGACGGAAGCGGTGTTCCCACCATGTGAGGTGACAAACCGCACTTGAAATCACACTGACACCCTCACGCCTTATGTATGGATCATTAGCACATGCCTATTTCTATATTCTCGGTACTATACGAAGATTGTTTTTGTAATATCGTTATCAAATAAGGACTTTTGTGTAGTTATTTCACCTGTAACTATTTCTTACATGTATGCAATTCTTATTTATTATTTATTTATTATTATTTTTTTTCATGTTTGTAACTTATTAAATCTTACATGAACCAGTTATGTAACTATCTCGTACAAGGACCTGTAAATCTTAGTTTTTTGTAGGGACCATTTGTCACACTTTGTGGCCAAAGTATTTTTGTAATTTTTAAAAAAACAAGGGCCTTTTTTCCTGCTATTTAAAAGGTATATAAAATTATTTGGCATATTAACAAAGAGTAGCAGTTATATGTAAATATTAAAAAAGAATTATAAGAAAATTATAAATACGGTTATTTGATTAGTACAAATTTTACCTGATCGGAATCGTTAAAAACATGGATCTCTAATTAGTAATTACTACTCAAGTCATTTGTATATTAAAGTGTCATTTTGATCCAGTGTTCCTTAAATCATGTCGTACTTGATGTTGTTGTCATAAGTTGATATAAATAGAATAGATATTAGAAGAGATACTTATTATGTATTCGGGTATACCCGAATTTTATAACCCTTACCCTATATCCAAACTAAAATAATACTGGGTAATTGAAATACCCGATTTTCCAACCCGAAACTGGATTAAACCAAATCGATCTATATGAATCCCTGAAACTGTTCATAGGTCGCCTAAAATATACCAAAACACACAAAACCTCTTAAATCGATTAATCACTATTCACTATTACTAGTATATAATATATGTTTGATCTAAATTAATTTCTAATGTTAAATATAAAATGGAGCATACAATCGGTAAAGTATATGGGCCTAGCTTAAACCCAGAATTTATATTTATCAGTAACTCATCACATATTAAAATATAAGCCCGGTCGTTATTGGGCCAAAATGACCATTAGTAATTTTGTACTATACTCCTTGACAGAACATTAATATTTAAGTTAAAACATTTTACTTTTTATGTAATAATAGAGGCACTCGTTCACCTTTATAGTTTATAAACAAATTGTCTCTTGAGTGACATGGAAGTTAATTAAATCGCACAATTATTTGATTACGTGTTCGTTTAATAAAACCAACACATGGCAAAATGGGATGATTATATAATCGGTTTAAATGATTAATTTTTATTTTGGTTCAGAATAGGTAGTGTTGATTTGGACACTTTTTGTCCAAGTTTCTAAAAATAGCTAGATAAATTAAATAAATAGTTAGTGTATTAATTTTTATTTTAACAATTATATTATTATATAGATAACTTGATTAGTTGAATAAATCAATCTTAAGTATGTATTAAAATTCTTGTTTTTAACATGTTTAAGGTCGAATGGTGTGTTTGTATGTGCTGCTGTCGACATCTTATGTGGCCACTTTTATCGGCGGCATATACTCTTCCCCATTATAGCCAGACTTTATAGGCAAAGTTCATAGACAAATATTTGCAGCTCAAATTTGAACACCATTTAGCCTAACTCGTCTGATTTGATATAGATAAAATATAATCTTAATTGACTTATTAATAATTAATAAGTCAAAATATAAAACTAAATAAAAATATTATCTTTTAAGGCCTTATAGTATTGGGTCAATGTCGTTTTATGTGCTTAATTTCAGCTTTGGCGTTCATCCTTTATTGTTTTGAGGATGACCTTATTTGTAG
Organism: Lactuca virosa; assembly: GCF_052849685.1. Taxonomy (NCBI): domain Eukaryota; kingdom Viridiplantae; phylum Streptophyta; class Magnoliopsida; order Asterales; family Asteraceae; genus Lactuca; species Lactuca virosa. Next base: position 199,793,822 of record NC_136432.1, read on the forward strand.
GATAGAATGAGACACTACCTTCTCTTATATATAAAGTATTAAAGTATGGATACTTTATATATATATATATATATATATATATATATATATATATATATATATATATATATATATATATATATATATATATATATATATATATATATATATATATATATATATATATATATATTCTATTTTTCTTTTCCAAAATTAAATACTTTCCAATCATATATAAAACAATGAATGTAAATTACACACATAAAAGACGGTAATTATCAGAAGATATATAAAACTCAGATATATAAATCAAAATAACATTAATCACTGATTCATATAAAGTAAACTATAGTTTCTTATAAAGATTAATATTTAATCATTTGGTGGCAATAAAAGATCATGTGAGACAATAACATTTAACCTTTCATATGTTAAGACTTAATAAGTTGTAATTACTAAAATCAATTTCGAGGTCAGATGATCAAGAGTTCAATACACAAATATTTAAATTAAGATCGTATTTCATTTCAAACAAGTTTGTAAACCAATCATTTAAGCACAAGGTTGTTCATTTAATAAAAACCTTTTTTAACAAATCATAGAAGATATTTAAAAAAAACGCAAGGCTGTGTAAGAATTTAGTATGTAACTCTAATTTATAAAAAAAATTATCTGAATATTAGAAGTTATATAGGTTTTATTTATCATTCAGAACTAATTTGATCAAAAGCATATGAATCATTCAAACTTTTGAATAATTCAAAGATTACCAAATTCGTGATTAGCAAACAATCCATTACAACACTGAAAGATGGATACACTTCTAAAAAACATTTTAGGCCTGCTTAAAGTTTTAAATAGTAGCATAACAAACGCCATTCATTTAAAACATGTTATGCATGCAACTACTTTGATTATCTCAAACGTATTTATATTAAGCAATCCAAATATTATATCACAATAAACATTTTCACATATATCTTGAGAATACTATACTTAAGAACATACGACGTAATAAGTCGACATACTTTTGGGTGCTCAATTAATTAGTTAAACTCTACATCTATAATCTACTAGTTTATAACCTGTGAAAACCACATTTATAAAATTAATAAAACTTTCATAATAAAAACTCAAATTATTAATCAATTATTTTACATAAATTATTAATTATAAGATATTTTTTAATTATATAAAATTATAATCGTTGATTTAGTTAAATACATGAAATTATATCACCTTAATTTAATGTAATTAGAATGAGAAATTTAAATTTTAAAATTTGAAATAGGATAATCAATAGGTTGACAAGTGGCATGACATTAATTAGATTGTCAAATAAAATGACACGTGATAAAAGAAAAATAAACCTATTTTTTATTAGAATAAAGATTAGAAATCACATGATAATAATAAAAAAGTTTCAAAATATACCGGATCAATAAAATATATACATGTTTAAAAACAGTGTTAAAAACATTAAACTTTTTTCTAGCTATAATTAATCATTTGAAATTGTGCTTGTTTAATTATATATATATATATATATATATATATATATATATATATATCCAAAATTCGTTTTTAAAACTTCATTTATTTCTATTTATTTTCACTTTAATTTTTGTTTTTATTTTCACAATTTATTTTTATAAACTCATCCTTTTATTTTGATTATATATATATATATATATATATATATATATATATATATATATATATATATATATATATATATATATATATATATATTATTTCTTCAATTTGTATTTGCAATCTTTTTTCATTTTTTTTACATATTTTTTTTTAGAATTGATTATTAAAACTTCATTTTTTTAAATGTTTTTTTATAAGTTGATTTTTTAAGTTATAAAAAATGAGGACTTTTAACATTTTAAATAACAACTGATGTTGTTTGATAAAATTGAAGTGTATGATACTTTTTTTAACATAACTATTTATTCATTGATCAAGTGAACAAACAATCATGCAAATCAGTATTTAATTCGTATTAAGCAAGATTTGATCTTATTTAACCCTAATGGTCATAGAAGCTAAATCATGTATAGAATGGTCATCTACTCATGCACACGCATTAAAGTTCCTCACTTTATTTCATAACCCTAGGTTTTGGTAAAACACTAGTCATAATTACCAATGGTCATGGACAATTATGATTCAAATTAACACAGTCAGAATGGTCATCTAGACTCTATTAATTCAGCAATAGGGAACAAAGTAACAATATCAAACACAGATGGATCTTGCAATCAAAGTTGACAAAATAAATTAAATAAGAATAAACAATCAAAATAGCAATTAAACCATAAACTTAAAGATTGATTCAATCATAAACACAAAGTAAAGGGTTTTAACACCCAAATCAGAATGTAAACACATAATAGAATCGCAGTGGAATACTAATCATGGTCAGAACAACAAACCACATGATATGTGGCGTGAATCCACTCTCTAATCCTTCAAACCTTCGCTCCTGGAAGCTTAATGGCCTCTCGGCCGCTTTCTAGACCCTCAAAATGGCAGAAGATGTGTTTATTATCGACCAAGGAAGTATAAAATTCATAATATCCCTTTTGGTCCACCCTAGATTAAAATATATAGGTTTTTGAACCGACTTGCATACGTTGGGCATAGTGTAATTACGTTGGGCGTAAGTTGTAAAAAATCGTGTTTTCTAACTTTGCAACCCAGACGCGAACGTTGGGCGTTGCCCGATTACGTTGGGTATAATGAGCCTCTCCAGCCACTTCTTTTCTTTTTTGCAATTCAGTTCCAATTCCAGTCTTTTCGCTTCCTTTCCATTCTAGCAACAATTCATACCTGTAAAATGTAAATTTAAGCATTATAAGTACCTTTTAGTTCTAAATAGCATAAAAATAGTATGAAATAATAAGCAAACGCCATGAATATATGTATAAAATAGACGTTATCAGTACCTTGTTTTCTTCATCTCCTTGTCCGCAGCAAACCGCATAACCAATAAAGCCCTCTCCCTGAACTTGGCAGTGATCTCCATTACGGTCTTCGTCGTCTGGCGAAGGTCCTGAAACTCCCTCGCCAACTGTTGTACCTCAATGGCTGATGCAAACTCTGTCATAAATCTCACTATGAAATCTGCCTAAGACATGGCCGCCACGGCCTTAGCTCCTAAAGAGAGACCTACCTCCTCCTACCAGTCGTGGGCTCCATCCCTCATAAGCCAAGATGTAAATCCTACCTTTGATCCCTCAGGGCAGAAACTCGTATGCTAAGCATTCTCTATGTAAGCAATCCACCACCTACTCACAATAGAGTCCTTCTTCCCGAAGAACTTTGGGGCTCCGCATGCCTTGAACTCCCAAAAAGAGAGAGTCCAAACCCCGATCTGACTAGCCTCAATATATGTACTAAAAGCCCCAAGCCGCTCATCCATCATCTCCATGATCCTTTCCTTGATGGTACTAGACATCACAGGAGACGCATCTAAAATACCACAAGCAATCTTAGACGTAACAAACTCGCATATCCTCTCATCAATCGGCTCAATACTAGAACCAGAACCTCCTCCATGAGTGCTCATCGCCATACTAAAAAGCAACCATACAAATGATCAAAACATACTCAAAGAGTCCTCATTTTATAGGCTTCTTAGAATCCTCGTGACTTTCCTTGATTCGAGTACGGATCTTGTTCTTTCAGTAGTACCAGCCCAATACTACCTTCCACACTTATCCATACTCTCCCCAAGAATCATTCCAAATCCTCTAAGTCACCTGCTCATAATAATACTCCCAAAACTCATCGATCAGCACACCCATCACACTAAATCACTTCCCAGGCTCTCTTAGGACCCGCACCTCCCCCGACGACCAGCTGCTGAAAGACTCCTACTAATGCCAATTAACTACTTCATGAATACAATTACATGTAAAAAAGCTTAAATAATCTTTCAAATAAAAGGCCCAGCCCTACAATGGTTAGACTCAAACAAGAGGAGTGCAATAGGACCAAATCAATCCTTCTAAAATTATTAAACCTTTGCAACATGTAGCTTAACATATTCCTTTAATATTTAACTCACATCAATATGAGTCCTACGGTAACATCCAGTCCCGGTATAAATTGATTTTTATGTTCTAACTTTTGACTGGGCGACCAAGTCATGGGGGAGCATCACCACGACGCAGCGGAGCATTCTGGATTACTGGATTTAAATGACCATCACAACATTGTGGCCTATAACCACAGTGTGGTGGTGGTTTAGTGAGAAACCCTAGTCTCTAGGGTTTGTGCCCCAATTTAAGGGAATGTGGTGGCCAGGGTTCCTCACCCTCAGCCTCCATCACACTCTCTCAGCATCCAAGCAACCCCTAACCTCCAATTTGCTTTCTAAGCCTTTTGTGTTGATTTTTGGATATTAGGCTGGAGGGAGTGCTGCCACCGAAACCGCACTCCATTCACTGTCACATGTGCGCCACATCATTTTTTACCATATAAGTGTGGTTTCTTGCCACACCCAATGAGTGGTGCCACACTCTTTTATTTTGTTTTTTGTTTTTTTAATAATTTAATAAAATAAAACTTCATTTTTAATAAACATAAAATATTACATTGCATTACTTGGGTTTTTTTTTTTGGATAAAATCTTTATTTTTTTTTCTAGCGGGTTTGTTTTCTTTGGTGGGTCTTTTGGAAGAAGACATTTTGAAAAAAATTGAGGAACAGATAGTAAAAAGATAAGAAATTATTGTGAAAATTTTATAAGTAATGGTAAGTATATATAGGGTGAATTTAAAAAAAAAACTGCGCAAAGGACGGTTCAACGGTCAAAAGAAGCAGCAGCCAATCACGAGACGCGGCCATAAGACCGGAGGGAGTGGTGCGGTTCCAGACTGCAGTTTTGCCACGGTGGCAGCCGAACACCGCCCCTCCGGTGCGGTTAAGGTGCGGCTAAGGCCGCAGTACGACAATGGGAGGGAGCACTTGGTGATGGTTTGTGATTGGCTGCCGTTCCAAATGGTCGTTTTTCAAACTTTTTTTAACTAACTATATATATAAGGTTTTTAAGATTCGAAAGGGAAGCTATTTGAGGCTAGAAATTGAATTATTTTAAAAAAATCGAGTTTGGCAGGTTAACAATGGAGGAAATCAGGCAGCGGGAGCTGCGATTTTAGAAAGAAGAAGATATCCTATTTTCTGAATTTGGCATAATATGTCCCTGGGGTTTGGTCTACGAACAGAAAAACACCCCTGCTTAACTTCTCTCTACATAATTAGTTTCAGAAATGACACAACCCACCCTTGACTTATAATTCCCAAATTTTTATTAAACATAAAAAAAAGGCAAAGTGTGGCACCACTCCTTGTATGTGGTATGAAACCACACTTTTGTGGTAAATGGTGACATGGCGCTTACGTGGCACTGCGGTTTTATGAGGGAGTGTGGCACCACTCCCTCCAGCCTACCTCGCCACACTGCGGCCAAAACCGCAGGAAACAACACCCAGGGGGTGGTGTGCGCGGTCCAGCTGGCAAAACCGCAGTTTGGAACCGCACCCAACTCTGCACAGTCTTAGAAGAAGAAGATGATGATGATTAAGGTGACATTTGGGCTTGGATTCAACAAGGAACTCTTCTCATCTTCTTGTTGTGCATCTTCTGGACTTTTGTAAGTCCTCAAGTTCCATGCTTTTTGGTTTATTGTGAATAGATCTAGATTTCTATGCCTTATTCTTCTTGTTGGGACTTATTGGAGTGTTGGGTTCCCATAAAGGTGCCACCTTTATGGGTCCCCAAAGTCTCTTTGTGGTTAGGAGTTTTGGATCTGGAGTTTCTTAGAATTTTGAACTCTTGAATGAGATCTTGGCCTCTTTTTACTCTATTTTAACCTAGTTTGAGTTCAAGACATGCATTAGACATACATCTCTATAAAACAACGATTTTTATGGTTCATTGGATGAGAGAATGCTTTATGGGAAGTTTTAATGGTTGGTTTGACGGATCAAGAGCTTATTGGATTAAGTTGGTCTGAACAGTCACCACAACATGGTGAATGGGTCACCATGACGTGGTGGATAATTGCCATTCAACCGCTTTGTCCTATAGTCACCACGACATGGCAGGAACTTGCCACGACGTGGCGACTGGCTGAGTTAAGTTGTTGACTTTGACCTTTGACCAGGGTTTTGACCAAGTTCGACCTGGGGTATTTTGGGTATTTTGGGCAATATTTTGAGAAAAGGTCATTGTTTGTTGTGCAGGTGACCCGTATAGTTGGTACGCGGAGCTATGGTGTGATCAACTATCTTTTCAGACTGAGAGGTGAGTTTTCATCACTGTACTTATGGGTCGAAGGCACCAATGTCATCCTACTGAGTTATGTATCCTGGTTTAGAGGATATTGCTATGATGAATTGATTTATTATAACTGAGTTATGGTATATAGGATGTTGTTATGTTGTAGTGATATGTTAGATATGTATCTTGGTATATAGGATGTTGCTATGCGGTAGTGATTTGTAGATCTATCTGTTTGTATGATGAATGGTTATATGTTTATACGATGCATATGTTGATATAGTATAGTTGGATTGAGATTATGATTCTTTGTGCTTCCAGTCAATAAACCCCAGGCAATCCAACCGAGAGGTTGTGGGCCAGAGCAATCCAACCGGGAGGTTGTGGGCCAAGGCTAATCCAAACGGGAGGTTGTGGACCCATTATGTACTATGTATGGCAATCCAACCGAGAGGTTGTGGGCCCAGGAAATCCAACGAAGAGGTTGTGGACCCGAGGGTATTCCATTCTGATGACTGATTGGACCCAGTATGCATGATTGTATATGTTATATGTTGTGTGTTGATATTTTGGGGGAACTCACTAACCTTCGTGCTTACAGTTTCAGTTTATTGTTTCAGGTACTTCAGATGATCGGGGCAAGGCGAATGCTTGATCGTGCACATCCTTCAGATTTTATGATATTCGATCTTTTTGGGATATTCTGATTTGTAATTATAACTTTTGGAAACAGTGTTTTGCAAACAATTATAGTCATTAGGTTGTTTTTGAAAAATGAAAATTTTACCGTGATTTTTTAGGTTGTTACACCTACAAAGCGCAAAGCAAGCAACATTCGATCAGTAAACTCCATAGGCCACAAAACATCAAAATGAATTCTTCCAAATCGGCATTCTAGCATGCAACCCTGAACATATCAATATGCTAACTTCTAGCATGCAAAACATTCTATAACACATATAACATATCAACATGTATGGGTATTCTAGGAATCACTTACTTAAGCCCAGTTAATTACACGCATCACACCTCTTTCTTTGTAAAAATCTTTTAGAAATTTTATTTTCTTTCAAAAAGATTATCAATTCCTCAGTTTGAGTCTAGACATACCCGATAGTGTTCCTGGATCCCTCAAACCAAGGCTCTGATATCAACTTGTAACGTCTCAAGAATATCATAAAATTCTCATTTTTAAATCTTAAAATCTGTAACACCCCGACTCCTAGGTATATATATTTGCAGTTTTATGTCTATATCAAAAGATTTACTCGACGAGTTGGTGCCTAGACTCGTCCAGTAGGACGCGTTTGGCCACGTGATTTAAGTGACCAACTCGACGAGTCGGTGAACCCGACTCGGTGAGTTGGAGCTGGAATGAGAAACCCTAATCCCCGGGGTTTTGCACCCTATTTAAAGGATCCTTTGCCCCCTTCGCCTCCCCTTACAGCCCCTTGTGAGTCCAGAAACCCTAAATCGCCGTTTTTCTCTCTTTTTGTGTGATATTAAGCCTTGTGGTGAATTGTGGAAGGAAGATCTTGAAGTACTCAAGCTTGGAACAAGAGGAAGGCTGTAGATCCGAGTTCTTTTTCATCTTAGCACCGTTTTTTAGGTAACAAGTTGTTACCTTGACCTTCTTCTATCTAGATCTATGCATGTATGAGATTAGGGCCACTTTGGCAATGTTAATATGTTATTTTGGGTATTAGGCGTAATCTAAAGTTGCAACTTCAGATCTAGGCTTATCTTGGTCTGTAAGATCATAAAGTTTTAGCCTTTAGTGAGTTAATACCTTCTTCAACCCTTAGAACCTTTCTTTAGCTTAGTTTGGGCCATTATCACCTTGCATGTACGTAAAGTTTGCAGCTTTACGTAAGAAGTATGCCTTAAGAGCTTAGATCTGCATTATGGAGCTTTAAAGTGGCTTAAAAATCGTCTGGATGGAGAAATGACTGAAGGGACTCGACGAGTTGCATGGCCAACTCGGCGAGTCCGATGAAGATTGTCGTGCAAGGACTTCTGCATGGACTCGGCGAGTCAGCTAGGGTTTTCCCGACATTTAGACATGCATGAACTCGACGAGTTGCAGGGAAACTCGACGAGTCAACCGGGGATTTCACGATTTCTCGAGTTCAGGAAGGACTCGACGAGTCGGTGAACTGCACTCGACGAGTCGGGTCAACATGGACCGTTGACCTTGAGTTTGACCAAGGATTGACTAGTTGACTTCTGGGGTATTTTGGTTAATTGGACATTTATGGAAATGATTTTATGGTAAATATAGGTGGTGGAGTTCGTGGCCGTGGTTCGAGAGTTTGAGTTATCACTTCGATTCGTCAGTTGAGAGGTGAGTTATCCTCACTATATCAACAGGGTCTAAGGCACCAATTTCGGCCCTTATCGGATTTGTATCCGGGTTTATTGCATGACATGCTTATTGATTTACATCATGGTAGTTAGGATGGTGATATGCTTAGTGACCTGGTTAGGTCGGTATCCTGGTATATAGGATGATGCTATGTTAGTGACCGGTTAGGTCTGTGTCCTGGTTATAGGATGTTGCTATGATTGATGATTTGTTAGATCAGTTGCATGTTATATATGTTAGCGTATGATATTATGTGCACATGTGTGTTTGATTAGGGATTGGGTTGAGGCGGTCCTGCTTTGTGCTGAAGGCCAACATACCTAGGGCGGTCCGGATAGACTACAGGCCCAGGAGGGACTGTTGGTCAGACCGAAGGCCCGACTAGCGGTCCGGATAGGTTGTAGGCCCTGCGAGGCAGTCCAGACGTGCCGAAGGCTCGGAGAGCGGTCCATATAGGCTGAAGGCTTGCGAGGCGGTCCATTCAGGCTGAAGGCTCATTATGCACGTTGTTCGTTTATATGTTATTGATACGTTTATGGCGATGGTATTTTGGGGGTAACTCACTAAGCCTTCGAGCTTACATTTATCGATTATTGTTTCAGGTACTTCAGATGAACGCGGGAAGGCGAAGGCGTGACCGTACGCTTCCTCGATCTATGATTATGATTTCTGGGAACTATGATATGATACTATTTTGAAAACGAATTGTAATAATTTAATTACTTTAAATGTTTTTAAAACTTCAAATTTGACATGATTTTTATGGTTGTTTCAAGTTGGTATCAGAGCCTTGGTTTGAGTGAATTGGAGGAAACACTCGTGTGTCTCCAGTCTCAAACTAAGGATAAGATTTTAAAACGATTTTCTTAAAATGTTTTGAAAATAATAAAGGAGGATACAAGTGTATGATCAGCCGGAGCTCGCGGATAGACCCCAAAATACCTTACGGAATATCTGATTATGTGATATGTTAGAACAGCATGCTAGTACTAGACTAGGGATCTTCAGGAATTGCATGATAGAATTGCCTGATTATATGATGCCTGTTAGCCTAGGGTTTTCCTTATATGAAATTGACATCATTACTGTAGTTGCTTAGTGTATGTATTACGGTTGTACATAATTAAGATCTTATAGCCTAAGAATGTTTGGTTTGGCCTTATTTACTGTTCTTCTTTGATGAAGGGCTTAGGGAAGGATCAGGTATTCGAAAGTCTATAGGGTCCAGCGTTATGTATGGCTAGCATACACGAGTGCTGCAGGGGGTGGAATATTCTGTTGGATTAGTGTCTAAGTCCATAACTATTTTGGTATGTACTTGACCCGATTGTGAGCATGGTCCTTTTGGGTTGCCTTCACACGGGTGACTAGACAGGATGACAGTTGAGGAGAGAGGTTGATTAGGGTATAAATATGATTTATTTATTATATTATATGATTAATATAATAATTTGGAATCATATTATTAATTAGTATTTAATCAGAAATTAATTAGGAATTAATTTTGGGATTAAATGAATTAATTAAAAGTACAGGGGCTGTTTTGTAATTATTTGATAGTTGAGACTTTGGGCTATTGGATCACCTTTATTAAGGCTTGAACGAAAATCCTAGAAGGATCTAGGATTTTTCGTCCAAGGGCTTAAGGAAAGGAGTCCATGGACTTGCTTAGGCCCTAAGCTAAGGGATTAGGGTTTCCACCTTGAAACCCTAGCTAGCCTCAAGTATAAATAGCACCCTAAGGCACTAGAATTCGACCACTCCTTGGGAAAACCCTACTAGGGCCGAATTTTGGAGCTTAGTACCTTTCCTCTTCTCTCTCATATTCATCCTCTCACTCAAGGTGTGTTTGTGAGCCATTAGAGGTACTACACTTGTGGTACTTGCTTTCAAAGCTAAGGAGATTCAAGGAACTAGTTGTTATTACTATATAACATCAAAAGGTATGTATTCTATTCTTCTATGTGGATTTCGAAAATAGTAGTAGCATGCCAGGTTTCTTTTTGTGTTCATAAAGTTGTATAACTAATAGTGAAAACATAGATCCAACTCTAGGGTTGCATGCACACATAGGATTGTTTGTATAAATCCCATCAGTGGTATCAGAGCCAGGTTTTTTTTGTTTTCAATTAGATTCTATACAAAAGTATGAATTTGACATATTAGGGTTTATAGCCAATAAACCCTAAAGGCATGATTTTCGAAATTAGGGTTCATAAACCCTAAATTTCGAAATTTGGTTAGGGTTTCCCAAATCCTTTCCTTAGCCTCCAAGATTTCGAATTCTAGGGTTATCCAACCCTAGGATTTCGAAATTGGCCTCCTCCCCAAGATTAGATCCTAATTTTTAGGGATTTGGATAATGCCATATCTTGTAATTATCTTTTAAGTGTTTAAATTTGGTAATTAAAGATTTTGAATTATCCCATCCCATAATTTCGAATTTTAGGGGATTTAAGGGATTAGGTTAAATTAAGTGTTTAATTTAATAGATATCCTCCAAGATTTAATAATTCAAATTAATTGTTTAATTTTGGATAATTATTAAATCAAATTTTAATATTTAAGATTAAAAGGTTTTAATTTTTCGAAAATTTTTTAAACCTAATTGTTTTGAAAAGTTCAAAACTTGCCCTCAAGTTTTGGAATTTAAAAGTTGATTAAAAGTTTAATTTTGAAATGTTAAATTCTAAAACCCTTGTATTTTGAAAATTACACCCTTATGGTTTTGTTAAGTTAATTAAAAGTTTAATTAAAAGAGAAAGTTAATAAAACCACCTAGTATTTTAAAAGTGTAAAAATACACCCTATACTATATATATGTAACATTAAAAGTCTAATATTATATATATGAGTAAAGAGTCAGTCTTACCGTTAGTAGGCCTCATTCACGAAGCTGGTCTATAAGGGGTGTTTAAGGAAATTGCCTATAAAATGGGGATTGAATGGGTATCCACTCTTATCCACGGCACTCTTGACTAGTGGAGGGTTGTTAGCCGAACGGGTAGGATAGGACGAAACCTTCCATTATAAGTATAATGAAGTACAAAGTAACTACATGCTCTTACAAATTCCCAAAATTCTAGTTACTTAAGGTAAAATGTGAAATTGTATGCTAATCCATGGAATTACACTTTGTACCCTTGTCGAAACGTTAGTGGAGCGTGTGTGGTTAACCGGCACACTAATTTGGGTTTGGCATTAGTGGCGAAGGGTGGCTCGATGTTTATCATAGATCAATGGAGCGTGTGTGGCTAACCGGCACATTGATTAGGTGATAGTACCAATTGGGTGCACCACGTGATTCGTATGGTTATTCACACCTTATTTGTGATCCTCGGCATCCCAGTCGCAAATTTGAAGGGCATAATTGAGATTAAACATGCCATTGAAAAGTTCAATGAATCTAAAAAGATCTAGGAGTTTCAATTCATTTAAAACTTAAACTTCATTTTTGTTTTTCATGGTGGGAATTGGTAAATCGTCATTTACCTACCTTCAAATATTCTGCAACTAGATTACGGCATCCCTCTTCTAGGTTGTAGAATGTTATGTTGGATCCTAGCCTTGATGTTTCATTTGGGTGTTGCATCAAGGATTCTTATCAACTAACTTGAATTTTCTCCCGTTTTGTAGATGTCTAAATCTTACAATGGTCTTCCGAAGTCCCTTGGAACAAGCTTTCCAAATAAAGATGACGTTCCACGATACGATCAAGGAAATGAGAGTCATGCTTCACTTCCTCCACCTCCTCCAATTATTCTCCCTAACCCACAAGTTCAAAGGCTTGAAAAGTTCAAGCTCACTCAAGCCCTATTGGCAAGTAAACACAAAGATGGGAAACCTGTGTGTGCACACGTCTTGGAGATAAAATCACACATTGATAGGTTAAGGATGATGGGTGTCGATATCTCAGAGATGTTGGCTGTTGACTGGGTTCTTCAATCGCTTCCTGAATCATATAGTGAGTTTGTTAGAGAGTACTATATGATGGACCACGACGTGACCCTCATTGATCTCACCTATTTGCTTATAGCTGCTGAATCAGCAATGATTTGGCATGCTGGTCAAGCAAATTTGTCTGGTGAATCAAACTCCCAAACTTCAATGGACACTGGCAACATTGGAAGTCCAGAAAGGACTAAGCATGAGATTGTCCCATGTGCTGTGCCAAAGGAGTCCATTTGCTTTTATTGCCTAGAGAATGGGCATTGGAGACGAAGCTGCCCAAACTACCTGAGAGATCTAAGAGATGGAAGAGTCAAGGAATATGGGTCTACTTCAGGTAAAATCCATTATCTAACTCTGTAAGTTCCTATTTTTGATTCTTAATACATGATGTGATAAAATTACATTTTGATATTTTTGCAAGATCAAAGAAAAGAGAGGAAGCTTAAGGAAGAAGCGTGCTGAATCTGATCATGAAGAAATAGATTTCGATCGCATGGATTCGAAGATCAGATTTTTGAGCTGCTACTCTAGAGTTAGGATAGAATGATAAGAAATATGAAATAGCATAGTTTTTCAGTTGAATTGCATTGTAAGGACAAATTTTTCCGCAATAAAATAAATTTTGATTTTGTCTTATTTATTTATCCTTGCAATGGCGTGTATGAAAAATTGATGTTTAATTGTTTCTATTATTAACAATAATGGATTTGATTCTTAATTATGTTATTTGTGGAAATGTCGAGAATTTGCCAAATAAGGGGAGATTCTCATCGCCCAAGTTTCAATTGGACAGAAACTTGGAATCATACAACTAGGTTGCGTGATGAATGAGAAACTTCATATTTGGAAATTAGACTATTTTTGACAAAATGTCAAGAGAAGGACTAGGAGATCAAGTACACTAGGTTGTGCGTTGATCAAGTTCATCACAAGAGTGATAAATATATTCGTCATGATTTACTAAAAGTTTAGTAAATATGGTAGCAGAACGAATAAGAAGAATCAAGTAGGCAGAAAGATAAAAGTTTCTCTATTCTAAGAAGAAGGGAAAGTACCTTTTATTGTATTTTATGATAGGTCTTAATGATTAAGAACTATTTCTCAATTGGTCCTCTAAGTGAGTCTTAGTGCATTTGCATGTCTAAGAAGAGGAATCGAGAATTATGGAAATAGTTAAATCAATAAGTCAATCATACTTCGTTCCAATATCAAGTCTTAAGAGTCATACTCCAAGATTGTGACTTGAGTGACACGTCTTTAGTAGGTTTATAACACTCAACAAATGTGGAATTGGAAAAAGTCTTCTTATTCCTGCACATTTGAGATTGGTAAGTTGTGATGTCTTGGATAAGACAAAGACCAACTAGAACCAATTATGTGAAGTGATAGTCTTGATAAAAACTACACTAACTATTGAATATTTGTTTTGTCAAGGAATGTTTCTTGACAAGAGAATCTTATATGTCAAGGAGTCAGTGGGAGTCTTAATGGTCTTGAAAGGTTTCAAGAACAAATCAAGAGTTAAACCTAGTTGATCATCACTAGTACACGACTTGAGGTTTAAAGCCTATCGTGGATGACATACTCTTTTTCTGTGCCATTCCAATTGAGTTAATTATGCATGTGAGTTCTATGAGTTCTCATTTGAATGCATAAAGACAAAGCACCTTGATCAATGGAAAGTACATTGATATGAAAGGGTGAGTTGCTTGGAAGACATGGTGGGCACTCGTGTTACCATGAGGCAAGAAATCAAGATTGAAGAAGTTCAGTCCATATGGTTTTGGATTTGTCGCAAACCTTCGTTTTGACAAATTCACATGGATAGGAACACATACATCATAAAATCTAAGTGTCATAAGGTTTTCCTCCTTCATGAAAATGATTGTAAGGAAATGCTTTCACTAAGAGAGATTTTAAGTAGATAGCAATTGTGAAAATTGTATTCTCAAATTTGATTATGATTACGACATCCCTTTTCATAGTTCGAATTGTGAGATTTGGCAATTGGTCTGAACATTTGGGACTTAGTAACATAAATTCTGAATTGTTTAGACACACATGTGAGCTATCTAAGGCAAAGGTGTATGAGCTTAAAAAGCTTAGATAAAGGCTTATCAAAGCATTAGATATTAGAAATATGAACTTAAGGAATTCAATAAGCATTGTTTTCTGGAAGTTCAATTGTTTTCTGAATACATGTCAAAGCTAGTGGGAACATAAGTGTTATGCTAGTAAGAAAATAATCATCATGTTAGTGGGAGCATGATTATTATGGTAAGTATTGCAAGTTAGCAATATTAATTATAGAAAACAAAGATTCACTTTGCAAAGTTGCAAATGTTGAAAAGTTGTTATGCTATAATTAAGGGAGAGAATATTATACTTCGTTTCAAAACTCTAAAGCTTAGATCGAGAAATGTTAATAAATTTAGTCAAGGATACATAGTGCATTCTCAAAATTCGATTATGATTACGGCATCCCTCTTCATAGTTCGAATTGTGGGAACATGGCACATAAAATATTATGGCAGAAGGATGATAAAGTATCACGTCTTTATGTGAGACATTATGCATCATGTCCAATACGCTTCGAGTATAGGATCGATTGCATATGCTATAATATTTGACCGTTCTAAAATTTTCCAAATGCCTAGAGCATTAAGAGGGAAAAAGGGACTAGAATCGGTTTTGACTAAAATAATTAAACAACTATCAAAGGACAATCTGAGGTTCACTGAGGATTTGTCGCTTGTGAGTAGTTGGAAGTATAGTACTGGATGGACTATATTGACATTATTATGAATAGATAAGATTCTATTAAGAATGCGTTGTCATATGGCAAATATGGAAATGTTTCCATTAATGAGAGTTGGATATTAAGAAATATGTTTAGATTAGAAACTTTTATGCGAGAAGGATGTTCAAAGGAATGTACTTTGAATGTGAGACTTCACGTCTATGGAATTGTCTTGTAACAATTTCCGATAGAATACCTTGTAATTTCATTAGCCGGGTCTTGGTGACTTTTGTGCTATGACATTACGAAAGAATCATTGCATAAAATGTTAGAATCTGACATATTCTAAAAGTGGCAAGAATTTGGTATTCTTATACTAAAAAGTAGGATTGGGGATTGTGAAATGAGTTTCATTGGAAAAGTTTTTCAATTGATCTATTTCACAAAGTATGGACCATAGGAAACCAAAGTGTGCATGCTTGGAGCATGGGACAATTGTGGTTATAATTCGAGTAATAAGTTGATTTTCAGAAACAGTAAGCAATGAATAATGAGTAATCAATATGGTGTTTAAATAAAAGTGTTTTTATTTACGCTCAAAAGTTTTGGGGCCATATAGGATTAATATTATTATTGCGTTTCACTTTGCATGTTTTGACTTCCAGAATAACTGGGTTATTCGAACCTCCACAGTCGGTCATACGTTGGAAGTAGGTATGAAGGAAGACTGTCATGAATCTGTCTGCAGATTGTCTAAAGTGTTTAGACATAGCACAAGTTTGCTGCAGAGTTCATGAGTGCTTTGATAAGATTAAAGTATTGGATTAAACCCACGCTCACTTGAATCACTTCATGGATTTATCACGGGTGATTAGTGAGACGATAACATTGTATGTTCTTGAAACCGAGACGTGTGAGTTGTTATTTGCTGGTCGGTTGCACATTGATGATAAGTAAACGCACCAGTAACTTGGTGTTATAAAACTTATTGTTGTGTGTGATTCGATTAGTAGGTGCAAGCAAGCATTTGAGTCGAAGTTTATCCATTCCTTTTACCCAAAGTGGGATAAAAGCGATATCTGTGGGCCCCTCGCTGATTTAGTGATGACACCCTAAGCGCTTGGCCAAGTCGGGACTAAGTTGATGTGTTCAATTGTAGTCTGTTGTCAGTCGTCATGAATCAGAAGTCGGGAAACAATACATAGACAGAGAGAATGATTTAAATCCATGTCTCGTGTCTATACGATATCTTGAGAATGGAGGAATATATAATCCCTTATCTAAAGGACAAGTTACTGATCAGAGTTGACAGCGGCTTTTGAAAGCTACGATTGCTGATCAGGTTCTGAAGTCATACACAGAATAGTTATTAGACTTATCCAAGTGGGAGACTGTTGGATTAGTGTCTAAGTCCATAACTATTTTGGTATGTACTTGACCCGATTGTGAGCATGGTCCTTTTGGGTTGCCTTCACACGGGTGACTAGACAGGATGACAGTTGAGGAGAGAGGTTGATTAGGGTATAAATATGATTTATTTATTATATTATATGATTAATATAATAATTTGTAATCATATTATTAATTAGTATTTAATCAGAAATTAATTAGGAATTAATTTTGGGATTAAATGAATTAATTAAAAGTACAGGGGCTGTTTTGTAATTATTTGATAGTTGAGACTTTGGGCTATTGGATCACCTTTATTAAGGCTTGAACGAAAATCCTAGAAGGATCTAGGAGTTTTCGTCCAAGGGCTTAAGGAAAGGAGTCCATGGACTTGCTTAGGCCCTAAGCGAAGGGATTAGGGTTTCCACCTTGAAACCCTAGCTAGCCTCAAGTATAAATATCACCCTAAGGCACTAGAATTCGACCACTCCTTGGGAAAACCCTACTAGGGACGAATTTTGGAGCTTAGTACCTTTCCTCCTCTCTCTCATATTCATCCTCTCACTCAAGGTGTGTTTGTGAGCCATTAGAGGTACTATACTTGTGGTACTTGCTTTCAAAGCTAAGGAGATTCAAGGAACTAGTTGTTATTACTATATAACATCAAAAGGTATGTATTCTATTCTTCTATGTGGATTTCGAAAATAGTAGCAGCATGCCAGGTTTCTTTTTTTGTTCATAAAGTTGTATAACTAATAGTGAAAACATAGATCCAACTCTAGGGTTGCATGCACACATAGGATTGTTTGTATAAATCCCATCAGTTTCATGGATGGGTTGTTTGGATGAGTCCGCCGATTATGAGATATATAGTCTTCCTCTAGGAGTGAGGACTGAGCGCATGCCATACTTATGTATAGTTTAGGGCGTTGTGACGACACTTGAGACAAATATGGGTAGGTGTGGAAGGTAGTATGGGTCCGTACTACTGAAATCACAGGACCCATACACGTAGCAAGGAAGTCACAACCCCTAGGGTTTTGTTGGCAGTTGGTTCCCGGATTGTTATGTGGAATATCTTATCTCTTTGTGGTATGTTTTCAGCATGGTGGTTACACGATGATTCGTGACTGGATCCGGGTCAGGATCAGGAGAAGGCGGACAGGAGGCGCCAACAGCGCCCGAGACTATCGGCCAGATGAGGCCAGACAAGATGGACGACAGGATCCGGGAGATTCTGCATGATGAGGTTGCTGCTATGTTCCGGGCTTAGTTGCCGGAGATGTTTGGGTCTATCAAGACCGCTATGGTGGAGTACTTTGATGATCGATATGCAGCCCTCACTGAGGCGGCTGCCGCGGCAGCCACAACAGATGTATCGGCGGCAGGGTTGGGAGACGGACGAGTTTTGATGGGACTCAGAACCCAATCAAATCCATGAGGTGGCTGTTTGACGTGGAGTGGTGTTTCTTCACGTGCCCTGAACTTGTTGAGGTCTGGGGCAAAGGACCCGTGGGGAGCGCTGATACTCTTCGTCAGGAAAAAGGATGGTTCACACCGGATGTGTATTGATTACCGGGAGTTGAACAAGTTAACAGTGAAAAACCGTTATCCCCTCCCGAGGATAGATGATCTTTTCGATCAGTTGCGGGGAGCATCTTGGTTCTCCAAGATAGACCTGAGGTCCGGGTACCATCAGGTAAGGGGCAGCGAGGAGGACGTGGAGAAGACCACGTTCCGAACTCGTTATGGACATTACGAGTTCGTGGTGATGCCGTTTGGGCTCACCAAAGCGCCAACAGTATTTATGGACATGATGAATCGGGTCTGCAGGCCGATGCTCGATCGCTCGGTCATAGTATTTATCGACGATATCTTGGTGTATTCCAAGACCCGAGAGCAGCGTGAGGAGCATCTGCGGTAGTTATTGGGAGTTCTGAGGCGAGAACGGCTTTATGCCAAGTTCTCAAAATACGAGTTTTGGTTACGAGAGGTCCAGTTCCTGGGACACCTCATTAACCAAGAGTGTATTTTGGTCGATCCTGCCAAAATCGAGGCGGTTAGGCAGTGGGAGGTTCCGAAATCTCCCTCAGACATCAGGAGCTTTTTGGTATTGGCGAGGTACTACCGGAGATTCATACAGGATTCTCCAAGATTGCGGTACCCCTCACTCGTTTGACGAGGAAGGGGTGGATTTCCGGTGGGGCCCCGAGCAGCAGAGGGCATTTGAGACCCTCCGACAGCGACTATGCGAGGCTCCAGTTTTGACTCTCCCGGAGGGAGTGGAGGACTTTGTGGTATTCTGTGATGCGTCCATCATGGGACTGGGAGCGGTCCTCATGCAGATAAGACAGGTGATGGCCTATGCATCGCGGCAGTTGAAGTCGCATGAGATGAGATACCCTACTCATGATCTGGAGTTGGGAGCGGTGGTATTCGCTCTCAAGATTTGGAGACATTACCTCTATGGGGTCCGTTGTACCATCTACACGGACCACAAGAGCCTGAGACACATCATGGATCAGCCGAACTTGAACATGAGACAGCGCAGATGGTTAGATGTAGTCAAGGACTACGATTGTGAGATCCTTTACCACCCAGGTAAAGCGAATGTGGTTGCAGACACTCTGAGCCGCAAGTCAGCTGGGTCTTCTATTCTAGTGACATGCATGAGGATTCCAATAGATTCTCCACTTGTGGGCTTGATCAGGGAAGCCCAGACTGAGGGTATGTGTCAGGAGAACTGGAAACTTGAGAGGATCAGGGGTGAGAATGATGGGTTTTCAGCATTCTAACACTCCTATGGTGTACATGCAACCCTAGAAACCTTGGATCTATGTTTGACTAAGATACATGCAAATAATTATTTTTCCAAGGTTCTTATCCTAACTAGCATGGCATGGGGTACTTGAATCAAATAAAACTAGTAGAATTACTTACCTTGTAATAGTAGTTGATTGCTTGGAGTTTGAGAGCCTAGCACCAATAATGTGGATGCCTCAAATGGAAGTCACAAATCACCACAAACTTGGAAACTTGATAGAATAGTCACAAACTTCTTGAAATCGGCCCTCTTAGTTTACACACATCAACTAGTGCAATTTCAAGAACCAAAGCCTCCTTTATATAGTGTGGTGGATTAGGGTTACATCCATGTAAACCCTAATACCCATGTCTTTTCATTTCCATGAGATCCATGGGTTAAAGTTCCATGGAGTATCCATGGACTTTCCATGCAAGCCTAACCCATTCCAAATAAGCATTAGCCCACACTATATAAATACAAGAGCCCATATTTAATTAGTCATACTTTTTGATCTCTAAATTAATTCTAAATTAATTATAGATCAATACTAATTAAATAATATGATTTTATATTAATATATTAGGACTTATAATATATTAATAAATCATAACTTATACTATTCTCAAACGATTATCCATAAATTGTTCGGGTGAAGTGCAACCCAAATGGACCATGCCGGGTCGGGTCAAGTACATACCAAATATAGTTATGGACTTAGACACTATATCCAACAGTCTCCCACTTGGATAAGTCTAATAACTATAGTTGCAAGTATGACTTCAGGAACCGATCAACAATCGTAGCTCTTTAAACTCTGTTGAACTATGAAGCGCCATTTTAGATAAGTGATCATATAATCCTCTGTTCTAGATATCAGCCGGACAAATACATGGAACATGGTTTTGCTTATTGGCCAGCATTTGTTTCCCGATTTCCGATTTGTTTGACATAGAACTTAACTGAACACATCAATTTAGTTCTGACCGGGCCCGGTACATAGGTCAAAACAAAATCATCGAGGGGCCCAGATATCGCTTCTAATCCTAGAAGGAACAGATAAACTTCAACTCATATGTTTGCTCTACTACTTGTTGAAACAAACACAAAGGCACGGTTTATAACATCGAGTTACCAATGCGTTTTCGTGCAATCAATGCATAACCAACTCATAGGCAACAAATCATATCTCTAGGTTTGAAGACTTATATGATATTACCGTCTCACGATCACTCGAGATAAATTCCATGAAGTGATACAAGTGAGCGTGGGTTGAATCCAATACTCAGAACTTATGAGCACTCATGAGTGTTGTAGCCCCGCTTTGTCTAACATCTTAGACCTCTACAAGCCAACACATGACAGTATTGATTCATATCTACTTCCAACATATGACCGACTGTGGAGAGTTTGAATAATATGATATAAACCATAACATAATTATTCTGGAAGTCAAAACATGCAAAAAGAAATAATAGTAAACGATTGACAAGAGATAGCAACACTTTACTCATAAATAACAGCTTTTATTTATCATCAAATGTCAATTACATTTTACAAATTTCAAGATTATCTAACTACTAAAACTAATATCATCCTTCAGCCCTATGCTCCGAGCATGCTGGAGATGCTTAGCCCGAGTCAGTCCCTTCGTGAGGGGATCTGCTGGGTTCTCATCCGATGATACCCTCTTTGCCACGAGGATTCCTTCTTCTATTCGATGTCTGATGAAGTGATATTTTCTGTCAATGTGTCTGGATCTCCCATGATCTCTTGGTTCCTTGGCTAAGGCAACTGCACTATTGTTGTCACAGAAAATCTCCATTGGCTCCTTTATAGCTGGTACAACTCCAAGGTCTCCGATGAAGTTCTTTAGCCATATAGCCTCCTTTGCTGCCTCGCTTGCTGCTATATACTCTGATTCACAAGTGGAATCAGCCACTGTCTCCTACTTGGAACTTTTCCAAGTAATTGCCCCTCCGTTTAGAGTAAAGACCCAGCCCGACTGAGAGCGGAAATTATCCCTGTCAGTCTGAAAGCTAACATCACTGTACCCTACAACTCTCAAGTCCTCACTGCCACCGAGGGTAAGGACCCAGTCCTTAGTCCTCCGTAGGTACTTAAGGATATTCTTTACCGCAGCCCAGTGTGCCTTGTCAGGGTTCCCCTGATACATGCTAACCATGCTCAATGCAAAGGCTACATCAGGTCGAGTACACGTCATAGCATACATGATCGATCCTACAGCTGAATTATAAGGTATTCGACTCATTTCTGCTATCTCAGCCTCAGTACTAGGGCTTTGTGTCTTACTCAATCTGGTGTTACTCTGGATGGGTAACTCTCCTTTCTTGGAGTTATGCATGTTGAACCTTTTCAACACTTTGTCCACATAGGTGCTTTGACTAAGTCCAATTAGTCTTTTACTCCTGTTTCTCAAAATCCTTATCCCTAGGATATAGGCAGCTTCTCCAAGGTCCTTCCTAGCGAAACACTTCCCAAGCCAGGACTTTACTTCCTGCAGGGTTGGGATGTCATTTCCTATGAGTAGTATGTCATCCACATACAGTACCAAAAAGCTGACTATACTCCCACTAGCCTTGATATAGACACAAGATTCATCTTCACTCCTTGAAAAGCCAAATTCTTTGACTTTCTCATCAAAGCAAAGATTCCATCTGCGAGGTGCCTGTTTTAATCCATAAATGGATTTCTCGAGCTTACACACTCTACTGGGGTACTCTGTACTGACAAAACCCTCTGGCTGAACCATGTAAACATCTTCAACCAAGTTTCCATTAAGGAAAGCGGTTTTGACATCCATTTGCCATATTTCATAATCATGAAATGCAGCATTGGCTAACAGAACCCTAATAGACTTAATCTTGGCCACTGGTGAAAAGGTCTCATCATAATCAACTCCCGGAGTTTGAGAATAACCCTTTGCAACCAGTCGTGCCTTATAAGTGTGTACATTACCATCCATGTCGGTCTTCTTCTTGAAGATCCATTTGCACCCAACTATCTTACGATCAGGTACATTGTCAACCAAGTTCCAAACTTGATTGTCATACATGGACTGTATCTCGCTATCCATAGCCTCTTTCCATTTAGCAGCCTCAGGTCCTGCCATGGCTTCCATGTAGCTGTTAGGCTCATCCAGATTTACCAGTGTGTTATCACTGATAAGTGTCTCACCTTCTGCAGTAATATGAAAACCATAATAATGCTCAGGTGCATTCCTAACTCTGGTGGAACGCCTCAGAGGTATAGATTCTTCAGTCGGCTCAACAGGAGTTTCCTCCTCAGGTTGAGAGCTAGGGTTTGAGGTTCCTTCACCACTTGACTCTTGAATTTCCTCAAGGTCAATTTGCCTCCCACTGTCTCCTTGGCTCATGAATTCTCTCTCTCGAAAGAATCCTCTTCTTGCTACAAAGACCACATTATCACTGGGTCTGTAGAAGATGTAACCAAAGGATTTCTGTGGGTAACCGATGAAAATACACCTTTCACTTCGGGGTTCGAGCTTATCGTGAGTCTCGCGTCTCACGAAAGCCTCGCAACCCCAAATCTTGATGTGGTCTAGATTGGGAACTTTTCCAGTCCACACCTCGTGAGGTGTTTTGGCAACCTTCTTTGTAGGGACTAGATTAAGGATATGGGCGGCAGTCTCTAAGGCATACCCCCAAAATGAGATTGGTAGTGAAGCTCGACTCATCATGGAACGAACCATGTCCAACAAGGTCCGATTGCGCCTCTCAGCTACACCATTCAACTGTGGTGTCCTAGGAGGTGTCAATTGTGAGACAATACCACATTCCTTAAGATAGTCAAGGAACTCAGTACTAAGATACTCACCACCACGATCGGATCGAAGCATCTTAATGTTCCTGCCCAACTGATTCTCTACTTCTTGCTTAAACTCTTTGAATTTCTCAAAGGTTTCTGACTTATGCTTGATTAGGTAGACATATCCATATCTACTAAAATCATCAGTAAAAGTCACATAGAACCGATTAGCATCTCTTGTGGCGGTTCTGAAGGGTCCACACACATCCGTGTGTATGAGGTCCAACAAACCTTCACCCCTAGCACAAGTGCCAGTAAAAGGTGACTTTGTCATTTTACCAAGCAAACAAGATTCACAACTATCATCTGACTTTAGGTCAAATGACTCCAAGACTCCATCCTTTTGGAGTTGGCCTATGCGTTTCTTTCTTACATGTCCAAGACGACAATGCCATAAGGATGCTTTATCTAAGCTAGTGAAAGAGTTAATACACAATACATTATTTCCTAGATTATCTACAACATATACAGTTTCATACACGCCATCACAAGGTAATGCTTTAAAATAAAGAACATTATTAAAGAAAGCATCAATACTACCATTATTATTATCAAAATAAAAGGTAAAACCTTGTTTATACAATGCATGAAAGGAAATAACATTTCTTGCCATTTCTGGCGAATAATAACATTTATTCAAATCTAATGTAAACCCACTATTTAGCACTAAGGAATAAACTCCTATCTTGGTGACAGGTGAAGCTTTCCTGTTTCCCATGATCAAGTTTATCTTTCCCTGCTCCACATTCTCACTTCTTTTTAGTCCCTGCAAATCACAACATATGTGAATACCACAACCTATATCAAGGACCCAAGACTTAGAATGAGGTGAGTTATTAGACAATATAGTGTATATACCTGCATGGTTGGGTTTTACTTTCCCATCCTTCAAATCTTGCTGGTACTTTGGGCAGTTTCGCTTCCAGTGCGACTTTTCAAGGCAATAGAAGCATTCAGCCTCATTAGGGTTAGCAGAAGGAGTGACAAAACCTTTCTTGGTTTTCCTTGAAGAGGAGCCTTCAAGGGTCTTACCCTTGGTACCCTTAGAAGGGTTCTTTCTCTTCTTCCCTTTGCCATGCCCGATTGCCAAGACATTGGCCGCAGTTGGAGTAGGAGTAGGAGTAGTAACAACCGACTTACCCTTTAGACCACTTTCGGCGGTCTTCAAGAGTCCTTGAAGTTTGCTGAGGGTGACTTCTTCCTTGTTCATGTGATATGTCATGCGGAATTGATCATAACACGATGGCAAGGAGTGCAAAATGATGTCTATTGCTAACTCCTCAGGGAAGTTCATATTCAGCTTCAGTAAACGGTCCACATACCTTTGCATTTTCTGCATGTGGCCCGTGATGGGTTCACCATACTTCATTCGGGTTGTTATCATGGAGGAGATTATTTCATATCGCTCTTGACGAGCACTTTGATGGTAGCGGTCCATCAAGTCCTGGTGCATCTCAAAAGGATAATAGTCCTCATAGGACTTTTGGAGCTCGGCTGTCATGGTGGCCATCATGATGCATGCCACTTTTGTAGCATCTCTTTCATGTACCTCATATTCAGCAAGCTCTTCAGGAGTAGCAGTTGGCTCGGGTACCTTCAGCTCCTTGTCGAGAACATATTCTTTGTTCTCATACCGAGTGACCATCCTGATGTTTCTGATCCAATCTGTAAAGTTGGACCCATCAAAGATGACTCTCCCACAAAGATTCATGAGAGAGAAGGAGCTAGTAGGGTTTGAGCCAGAAGCATTGTTATTGGAAGACATCTGAAAAGAAGAGGGAATAGATTAGATTAGATATAGAGATAGTCCTTAACAAAACACCCAAATGTAATATTAAGGCTAGGACCCAACACAATATTTTATAACTTAGAAGAGGGATGCCGTAATCTAAGCTATAAGATATTTGAAGGTAGGTGAATGACGATTCACCAATTTCCACCATGAAAAACGAAATATTTAATTAGGTTTTAATCGGTTTAGAAACTCCTAGATTCTTTGAGATTCATTGAACTCTCTTCAATGGCATGTTTCAATCTCGATTGTGCCCTTCAAGTTTTGTGACTGGGATGTCGAGGATCACAAAACAAGGTGTGAAGTAACCATGCAAATTACTTGGTACCCTTAATGTATTACCCCTCAATCGATGTGCCGGTTAACCACACACGCTCCATCGATACTATGATAAACATTAAGTCACCCTTTACCTACCTTGTTAAGTTCATGTTAGTGTGCCGGTTAACCACACACGCTCCACTAACGACTTAAACAAAGTGTAAAGTGTAATTTCATGGATTAGCACCTTATTCACATTTTCCTAAAATAACTAAGATTGGGAATTCAATAAAGTTTAGTTACTTTAGTATTATCATTATACTTTTAATGAGAATTTATAAGTCCTTGTCCTACCCGTTCGGCTAACGACCCTCCACCGATCAAGGAAGCGGTGGGTGAGAGTGGACACCCATTAAGTTGTCATTTTATAGGCAACAACCTTATACCCCCTTATAGACCGGCTTCGTGAATGAGGCGTACTAGCGGTAAGACGACTTGATCTTATACATATATAAATATTATTAAACTTATAATATTATAAAGTAGAAGGGTTGAATTTTAACTTTTAAAATTCTAGGGGTTGGAACTAAAGTTTTTAATATGACTTTACATGTTCCAAAACTTGAGGGCAAGTTTTGTAAACTTTCAAAACTTTTCATTTCTCATAACTTATGAGTTAATGGTTATTAAAAATGAAGACTCTTCATTTTTTGTAACCTATGTGTTCTTTTAATGGTTATTTATAAATGTGACTTTTGGTTATCCATAACTTAAGAACTAGTTATGGACTCCATTAAAACACATAAAGATCAAGAATTAATCTAATCAATTATTAGCACATAATTTCTATGATCTTCTAAACTTATATGTTTATGAATGTACATATCAAAAAATTTCAAGAATCGTAAGTACATATACAAAACTTGAAATTTTGATACGAGCTTTTGAACAAAACTTCGATTTTTCAAGTTTTTTTTTTTGCATCAAGTATCAAATAAACAAACCAGGCTCTGATACCACTGATGGGTTTTCAGCATTCTAACACTCCTATGGTGTACATGCAAACCTAAAAACCTTGGATCTATGTTTGACTAAGATACATGCAAATAATTATTTTTCCAAGGTTCTTATCCTAACTAGCATGGCATGGGGTACTTGAATCAAATAAAACTAGTAGTTGATTACTTGGAGTTTGAGAGCCTGGCACCAATAATGTGGATGCCTCAAATGGAAGTCACAAATCACCACAAACTTGGAAACTTGATAGAATAGTCACAAATTTCTTGAAATCGGCCCTCTTAGTTTACACACATCAACTAGTGCAATTTCAAGAACCAAAGCCTCCTTTATATAGTGTGGTGGATTAGGGTTACATCCATGTAAACCCTAATACCCATGTCTTTTCATTTCCATGAGATCCATGGGTTAAAGTTCCATGGAGTATCCATGGACTTTCCATGCAAGCCTAGCCCATTCCAAATAAGCATTAGCCCACACTATATAAATACAAGAGCCCATATTTAATTAGTCATACTTTTTGATCTCTAAATTAATTCTAAATTAATTATAGATCAATACTAATTAAATAATATGATTTTATATTAATATATTAGGACTTATAATATATTAATAAATCATAACTTATACTATTCTCAAACGATTATCCATAAATTGTTCGGGTGAAGTGCAACCCAAATGGACCATGCCGGGTCGGGTCAAGTACATACCAAATATAGTTATGGACTTAGACACTCTATCCAACAGTCTCCCACTTGGATTAGTCTAATAACTATAGTTGCAAGTATGACTTCAGGAACCGATCAGCAATCGTAGCTCTTTAAACTCTGTTGAACTATGAAGCGCCATTTTAGATAAGTGATCATATAATCCTCTGTTCTAGATATCAGCCGGACAAATACATGGAACATGGTCTTGCTTATTGTCCAGCATTTGTTTCCCGATTTCCGATTTGTTTGACATAGAACTTAACTGAACACATCAATTTAGTTCTGACCGGGCCCGGTACATAGGTCAAAACAAAATCATCGAGGGGCCCATATATCGCTTCTAATCCTAGAAGGAACAGATAAACTTCAACTCATATGTTTGCTCTACTACTTGTTGAAACAAACACAAAGGCACGGTTTATAACATCGAGTTACCAATGCGTTTTCGTGCAATCAATGCATAACCAACTCATAGGCAACAAATCATATCTCTAGGTTTGAAGACTTATATGATATTACCGTCTCACGATCACTCGAGATAAATTCCATGAAGTGATATAAGTGAGCGTGGGTTGAATCCAATACTCAGAACTTATGAGCACTCATGAGTGCTGTAGCCCCGCTTTGTCTAACATCTTAGACCTCTACAAGCCAAACCATGACATTCTTGATTCATATCTACTTCCAACATATGATCGACTGTGGAGAGTTTGAATAATATGATATAAACCATAACATAATTATTTTGTAAGTCAAAACATGCAAAAAGAAATAATAGTAAACGATTGAAAAGAGATAGCAACACTTTACTCATAAATAACAGCTTTTATTTATCATCAAATGTCAATTACATTTTACAAATTTCAAGATTATCTAACTACTAAATATAGTTATGGACTTAGACACTATATCCAACAGAGAACACCCAGTTTGTGCAAGATAGCCGGGGATTATTAACCCATTGCGGTCGGGTCTGGGTTCTGATGTCTGGTGGGGTCAGACAGACTATATTGGAGGAGGCTCATAAGTCTCGCTTCTCTATTCACCCGGGGGCCACCAAGATGTACCGGGACTTGCGATTGAGTTACTGGTGGCCGTGCATGAAGCGATAAATCGCTTGGTATGCTGAGAGGTGCTTGACCTACAGGATGGTCAAGGCCGAGCACCGGAGGCCGCATGGCAAGCTGCAGCCTCTGGAGATTCCCATGTGGAAATGGGAACAAATCATGATGGACTTCAACACCAAGCTACCGAGAACGACGAAGGGGTTCAATACTATTTGGGTCATCGTGGATCGATTGACCAAGAGTACCCATTTTCTGCCCATTCGGGAGAGCTCTTCAGCCGAGAAGCTGGTTGACGTGTATATACGCGAGATTGTCGCTCGTCATGGGGTTCCGGTCTCTATCGTATCAAACCGTGATGTTCGGTTTACCTCCTGATTTTGGCAGAAGTTCCACAAGGAACTGGAAACACGGGTGCACTTCAGTACAGCCTATCATCCGCAGAAAGACGGCCAGAGCGAGTGGACTATACAGACACTTGAGGACATGTTGAGAGCCTGTGTTATTGACTTCGGTGGGAGTTGGGACTCCTACCTACCCCTTTCAGAGAACGACGTTCACTCCAGCATTGGTGCTCTACCCTATGAGTTGTTGTATGGGCGGAGATGTTGCACCCCAGTCTGTTGGGGTGAGGTGGGTCACAGGGTGATGGGTCTGACTGAGGTAGTCCTGCAGACTACCGATATGATTCAGCAGATTTGACAGCGGCTGTAGACCGCACAGAGTCGACAGAAGAGCTACGCCGACCGACGCCGATCTGAGTTGGAGTTTCAGGTCGGTGACTTGGTACTCCTTAAGGTCTCACCCTGGAAGGGTGTGATCCGCTTCAGGAAGAGGGGGAATTTGGGTCCCCGATACATTGGGCCATTCAGGGTCATTGCTGGGGTTGGCAAGGTAGCTTACAGACTAGATCTTCCTGAGGAGCTCAGGCAGATCGACAGTACCTTCCAAGTTTCACAATTGCGGAAGTGCGTTCTGGACGAGGAGGCGGTGGTGTCATTAGATGATATTCAGGTCGATGAGCGTCTGAACTACGTAGAGAGGCCAGTGGCCATTCTGGAAAGGAAGGTGAAGTTTCTGCGGAACAAGGAAGTGCCTTTGCTAAAGGTACAATGGGAGCACCAGAGGGGATCTAAGTGGACTTGGGAGCCGGAGGTTGAGATGCAGGAGCATTATCCTGTGACATCCCCAAATTTCTCGGCCAGAAAAGACCGATTTAAGTTATGCTTTTAAAATAAAATCAGAGTAATCCTTTTAAAAGATGTTGTAGAATTTGTTCCCAAAACAAAACATGATAAAAGTTTATCAAAACCTTTCTTTAAGAAATATATAATTTCCTTTTATATCAAAACCTCGGGATGTCATGTTCCGATACAGATCAAAAGCATAAACAAGACATTATAAGCCTTACAACAGTTATATACAACTACTGGCCTATAATCCAAAAATCACTCATCATCATCATCCGACTATGCTCGGGGTCCACTACCTGTAATATAAAAAGTTGAGTGGGTCAGGCTTGGAAGCCTGGTGAGCATATAGGGTTTTCAACCCACAATAAATAAATTTATTATGCTTAAACATCAATCAATCAACCAAATTACCCCAACCCCATTATCTTATTTATTTCTTAAGGATTTACCCTAAGATTCAACTATCACTCACTCCTAAGGATTCATCCTAAGGAATAGGCACGAAGTCACATCGTCGCCAGGGATTATACAACAGGCACTAAATCCATAGCTGCCAGGGTTTATACAACAGACACTAAGTCCATAGCTGTCAGGGTTTATACAACATGTGCTAAGTCCAGAGCTCTTATTTATCGACAGTATTATTCACAGGAATATCCCTGTCATACATGTCAATGGGTTTTTAGAGTACGACTGATGAACATATAGTTCACATACCCACAGGTTGCGAGCCTGCTAGTGTTCCACAGATCATCTAGAATAATCCATGGTTGTCATCCATACTCTGCTGAATGACGGGGGCCAACGTTTCGGTAAGGGCTTTTCTCATATTTCACCACTCACCCTCAACTCATGATCTATATCACTGATCATCTCATTTATCCAACTCACCTTTCATCACACACCCACTATTTCATCTACCCATGTTTTACCCAACATTTTTGTAGATAAAAATATACATATACAGTTTAAATTATTTAAAAACCTGTATAAATCATTCCTTCAACATCCTCTCATTTATCCAACCCATCTTTCATCACACACCCACTATTTCATCTACCCATGTTTTACCCAACATTTTGTAGATAAAAATACATATACAGTTTAAATTATTTAAAAACATGTATAAATCATTCCTTCAACATCCATCTCAAATAAACAAACAATATATATATTCACATAGCACGTATTTTATATAAAATACTTCATATCTATGTGTAAGGTGAAAGTGACTACACACTCACATGATTTAATGATAATCGGGCAGCACTTCGTTTCCTAAAATGGTCGTTTCTAATAAAACCGGGAGTTTTATTGAGAAACCGGGCTCTGCAAGGGTCGGGCTTCGAAACCGAAAAGATAAATTTCCCGGGCTTCTCGGGCACTTCGGGACGTGTTTCGGGTGCTATAATCGATACCGGGGCTTCGGGGTATGTCGAGATAGTAAAAATATTGAAAAAGGGGTGAAAAGAGACAATTTTCCAAAATTACCCGGGAGGTCTCGCACCCTTCTATTTATAGGTGCGAGGCTCCTGATCGGACGGTTGGAAAGAAGTCACGCGGCAGCAGATGCGAAGAGTAGTCCCATGGCTCGCACGTGCGAGGGTCTTGCTGGAAGCTTCTGATTGGACCGAAGTCTAGGGTCCGAGGTGGGAGGGTTCGTGGCTCACCTGCGAGGCTCGGACACGTCAGGAGGAGGCACGTGTCGGACTCCCATTGGACCGAAGTTCGGATGCGAGGGCAGGCGACACGTCTCGCCAGGTAGCCTCGGGTGACTCAGCAGTTCGG
The DNA here is from genome assembly GCF_052849685.1 of Lactuca virosa. Classification (NCBI taxonomy): domain Eukaryota; kingdom Viridiplantae; phylum Streptophyta; class Magnoliopsida; order Asterales; family Asteraceae; genus Lactuca; species Lactuca virosa. Next base: position 199,825,020 of record NC_136432.1, read on the forward strand.
ACACGTGGCACGTTTTGAGCAAGGGTGACGTGGCTTTTCCGAGTAGAGCTTATCTATGCGAAATTTCTCGAATTTTGTGCCAAAATCTTCTAAAATTAATAACTTTCACATACGAGCTCCGTTTTTGACGTTCTTTATATGCACGCGTAGGTAAAATTACGCTCTACAACTTTCGTTTAGACCTCGTCGGCTAATTTTGAATTTAATTTTTATATTATTATTTTTAACAGATCGGGACAAGAAATCCGTTAAAAATTCATAACTTCTTCATCCGACGTCTGTTTTCGTCTGTCTTTTTACCGTTGTACTACTATTTACGAGACCTTCGATTCTCGTTTAGGTCATGTCGGCTAAAAATCACTCGATCTAAAATTCGAGTTTTTAGCTGTCTACTGTTAAGCTGAAACTTCGAAAAATCATAACTTCCTCATACGAAGTCAGATTTGGGCATTCTTTTTATACATACTCTCGGTTTAATGAACACTACAACTTTCGTTTAGATCACTAAGGCTAAAAAGTAGTTTATCAAAAACTCACTTTTTACGACATTCGGCACCGTGCCGGTTTTGTCGCGAAACTTCGACAGGTCATAACTTCTTCGTTATAACTCGGATTTCGGCATTCTTTATATATCTGTAATCCTTGTCACGACCACTACAACTTTCTTAATAGATATCGGCTTTATCTAATATTTATTTTCGACGCTCATTTTTATTTCTTAATTAATTAAACCCTAATAATTAAGCATAAAACACATAATTTTCACATAATATTCACATAATTCCTTTTCATTTCTTCTAAATGAGTTACAAACGTTAACCTAGACTATCACGTCAATATTAATGCCTAGCCTAGAAACACGGGCATTACAATTCTCTCCCCCTTAGGATGATTCTGTCCCCGGAATCACACATCAGCAAACAAATACGGGTAGCGACTCATCATGGCACTGTCCATTTTTCCCAGGTGAGATTTGGCCCATTCGTATGTTTCCAACGCAGAAGCACTAAATCGACCATCTCGCGTTACAACTTCTTAGTCTTACAGTCAACGATTGCCTCAGGTTCTTCAATTAACCTCTTGTTTTCCATCCAACCTTAATTCAGAAATGGGAATTATGTCGGGCACATCTCCCGTGAACTTTCTCAAATAACACACATGAAAGGTATTATGAATACCCTCCAGTTCTTCCGGTAATTCTAGCTTGTAAGCTTGATTCCCGATCCTCTGAAGAACTTTAAATGGTCCAATAAACCTTGGACTCAACTTTCCCCTTCTACCAAATCTTATAAGTCCCTTCCACGGCGAGACTTTAAGTAAAACCGAATCTTCAACTTTGAATGATATCGGTTGTCTTTTCTTGTCAGCATAGCTCTTTTGACGATCTTGAGCAGCTAACATCCTTTCCCTAATCACTTTCAACTTTTCAGCAGTCTGATGGACTATTTCAAGTCCCATAAACTGCTTTTCCCCAGCTTCCAGCCAACATGACGGCGTTCGACACTTTTCCCCATACAAAGCGTGATAAGGTGCAATCTTGATGCTTGAGTGGAAACTATTATTATAGGAAAATTCTACAAAAGGTAAATGTTCATCCCAGTTGCCTTGGAATTCTAGGGTACATGTTCTCAGCATATCCTCCAATGTTTGAATTGTTCGTTCGCTCTGACCGTCGGTTTGTGGATGGTAAGCTGTACTCAAACACAACTTGGTACCCAATTTCTCTTGTAGACTCCTCCAAAACCTTGAGGTAAAACGGCTATCACGATCAAATACAATCGCTAACGGAACACCGTGAAGCCTCACAATTTCCTTCACGTAAGAATTCACAAGTTTATCCAAAGACCATTTCTCGTTGGTTGCTATGAAATGCGCACTCTTAGTGAAGCGATCAACGACCACCCAAATCATGTCGTGCCCGTTCCTTATTCTGGGCAATTAATCACAAAATCAATGGTAATGTCTTCCCATTTTCCCATGGGTACAGGCAAAGGTTCTAAACTCCCATACGGTTTCTGATGTTGTGCCTTAACCCTAGCACATGTTACACACTCGGCCACATACTTAGCAACATCGAGCTTCATCATCGGCCACTAGTAATAGGGTTTTAGATCCCTATATATTTTTGTACTGCCGTGATGAATCGAGTACATGGTCTTGTGAGCTTCTTCCATCAGAAGATCTCTTACTCCTCCCGTCTTAGGTACCCAAATCCTATCTTTGAATACTTTCAGTCCTTGACCGTTTGTATCAAACACCAATGTTTTATCCAAACGTCCTTCCTTTCGGTCATTTTTTTCTCTAAAGCTTCCTCTTGAGATTTCTTTATACCTTCCCCAATTGTCGAGACAACTTCAATTCTCAACGCTCTTGGCCTTTTCTTTTCAAGATTTACCTTCCGACTGAGAGCATCAGCAACAACATTTTCTTTACCAGGGTGGTAAAGTATCTCACAGTCATAGTCCTTGAGTAACTCTAGCCAGCGTCGTTGCCTCATGTTCAATTCCTTCTAATGAAAGAGATATTGAAGACTCTTATGATCATTGAAAAGTTTGCACTTAGTACCATAAAGATAGCGCCTCCATATCTTTAAGGCGAATACTACCGCTGCCAACCCCAGATCATGAGTGAGGTAGTTCTTTTCATGATCCTTCAATTGCCTCGATGCATACGCTATCACTTTATCCCTTTGGGCCAGAACACAACCTAACCCCACTCCAGAGGCATCACTATAAACTGTGAAATCATCAACTCCTTCAGGTAACGAAAGAATCGGTGCTTCACACAACTTCTTCTTTAACTTCTCAAAAGCTTCCTTATGCTTCTCATTCCAAGTATAAACAGCTCCTTTGTGGGTCAAAGCTGTCAATGGAGTCGCGATCGAAGAAAAGCCTTGGATAAACCTTCGGTAATATCCAGCTAATCCTAAAAAGCTTCAGATCTTCGTAGGACTTTCAATCGTAACGTTCAAGTTACAAAATAAATCCTTATTGAGGACTCCTTCTTCTTCTTAGAATAAGTACTTTCCTTCATTTATTGTAACAGACCGATGGGTCATGTTCTAATGATCTCTCATTGTATAATGCACTACTTAGACTCAGATCTCCTAGGGACAAATTTCGGAACAACTATACCTTCCTTCATGTTCTAATGTGATACAATCACAATTCAACATGTATAATTTCTAACTACCAACTTCTTTAACAATGAGTGCGATACTTCTATTGATCGCTTTGATCATCTTTCACTTCAATCTTCTGGCTTAAGTCAAATGCTACATCGAATTTGGTTCTCTGAACCACATGATATACTCATCTTAGTCGGACTCGATTCGATATGACCTCTAAACACCGATTTAAGTTATGCTTTTAAAATAAAATCAGAGTAATCCTTTTAAAAGATGTTGCGGAATTTGTTCCCAAAACAAAACATGATAAAAGTTTATCAAAACCTTTCTTTAAGAAATATATAATTTCCTTTTATATCAAAACCTCGGGATGTCATGTTCCGATACAGATCAAAAGCATAAACAAGACATTATAAGCCTTACAACAGTTATATACAACTACTGGCCTATAATCCAAAAATCACTCATCATCATCATCCGACTATGCTCGGGGTCCACTACCTGTAATATAAAAAGTTGAGTGGGTCAGGCTTGGAAGTCTGGTGAGCATATAGGGTTTTCAACCCACAATAAATAAATTTATTATGCTTAAACATCAATCAATCAACCAAATTACCCCAACCCCATTATCTTATTTATTTCTTAAGGATTTACCCTAAGATTCAACTATCACTCACTCCTAAGGATTCATCCTAAGGAATAGGCACGAAGTCACATCGTCGCCAGGGATTATACAACAGGCACTAAATCCATAGCTGCCAGGGTTTATACAACAGGCACTAAGTCCATAGCTGCCAGGGTTTATACAACATGTGCTAAGTCTAGAGCTCTTATTTATCGACAGTATTATTCACAGGAATATCCCTGTCATACATGTCAATGGGTTTTTAGAGTACGACTGATGAACATATAGTTCACATACCCACAGGTTGCGAGCCTGCTAGTGTTCCACAGATCATCTAGAATAATCCATGGTTGTCATCCATACTCTGCTGAATGACGGGGGCCAACGTTTCGGTAAGGGATTTTCTCATATTTCACCACTCACCCTCAACTCATGATCTATATCACTGATCATCTCATTTATATTATTATTTTTAACAGACCGGGACAAGAAATCCGTTAAAAATTCATAACTTCTTCATCCGACGTCCGTTTTCGTCTGTCTTTTTATGGTTGTACTACTATTTACGAGACCTTCGATTCTCGTTTAGGTCGTGTCGGCTAAAAATCACTCGATCTAAAATTCGAGTTTTTAGCTGTCTACTGCTAAGCTGAAACTTCGAAAAATCATAACTTCCTCATACGAAGTCAGATTTGGGCTTTCTTTTTATACATACTCTCGGTTTAATGAACACTATGACTTTCGTTTAGATCACTAAGGCTAAAAAGTAGTTTATCAAAAACTCACTTTTTACGACATTCGGCACCGTGCCGGTTTTGTCGCGAAACTTCGACAGATCATAACTTCTTCGTTATAACTCGGATTTCGGCATTCTTTATATATCCGTAATCCTTGTCACGACCACTACAACTTTCTTAATAGATATCGGCTTTATCTAATATTTATTTTCGACGCTCATTTTTATTCTTAATTAATTAAACCCTAATAATTAAGCATAAAACACATAATTTTCACATAATATTCACATAATTCCTTTTCATTTCTTCTAAATGAATTACAAAGGTTAACCTAGACTATCACGTCAATATTAATGCCTAGCCTAGAAACACGGGCATTACATATCCGAAGTAGTTTGTTGCAGCCGAATTAGGGGACGAAGTCTATTTCAAGTGGGGGAAAGTTGTAACACCCCGACTCCCAGGTATATATCTTTATAGTTTTATGTTTATATCAGAAGATCTACTCGGCGAGTTGGTCCCTAGACTCGTCGAGTAGGGACGCGTTTGGCCATGTGGTTTAAGTGACCAACTCGACGAGTCGGTGAACCCGACTCGACGAGTTGGAGCTGGAATGAGAAACCCTAATCCCCGGGGTTTTGTACTCTATTTAAAGGATCTTTTGCCCCCTTAGCCTCCCCTTACAACCCCTTGTGAGTCCAGAAACCCTAAATCGCCATTTTTCTCTCTTTTTGTGTGATATTAAGCCTTGTGGTGAATTGTGGAAGGAAGATCTTGAAGTACTCAAGCTTGGAACAAGAGAAAGGCTGTAGACCCGAGTTCTTTTTCATCTTAGCACCGTATTTGAGGTAACAAGTTGTTACCTTGACCTTCTTCTATCTATATCTATGAATGTATGAGATTAGGGCCACTTTGGCAATGTTGATATGTTATTTTGGGTATTAGGCATGATCTGAAGTTGCAACTTCAGATCTAGGCTTATCTTGGTCTGTAAGATCATAAAGTTTCAGCCTTTAGTGAGTTAATACCTTCTTCATCCCTTAAACCTTTCTTTAGCTTGATTTGGGCCATTATCACCTTGCATGTATGTAAAGTTTGCAACTTTACCTAAGAAGTATGCCTTAAGAGCTTAGATCTACATTATGGAGCTTTAAAGTGGCTTAAAAATCGTCTGGATGGAGAAAGGACTGAAGGGACTCGACGAGTTGCATGGCCAACTTGGCGAGTCCGATGAAGATTGTCGTGCAAGGACTTCTGCATGTACTCGGCGAGTCAGTAGGGTGACTCGGCGAGTCAGCTAGGCTTTTCCCGACATTTAGACATGCATGAACTCGGCGAGTTGCAGGGAAACTCGACGAGTCAACCGGGGATTTCACGACTTCTCGAGTTTAGGAAGGACTCGACGAGTCGGGTCAACATGGACCGTTGACCTTGACTTTGACCAAGGATTGACTAGTTGACTTCTGGGGTATTTTGGCTAATTGGAAATTTATTGAAATGGTTTTATGGTAAATATAGGTGGTGGAGTTCGTGGCCGTGGTTCGAGAGTTTGAGTTATCACTTCGATTCAGTTGAGAGGTGAGTTATCCTCACTATATCAACAGGGTCTAAGGCACCAATGTCGGCCCTTATCGGATTTGTATTCGGGTTTATTGCATGATATGCTTATTGATTTGCATCCTGGTAGTTAGGATGGTGATATGCTTAGCGACCTGGTTAGGTCGGTATTCTGGTATATAAGATGATGCTATGTTAGTGACCGGTTAGGTCTGTGTCCTGGTTATAGGATGTTGCTATGATTGATGATTTGTTAGATCAGTTGCATGTTATATATGCTAGCGTATGATATTATGTGCACATGTGTGTTTGATTGGGGATTGGGTTGAGGCGGTCCTGCTTTGTGCTGAAGGCCAACATACCTAGGGCGGTCCGGATAGACTACAGGCCCAGGAGGGATTGTTGGTCATACCGAAGGCCCGACGAGCGCTCCGGATAGGGTGTAGGCCCTGCGAGGCAGTCCAGACGTGCCGAAGGCTCGGAGAGCGGTCCATATAGGCTGAAGGCTTGCGAGGCGGTCCATTCAGGCTGAAGGCTCATTATGCATGTTGTTCTTTTATATGTTATTGATACGTTTATGGCGATGGTATTTTGGGGGTAACTCACTAAGCCTTCGAGCTTACATTTATCGATTATTGTTTCAGGTACTTCAGATGATCGCGGGAAGGCGAAGGCGTGACCGTACGCTTCCTCGATCTATGATTATGATTTCTGTGAACTCTGATATGATACTATTTTGAAAACGAATTGTAATAATTTAATGATTTTAAATGTTTTTAAAAGTTCAAATTTGGCATGATTTTTATGGTTGTTTCAAAATCTATACGAACATTTTTTCCAAAACCAATCAGAGTAAAATGTATATTTTCATCATCTGAGTAAAACCATAATAATCAATATGGAAAAGGCATCAGGGGATGTTGTGCAGTTAAGCCGAACCATTCCCTTTGGAACTGAAAGTACCTGGAAATGTTTAAACCACAAACCGTAAGCACAAAGTTTAGTGAGTTCCCCAAAATACCACATACCATACATATTGGGCACCACCCACATATTACGCCCCTCCCTCATATCGGGTCCCGCCCACCATGCATACGGGCCCAATCTAACATACCACTGTAAGAGTCACAAAGACAACTGGCATCCTACACAGTATAGTGAGAAGACTCACCTGTCTCACAAAATCAGATAAACTATAGCTCAACATACCACGATTGGTGCTATAACACACCTAACGAATCAAACAAGGTCCAACCTTAGTCTATACACTAAACCCAATAATCTTGACCAAAAGTAAAACTAGGTCAACAAGTCAACGGTCAAGGTTAAAGTCAACAGTCAACAATACCAACAGCTGACACTCACATCGTGACCAGCCCATGGTCATGTTGTGAGAACTCACTCGACCCGATTCTGACCCAGCCACGCTCCAACTCAACCAACTCAGTCACGGACAACCCAAACAACATACACCACGACGTAGATCCTCCTTGATCACGTCGTGAACACATCTGGACAAAATAATCAAGGAATCCACCACAGTCACATCGTGACACTCTCCATGCCACGTCGTGACATCGGTTGAAGGAAAATCCTTGTAGATTGAGTCTTTAATCCATTAAGCCTTCAACTCCAACTTTTCAAAAAGCTTCAAAGGGCTCCAAAGGCTCATAAAAATGTCAACTTTATGGACATGCATGACCCATGCATATCCTTTACCCAAACTAGATCAAAAGGCAAGAATATGACCTAGAACTCATGAAAAGCTCCCAAAAATGCAACCATATTCCAGATCTGAATGATATAAGGCTCAAGGGACCTTGATGAGCCATAAAGTTGCAAACATTATCTCATTCCAACATACAAACTCCTCTAATAGAGAAAAATATACAAAGAAAGATAGATCTACAAGGGAGGAGTCATAAAGGTAGAAGCTTTAAGTTTTACAAATGGTCCAAAGAGTGATTCCAAGGGTAGAGTTGAGTGGATTTCTTGATCTTTTCTCCAAAACCTTCTTCTTCTTCTTCAAAGTGCACCAAAACTTCAAGAATACGCTTACATTTTGAGTGGAGGGTATTAGGGTTTTCTCAAAGCTTTGGAAGGTGACAGAAGGTGAAAATGAAACCCTAAATCTGAGATTAGGGGTTTAAATACGATGGAAACCCTAAAAGATCATGGGCTTGGGCTGCACCCCTTGTCACGTCATGTCCATACTTGTGTCACGTTGTGACATTGCTCTGGGTACGCGTTCTTATTTTGGCTTGTCACGTCGTGACCACCCTATGGTCACATCATGACACATGATTTTTCCTAAAAATCATGCATTCCACTTCTTTATGCCCTACACTGCTCCAATCTAGAAAAAGGGTGTTACATCGGTGATGTTGTTATCTGGCTAGCCCCGGGCGGACACATCTTCTAACGAGCATCCATATTCGTTATTTGGTAGATACCAAATGAGTTCAACGACATCATACCCTCTTCACTAAGCTCATTTTCCATGTGCACCACTGTAACACCCGCAGATTCGGGCTAGTCAATTTAAAGACAATAAGCGTCAAAAATGACTTTTTGATGGGAGATTATTTAGAAGGAGTAATCTTAACCAAGTGGTTGTATATGTTACTAAGGTTCCGTACATATAAAGAACGCCGAAATCTGAGTTATAACGAAGAAGTTATGACCCGTCGAAGTTTTACGGCAAAACCGGCACAGCACCGGGAGATGTAAATAGTGAATTTACGATAGAGGAGTTTTTAGCCTTAGTACTCTAAACAAAAGTTGTAGTATACGTTAAACCAAGAACATACAAAAAAAGAACGTCCAAATCTGACTTCGTATGAGGAAGTTATGAATTTTCTAAGATTTGGCAAAACAGTGCACGACCCGAAACTCGAATTTTAGTTTGAGCGGTTTTTGGCCTACGCGACATAAATGAGAGTTGAAGATCTCATTAATACGAACTCAACGATAAAAAGACAGACGAAAACGGAGTCTGTATGTAGAAGTTATGAATTTTACGCGGACATTTTTACAGTCTAATCTCCTCCTACTGTGAAATTTAAGATCGGTCGATAATTAGCCGACGGGGTCTAAACGAAAGTTGTATATTATGATCCCACCTACACGTGAATATAAAGAACATCGAAAACGGAGCTCGTATGCGATAGTTATGATTTTTCTAAGTCGGGAGGGTGCTGTGCGAGTTTGGGTGACGTGACGCGATCACAGCCGTTGCTTTCTCCCAAAGAAAAGCCATCAGATGATGACACATGGCACTGACTCGGCGAGTCAGTGACCCAACTCGGCGAGTCCAGCTGCCTGGCAGCCTATAAATAGAGGTGTCGGGTTCCCTAATTCTTCACACAATTCCAACCTCTTATCTCTCTCTCTAAACTCTCTATCTAGCCCCCCCCCCCTAAGCCTAGGTAAACCCCTAGCACCCGAAGGAATCCCCGAGGCTCCCGAAGCCCCGAGAAAAGAGCCTTTTGGCTCGGGAACGCTGCTCCAGCAAAGCCCGGTTTTCGAGAAAACCCGTTGTAAGTGAGCTACGCCTAACCTATCTTTAGTATAGCTTATGTCCTAATATAGTAATGTTATTAGGACCTTATAATGAATATTTGGGCTATTATTATGAGTTATATAAGTTTCGTTATAATATCTTTTTAACCACTCGCGGTACGGGGAATCTGGTTTGGAGGGCCGCTTGGGTTGCTGGATTCAGAAGTGCTTTATGCCAAAATGATCCTGCCCTCCGGTGTTCCATGTCTGGCCCCTGTCTGTACATAGTGGGTGAAGAGTATTGTTTAACGCTTATATAATAGTAATAATATCTAGACTATTAATTAGTCTCGTCGAACCTTAGACTAAACTCTAGTGGTAATGATACTAGGTTTTGTCGAAAGAAGTTGTTTTAAGTAAAAGAAGCGTTGTCCGAGTACCGAGTCACCACCTTATCAGGTGATTGCATAGTTACTTTCATATTACACATAGATATGAAGTATTTTAATATAAATTACGAGCTATGTGTGCATATTGTCTGAATACTTGATGTCTATGCTGAATGAAAGATTGTATACATGTTTTAAATGATTTAAACAATATATGTATTTTATATCTACAAAATATGTTGGGTAAAACATGGGTAGATGAAATATGAATTGAATGTTGAGATAAGAGGTGATATAGACCATGAGATAAGGGTGAGAGGTGAACAATGAGAGAAGCCTTTTACCCAAGCGTGGCCCCGTCATCTAGCAGAGTATGGATGACAACCACGAACTATTCTAGACAGTCCAGTGGAACACTAGCAGGCTCGCAACCTGTAGGTGTTGTGAACGATGTGTTCACCCGGTGTACTCTAAACCCTGGCGATCATGCATGCTTGGTGCCTAAACCTTGGCGATCATGCAGACTTGGTGCCTAAACCCTGGCGACCATGCAGACTTGATGCCTAAACCCTGGCGACTATGCATACTTAGTGCCCGTTGTGTAAACCGTGGCAACGATGGACTTCGTGCCAATTCCTTAGGATGATCCTTAGGAATGAATGAACGAGGAATGGCTGGTTCTTAGGGTAGATCCTTAAGAGTAAAGAAGATAACGGGGATGGGTAATTGGGTTGATTGTTTGATGTTTAAACATAATAATTATATTATTGTGGGTTGAAAACCCTATGTACTCACCAAGTTTCCCAACCTGATCCACTCAGTTTATTTGTATCGCAGGTGTCTATATGAAGTTACATCACACTGAGGGATTAAGGAGATATAAATCACTAGTGATAATGAATGTAAGTTTTGTTTATGCTTATCTTTTTGTATTGACGATGACATCCCAATGTTTTAAAATGAATAAAAATACATTTATTCGGAAATGCTTTTCTAATGTATTTATCATGTTTTTCTGGGAACAAATTCCGCAACACTTTTCTTCAAAAGGATACTCTGATTTTTAAATAAAGCATAAACAAAATCGGTCTTTTCTGGCCGTGAAAAATGGGGATGTCACGGTTGGTATCAGAGCATTAGTTTAAGCGAACTAGGAATAAGGATTTATTTCTAGACTTAAACTTAGAACGCTAAGCAATGATTGTGAGGAGTGTGTCTAATATATTTTAGGTAGTACACCTAAATAGACACAACCACTAGCTTATTAGGGAAAATGCCTAACATGCTTTTATGCGCTAAATGATTTGTGATGCTTTATACTATCATTTGATCGGATCTATGGTCTGTTGCCGACCAGATCTGGAAATTTTATGTGCTTAGGTTTCTAAACGTTTAATTACGATATTAGAACTCGCATGTAACTTTTTGGAGTAATATGGAGGAATACGCGTCTAAATCTTCCTATATCTATATTCTCGTCTCAATACACCGAACGCCTGCTTTGGTGTATAAAATATCATGATAAGGACTCATAGCAGACTGAGCAAATGGAGGAAATGAGAAGGCTTACGATATTGAATGATACCTATCGGAAGATATTTTAAGAGTGATATCTTGCCTTTAGAACGCGTCTAAGAAATAATACATCTAGTACGGGAGAAGTACACTTTCGATTAGCAGAAAGAAAGATTTTTTGTATAATCCATGAAGTTATCCCATCGTCTGACATTTCCATCACCAACCGAGTTGAATCAGAATTGATGATTGAAGATACGCATGGAAGAAGTCCTAGTAGAGTCTAGAGAAAATTATATGATTGTTTGGACACATTTGTATGTGTTAAAATTGTTTTTGTGATAATGACTTGGAGAACTGCGAGACAATACTTGGGACGAGTATGAGTAGGTGTGAATGGTAGTAGAGTCCTATACTACCGGAAGCACAGGACTCACACTTGGATCAGGGAAAGTCACAAGGTTACCAAGAAGCTAGTAACTGATACCATTTTATTCAAGTATGTCGTTACCATTGTTTCGGTAATGACTAAGAAGATTGTTGTTATTCCGACCCTAGTGGTCATATCAAATTGAGTCCGACTAAGACGAGTATGTTACATGGCTCAGAGAACCAAGTCCGATGTAGCATCTGACTTAAGCTAGAAGATTGAAGTGAAAGACAATCAAAGCGATCAGTAGAGGTATCGCGATAGTTGCTTGTAGCTAGGAATGCTACCTTTTAAGATGTGATTATATCACATTAGAACATGAAAGGAGGTATAGTCTGTTCTGGAAATTTGACTCTAAAAAGACCTGAGTCTAAGCGTTGCAACATACGATGATAGGTCATTACAATATGACACATCGGTACATGGTAGTAATCCTAAGATTGTTAAGAAGAAGAAGCAGTCTCCAGTAAGGATCGATATTGTGACTTGAAGGTCATTATTTAGCATCCAACGTGAGATAGGGAGCAGGTGTAAGATCGAGCACCGCCTGCAGTTATGGAGTCCAAAAGTTAGATACTCGTTTGAAGCAACATAGAAGATACGATTATTACTTGGGATGAAGAGATAACGTATGGAGTCATTATACAACCCTGTTTCGTTGATGATTCCGGGACGTAATCATCCTAAGGGGGAGATAATTGTAACGCCCGCAGATTCGGGCTAGTCAATTTAAAGACAATAAGCGTCAAAAATGACTTTTTTATGGAAGATTATTTAGAAGTAGTAATCTTAACCAAGTGGTAGTATATGTTACAAAGGTTTCATACATATAAAGAACGCCGAAATCCGAGTTATAACGAACAAGTTATGACACGTCGAAGTTTTAAGGTAAAACCGGCACGGCACCGGGAGATGTAAATAGTGAATTTACGATAGAGGAGTTTTTAGCCTTAGTAATCTAAACAAAAGTTGTAGTATTCGTTAAAGCGAGAACATACAAAAAAAGAACGTCCAAATCTGACTTCGTATGAGGAAGTTATGAATTTTCTACGATTTGGCATAATAGTGCACGACCCGAAACTCAAATTTTAGTTCGAGCGGTTTTTGGCCTACGCGACCTAAATGAGAGTTGAAGATCTCATTAATACGAACTCAACGATAAAAAGACAGACGAAAACGGAGTCCGTATGTAGAAGTTATGAATTTTACGCGGACATTTTTACAGTCTAATCTCCTCCTACTGTGAAATTTAAGATCGGTCGAGAATTAGCCGACGGGGTCTAAATGAAAGTTTTATATTATGATCCCACCTACACGTGGATATAAAGAACATCGAAAACGGAGCTTGTATGCGATAGTTATGATTTTTCTAAGTCAGGAGGGTGCTGTGCGAGTTTGGGTGACGTGACGCGATCACAGCCGTTGCTTTCTCCCCAAGAAAAGCCATCAGATGATGACACATGGCACTGAATCGGCGAGTCAGTGACCCAACTCGGCGAGTCCAGCTGCCTGGCAGCCTATAAATAGAGGTGTCGGGTTCCCTCATTCTTCACACCATTCCAACCTCTTCTCCCTCTCTCTCTAAACTCTCTATCTAGCCCCCAAAACCCGCCCTAAGCCTAGGTAAACCCCCTAGCACCCGAAGAAATCCCCGAGGCTCCCGAAGCCCCGAGAAAAGAGCCTTTTGGCTCGGGAACACTGCTCCAGCAAAGCCCGGTTTTCGAGAAAACCCGCTGTAAGTGAGCTACGCCTAACCTATCTTTAGTATAGCTTATGTCCTAATATAGTAATGTTATTAGGACCTTATAATGAGTATTTAGGCTATTATTATGAGTTATATAAGTATCGTTATAATATCTTTTTAACCACTCGCGGTACGGGGAATCTGGTTTGGAGGGCCGCTTGGGTTGCTGGATTCAGAAGTGCTTTATGCCAAAATGATTCTGCCCTCCGGTGTTCCATGTCTGGCCCTGTCTGTACATAATGGGTGAAGAGTATTGTTTAACGCTTATATAATAGTAATAATAGCTAGACTATTAATTAGTCTCGTCGAACCTTAGACTAAACTCTAGTGGTAATGATACTAGGTTTTGTCGAAAGAAGCTGTTTTAAGTAAACGAAGCGCTGTCCGAGTACTGAGTCACCACCTTATCAGGTGAGTGCATAGTTACTTTCATCTTACACATAGATATGAAGTATTTTAATATAAATTACGAGCTATGTGTGCATATTGTCTGAATACTTGTTGTCTATGCTGAATGAAATATTTTATACATGTTTTAAATGATTTAAACAGTATATGTATTTTATATCTACAAAATATGTTGGGTAAAACATGGGTAGATGAAATATGAATTGAATGTTGAGATAAGAGGTGATATAGACCATGAGATAAGGGTGAGAGGTGAACAATGAGAGAAACCTTTTACCCAAGCGTGGCCCCGTCATCTAGCAGAGTATGGATGACAACCACGAACTATTCTAGACAGTCCAGTGGAACATTAGCAGGCTCGCAACCTATAGGTGTTGTGAACGATGTGTTCACCCGGTGTACTCTAAACCCTGGCGATCATGCATACTTGGTGCCTAAACCTTGGCGATCATCCAGACTTGGTGCCTAAACCCTGGCGACCATGCAGACTTGGTGCCTAAACCCTGGCGACTATGCAGACTTAGTGCCCATTGTGTAAACCGTGGCAACGATGGACTTCGTGTCGATTCCTTAGGATGATCCTTAGGAATGAATGAACGAAGAATAGCAGATTCTTAGGGTAGATCCTTAAGAGTAAAGAAGATAATGGGGATGGGTAATTGGGTTGATTGTTTGATGTTTAAACATAATAATTATATTATTGTGGGTTGAAAACCATATGTACTCACCAGGTTTCCCAACCTGATCCACTCAGTTTATTTGTATCGCAGGTGTCTATATGAAGTTACATTACACTGAGGGATTAAGGAGATATAAATCACTAGTGATAATGAATGTAAGTTCTGTTTATGCTTATGTTTCTGTATTGACGATGACATCCCAATGTTTTAAAATGAATTAAAATACATTTCTTCGGAAATGCTTTGATAATGTATTTATCATGTTTTTCCGGGAACAAATTCCGCAACACTTTTCTTCAAAAGGATACTCTGATTTTTAAATAAAGCATAAACAAAATCGGTCTTTTCTGGCTGTGAAAAATGGGGATGTCACAACCACAGATACCCATTTAGCTAAATTTTTCCAAAATGCATTTTTACTCCATGCTCGTAATGGATCCCCCTCAATGTCAACCCACACCAATCTTTATGTGATAGAAAAAATCTCTATTCGGTGGTCATTTTTTCAAAAGTCAATGATCCGTTGATTCGTTAGAGAGAGTTTTGACATGCCATAACAGATCTAAATTCAAAGATGACCCATAAACCTCCCATATACTGAATCATCACATCATTATAACCTTATCCATACATATCATCCTAAGGTTCATAAGTGTCAAGTAATCTCTAGCTTTCCCCAAACAAGCAAGATTATAATCTTTATTCCCCACCACAAAGTCAACGAATTGGAGTTTAATTCCCATATCCATACCCTCATTTGTATCATTGCCAACTCACCATTCTTTTTTTACCTTTGACATATCTCTTTTGCTTAGTCTATGTCGCATCATGCACATATAACTCTTTTGCTTAGTCTATGTCGCATCAGGATAGTAGCATGCAATTTTTAATGAGTAAACTTCTTGGAAATAAAGACATCAACAACATTCCCTATACTAGCACATGCATTCCAAAGATCTCTAGGTTCCATGGAATTGGGAAAATTAATAACATAGATTGACTGAGCAACAGAACTTACGTGATGAGGTTGAGCCCTAGCATCTTCAGATCAAGCCAAATATGATACCTTTTGATTTTAGGGAAAATGACTTACGAAGTTTTCAAACCGTTCAAAAAACCCAGTTATGTTTTGTCTGTTCAAGAAAACCCAACGAACTTAACATTTTGTCTAAAAACCCCAACTAACTTACACTTTTGTTCACTTCTCATTTATGGTCAATCGGCTAATGAAAGTCAACGAATGACATGGCTTATGACGTGTAATTAAATATCGGAAAATAACTTGTAAGACCAACGAAGTTTTAAAACTGTTGAAAAAAACCCCAATCATGTTTTGTTTGTTGAAAAAAACCAATGAACTTACACTTTTGTTCAATTCTCGTTAGATGCAACCAGATTCATTAGGAGGGTGTTTGGGATATCTTTTAGAATGACTTTTAGGACTTTTAGATTTTTCAAAAAGCTAAAAGTCAAAAAAGATGTTTGGCAATTTAAAAAAATCCTTTTAGATCAACTTTTTGGCAAGAACAAAAAATGGCTCTTTCAAAAGTCATGAATTAGTGACTTTTTGTGACTTTTGGGTTTTTAGCTTCTAGTTCTTCAAAAGATAAACCAAACACTTTTTAAAACCTTCTTTTGTAAAAAACCAAAAGTCAAAAAGCCCTTTTGTAAAAAGAACTTTTTAGCCTAAAAATCAATCCCAAACACCCCCTAGGTATACAACTAGTTGGCAAATGACATGACATTATATTTAATGACATGGAATAAACAGGTTAGAATTGCCCTTTATATATCGATTTAGGGCTTGGAGAAGAGAAAAACGAACAACGTCTGTGTTCAATCTCTTGTAATAGCCACATCTTATTCTTCCTCTCAATCGTTGATGTCCAACTCAAGATCTACAAAGAAGATATTTGATGATGAAAACCCTTGTGGATGTGGACGCCCTTCTTGGATTTGGACATCTAGAACGGAGGATCATCAAGAGAACAAAGTTCAGGGCTTGTTCGAGCAGATGGGTAAGTGTAATTGAAAGCTTTATCATGTCTATATTCTATCTATTTGTTTGGTTTCTTTCAAAAACAAAAACTTATTAAAATGGACATGATAAAGCTTTCAATTACACTTACCCATCTGTTCGAATAGGCCCTAAATATTATCTCTAGATGATCCTCCATTCTAGATGTCCAAATCCGAGAAGGGCGTCTACATCCACAAGAGTTTGCATCATCAAATATCTTCTTTGTACATCTTGAGTTGGACATCGACGATTGAGAGGAAGAAGAAGAAGTAGCTATTACAAGAGATCGAACACAGACATCGTTCGTTTTTCTCTTCGCTAAGCCCTAAATCGATATATAAAGGGCAATTCTAATCTATTTATTCCATGTCATTAAATATAATGTCATGTCATTTGCCAACTAGTTGTATACCTAATGAATCTGGTTGCCTCTAATGAGAATTGAACAAAAGCTTAAGTTCGTTAGGTTTTTTTCAACAAACAAAACATGATTATGATTTTTTGAACGGTTTTGAAACTTAGTTGGTCTTACAAGTCATTTTCGGATATTTAATTACACGTCATAAGCAATGTCATTCGTTGACTTTCATTAGCCGGTTGACCCTAAATGAGAAGTGTAAGTTAGTTGGGCTTTTTAGACAAAATGTTAAGTTCGTTGGGTTTTCTTGAACAAACAAAACATAATTGGGATTTTTTGAACGATTTGGAAACTTCGTTGGACTTATAATTCATTTTCCCTTGATTTTATGTCTAACCTGCTGCCATGAGTCGTCTGTCATCCATCTCTTATGCATGGTTTTTTCTGCCTCATTGTAATAAGTCGATGAAAACTAACCCCATCCCACCCCTCTTCCACGATTGTTGCAGCAAAAAAAAGGCCAATATGGTAGAAAATCTTTGTCGTTGGGTAGGGTTTAGTGCCCCGTAGAAATATGAAAGTTGTTATATTTATCATTATCAAGTTTTAATTATTCTAAAAGAATTCTTTAACGGTTCCATAATATATCA
Organism: Lactuca virosa; assembly: GCF_052849685.1. Classification (NCBI taxonomy): domain Eukaryota; kingdom Viridiplantae; phylum Streptophyta; class Magnoliopsida; order Asterales; family Asteraceae; genus Lactuca; species Lactuca virosa. The sequence continues at coordinate 199,842,761 of NC_136432.1, forward strand.
TCTAACCTCGCAAATGCATTTTTTTTTCAAAAAAAAATATGCAATATTTCTGAATATAAAACGAAGTTTCTACTTTATTGTATGATATTGATCTATTTCAAGTTGATCAACGAACAATTTGGTGGCTCTGACTTTAGGTCTCAGGCATTTGTTAGCCACCAAATCCATATTCACTGGTCCCTCCATTAGACTTTTAATTTCCACCTTGTGAATGATAGTATCATAAATTTTTATAAATACTACACCTAATACTTTTTAAATATATAAATGCTCAATTATTAACATTTACTTTTTTTTCTTCTAAAAACCATGATACTCAATTAATCGATCATTAGAGGTCCATATGATCATCGTCACATGCTAAGAACCGGTTTAGTTGTAGTGGGTTTATTAAAATTTAGTTGACTTACTAAGGTCAAAAAGTCAATCGTAACACGCCAAAGAGTCACAAGACAATTGATGCCCATCTTCTTGTAGGTGTAGGTCAACCACCCACCCATGGCTATAAATTTTGACCATAAAACAATACCATTTAGTTAAAAAGATTATTACCATCAAGATTTTACCTGAGATTTTTTTATATTTTGCAAGATGATGATTCGGTATCAAAAGATTTTGTTAAAATGAGCTAATATTTAAATTTGTATGTAGTACTTCATATTGATTAACACGTCCATCATGAAATTAACTTTAACTTTTTAAGTATGAATTGTATTTTTTGTTGCTGCAAACCGTAAATATTATAAAAAAAACATTTTAATTAGAAGGAAAAAGAATATGATCATGTACAACTAAAGGCATAATATCACAAAGGGAATATCATAAGTGTGTTTTATCTAATCTGAGATTAATTGATGAAATGATGATACTTTATGAGACTTTTTCTAAATTGTGATACCAGAATTCAAGTTAAATACATGAATTTTTGAGACTTGACTATATAATAAAAACTAAACATGTGAGATTAAATCGTGGTAGATCTTAAGATCATGGTTGAGATCCTAAGATCTCAATATAAATCTTGCTTCAGATAGATCTTAGTTAGGTTAAACTTGTTTTTCTCTTATTGGATCTTAAAACTGTAAGATCTTAAGATCAAAATAAGGATTTTATCAACCAAACTTATAACTATTATAGTTTGTTGTTAATATATTTAATAAGTAAAATTAAAAAGTTTATTTAAAATCGATACAAAGTGTTTAAAAGGCATAAAATGTAATCAGATATTTACAACTCTTTTGTTACTTTACTACAAAATTGGATAGTTGTAGGGCAGTAGGAGTATATGTGGAAGTTTTTTCTAGCTTTATCATAATTTTGTTTTAATCTTTAAAATATAATAACAGGCCTTGAGAATCCATCGAAATGGATAAAAAAGAAATATCAAGAGTCATGTACCTATATGGAATAAAATGACTACATAGCCTCTAGCAAAAATAATAAATCATTATAGTTAACTATTTCAAAATGTCTTTAATGATAAGTTGATAATAGCTCTTTTAAATATGTTCGATGAATTAATTATTTTAAAAAATCAATAATAAAAAGATATTAACTTTCGGTCAATTCAATCTCATCAATCCATATTACTAAAAAACCAAAACTATTGTTTTCCATATATATATATATATATATATATATATATATATATATATATATATATATATATATATATAAAATCAAAATCCACTATGTCACTTACAAAACCCCAATATTTCGTTAAAAACCCGCTTAAGTGAAATATTATTAATACCAAAAATAGAAAGAAACAAATGTGCAAAGAGCCTCTTGCTTTGCTTGCATTCCTCTTGTTATAATATTTTAAAGAAATCTTTGCATAGCAGGGCGTCTCTTCCACTCTCCTCCACTCCAATGGTGTCAAAATATACATTTTTGTCTTCTTTACATCTTCTTCATTTTACCATCTTTCCAAATTTAGAAAGGAAACCCAAAAAATGGATCAACTTTTATTTTGTTAAAATCTAGCTGACCAAACCGCATTTTCACCCTCGCCACATCGTTTATGGACTTCCTTAATCCGGTCAACTGATCGACAAATCCCACTGCATGTCCAATCAAATGAGGCTACACATATGTTTCCCGCTTGTGCTTTCCATTCACAATCTGCAAAAAAGAATATGATGTGTGTTTAAAAAATGATAGATTAGATTAGAGAATTTTATAAAATATTTCATAAAAATAGAAAATAGATTAGTTAATTTTAATAGTAATAAAAATACTTTTGAAAAGGGTCAACCATCATGTCTGTAAAGGAATTACAAAGTTTAAAACGTTACCTGGTGGGGTCCCGCAACATAGTCTTCGATCATCAATATGTTCAACATCAAGCCCAATAAACCAAGATCCTAAAGAAACATCCTCGTTTGCGTATTTGTGTAGTACATGTCTAAAACAATTTTTGAACACAATATAAGATTTAATACGATAAAAATAAATACAATAAAGTTTTGGTTTGTTAAAAAAATTGAAACTTAACTGGTTTAATGAGATATAAGTAGCCAAATCTTTTGAAATGGCATATAATTGTCCCGTGGCATGGCGGAAATATTTGTTCCCCGACTCACCAAATTTCCAGTGTTCCGGTTCATGGTACCTTACTCCTCTGTTCCAAATTAATATGTAAATAAAATTATTTAAATAATTTGAATGTTTTGAATTTATTAAATTCGAGATTATTATTTTGACTTACTTTTGAGCAAGCACCGGACCGGATTTCATGCATCCGATATATACCCTTTTCTTCTTTCTATGTCTAACTAACGTATGACCTAATGTCGCTGTAATCAAGATTCAATGTGTCAGTACAATTTATATTGTGTTTAACATGCATTGAAATTGTACTGATGTTAATAAATAATGAAATTACCTATGTTCACGTGGACATCATCGTCAACTTTGATGTAAAATTCTGCATCCCACATAGTAACCGCGGTTGCAAAATATATTTTTGTTTTTGCAGATAATTCTAGGTATCCTTCTACATGGTCCTATACATGTTGGTGAAAGTTAGTTAATTTGGAATTTTACTAAATTTGAAAAATTATTGAAAAGCAAATAAAGAAATTAAAAAGGTGTACCAGTCTTAAGAAATCGCCATGTTTTCTGTCTTCGGCTTCAATAGCACGGTCGAGTATGCCCCCTACCGTGGCACTGCCAAAATGGATCAAAAAAATAAATCGGTTTATAACGTGACACTGATTAAATGCTTATTTATACAACCAAATTTTAATAGGTAAAACTAACTATTGGTAAAATACTATATTTTTTAGTCCTAAAGTTAAACGTTTAAAAACTATTTTATTAGGACAAAAAATATCTTAAATACACATTTAAGATGTGAATGAACTTTAAAGGTGAAGCACGAATCATTGCAACATAAATATATCTATGCACATGAAATTCTGAAAAGTTTATGGTATTCTTTATTTGTAAAAAAGTTGGCCAATAGATCTAGTTTGACAGACGTGACTTTGTCAATCATGCTTTTATCAATTATTATTCTTGCTAAAATACAATACATGTTTTAGTTTATATAAATGAGCAATTTTGAACATATTATAAAAATATTGCTATAGTAATGTTTTCCTTGTGTTTTTGCACACTATAGTTTGTTTCCAACAAATGAAAAAAAAAAATGTCAAAAGAAAAAGCAAGTGCCCAACCTGTGGCCTATAACAAAACGCATTATAATTCCCTTCTCCTCCTCTAACTTCTTTCTTTTATCACCTATAAATTCCAAAAATTATTGAGTGAACAAAGAATAAATGAAACAAAGGGTCCCACACACAATTTTTACACTAGAAATGATTAGACAAATCCATGGTGGTTATTTTTTGTGACAACGAAAAAAAATATATATTTACGTTTTTTACACAGACAAGAGATTCCCAGATTCACAGTAACTCTTCTTCCAACGTATTTTTGAATGTAAGAAAAAAATTAAATTTTTGTTTGATTGACATCAAGTTGAAACCAAAGGTTGCAAATTTATGTCCAACTATTTATGTCAAATACAGTATAACACCGAAATACAATATAAGACTGTCTGGTCTTCTGGCCTTGTTATGTATAACTAACCTTGAGGCATCCATGTAGCCCGTACCGAATCTCTTCTTTTACGGCTACTAAAAGCAGTGTTAACTCCAACAACCATTAAATACTTTTGCCTTTCGGGTGCACTTCTTGTGTCATCTTGTGAAATAGGAGAACCATTCACTATAGATTCTTGAATGGACCTTGCTGCAGCTAATTCCATCTCTAAGCTCGAAATTGTTTTATCTAATGTCCTATATTAAATAAAAAAAGAAACCGACATTAAAAAAAATTCACACTTATTTCATATCCATTAAAAAAATAATAAAAGTTGTGACAATATCAATTATCAATCAACTTACTGTATGGCTTGATGCGTCTTTGATACCTCCCCAAATATCTGTTTGGAATCGCGCTTTACGTTCTTCATTTGTAACTAAATGAACCCAAAACAATTAATTTGGAAAAAATAAATATATTAATTAATTTCAAGATTTCTTGAATTTAGTCAAAAATACATACCTTTCTTAGATCACAACCTTCTTGAACCAATTTGAGTCCTTCGGATTCTAAAGCAGTTGGTCTTGTAATAAGTTTAGAGTCAGACACTGTCCACATTCTGTAACCAATTTCTTGATAATTTATAAATCCAACATCATTGTAAAATACAGCCAATTTATTTCTATATTTCCAAAAAAGGGTATTGTTTAATTTTTGCCTTGGTCCACTGAGATTTAATTTGTTTGAGAATTAAGAACATCAATGAAGTAGAACGAAATTGAAGAATGAAGATAGAGTACAAGACACCATAAATTAGATCTGTAAGGTGAAGAACAGGAATCATGGAAGGAAAGAATATTGAGAAAATAACTAAAAACGGAAAGACCATGAACCATGTAATGTAACACCAGTACTATGATGAACAGTTTCGTTGTATTTGTTCTAAGAGGAAAAAAATCAAACAGTTGGTGTGCATCTTTAAACATAGAGAAAAAATTTCAAAATCAAAGCTTGTTGTCGTATCAAGAACAGCGTAAATTCTACACCCAGCAAAGAGAGAATCAAAAGTTTTTTTAATAGATAACCAGGATCATGTATGTACCTATTGGTGAAGAGTAATCCAACACAGAAACTGCCGATACATAATAAAAATGTCCATTTTGGGGATATAAGGCTTCTTGAAGCTTGCTGATCTCCTTTGCTTTTCATAATAAATTTTTCTTTCATTGTAGAACTAACCTCTCCCCCAATGAATACGGCTTATTCAACGAAAACCATTTCTGAAGCACCCAGAAGAAGCAGACAAATTCCCAGTTCAAATTCCAATGAGAATAACACAAACAATTTGAAATTTTTAGCTCTGAAGAACAGAGGGAAAGATAGAGAGATGCTTTCAGAATATATAAAGAGGTAGGCTGTACTTATTCTAGTTGGGACCTTTCTTTATCCCGCTTGTTTTTTGCGCTCTCTCTTTCTCTCTCTCTACCCTTCCATATATACCATACTCTCTCGCTCTCTTTCTCCCTCTCTCTTCTCTTTGCAGGGAAGGGACGTCCAACAGAAGTGAGAGAAAGACCCACGAACTACTCTACCCTGTACTATTCTAAAATTACTAAATGGTCCTTTATTTATAGAAAGGTCGGTTTCAACCTATTTATATGTAAATTTCAGTTTTCATCCATTCGATTTCTACTTAGTTGATAACACGTCCAATCCATATGAAACTAGAGATTGTAACTAAAAAAGGGAGTAAAGTATTTAAACTTCAAAGTACAATTTCCGACATGTTTATAAAAAAAACATAATGATTTGGGTCGTAACTTATTAATAACTAGTAGAGAAGTAAAATCTTAAAACTCATTTATAACAAAAATATATATATATATATATATATATATATATATATATATATATATATATATATATATATATATATATATATATATATATATATATATATATATGATCGGGTGAGGACTCTTTTTTCGGTGAATACTTGTAAGGACACCTTAAAATTTTGAAAAAAAAAATTACAAATCATAAAATCGAGCACACAGTACTACATCGGAGAGAAAAAAATTTGGAAAAAGATTTTTGAATCAGTAAAATTGAAGCATGAATCCTTTTTATGATCCATTATTCACTTTTTATGATCCATGATTCAATTTTAATAATCCAAATTTTCTTTTTCTCCGATGTAGTATTATGCTCGATTTTATGATTTGTATTTTTTTTTTCAATTTTTTTAAGGTGTCCTCATTAGTACTCACCGAAACCGAACCCTATATATATATATATATATATATATATATATATATATATATATATATATATATATATAGAGAGAGAGAGAGAGAGAGAGAGAAGGAGAGGGTGAGATTCGTTGAGAACTCATTGTCTGACAACCCGAAAACTAAAGATTGACCATTAGATCAAAATTAATTCATTAAGGGCATGATTGTCATCTTAGCATTTTCATTTAATGTTTAGTTTTTTGTGTTATTAGAAATATTAATAAAAATGTCTAAACATATAACAAAATAAATCAAATTTTTAGATTTTTTTTAAATACTAATTTTCGATTTTTTTTTAAAAAATGCATATTTTAAAAAAATTAGAAAAAATAAATTTTTTAAAAAAGGTAAATTTTTACAAAACAGAAAATTTTCAAAAAAAATGGAATATTTAAAAAAACTATAATTTAAAAAAATCAACATTTCAGGTGCATATATGCATTTTTTTTCAAGTGCATATATGCATATTTTTTATATTATAATATTCGTAAGTGAATAATAAAAAATATATTTTTATTTACTAATCTGTAAACAAAAATAGTGCAAGTATTTTATTCGATACAAAATAAAATATAAAAAACAAAAAACACTACACAATTTCAGTGTTTTCATTTCTTCGTATCAAGATTACATATTTCTTCAATTTATCTTTTTTTGCCTCTTCAATATTTTCCACAAATTCTTTCTAATCTACAAGAAAAATTAAAAAAAAAATTTATTAATGCAAGAATACTCACAAAAATGCATATATATATATATATATATATATATATATATATATATATATATATATATATATATATATATATATATATATATATATATATATATATATATTATGTAAGATTCACATATGATTATATAATATGATATTTCACATGTAATTGTATCTTTTAATATTCAAATGTGAAATTCACAAGAAAATTTTAAAAAAAAATAATTAACGGAGAACACTCACACAAAAATGCATTTGTGCATATAGACGTAATTCATATGTGATTCACGTGTGATTTACATGTAAATCACATGTAATTCATATGTGATTTACATGTAAATCACAAGCGAATCACATATGAATTACATGTGATTCACATGTAAATCACATAGGAATTACAATAGGAAATATATGAAGCTATGTTATGTTGCACTGTTGCAGATATAGGTGATCGTATTTGAAATGTTTCCTCCAATAGATTTTATATTTTTTCAATGCCAATATCTAACCATGGTTTCATTACTATCATCATAATTGTTAAACTGAATTTTTCTTGTAAACAATGGACCTGAAGTTCATCTGTTCTTCTGAGTAAGCCTAATGGTTCCTCATGTACTCCCTTTTGAAGGCCTAGACTCCTAATTTTGCAATTTTTCTGGTTCAGATTCTTTGGATGTGCAGTAAGCATGAAGATCATAAGCTATAATCATATTCCAAAATCAAGTATCTTAATCATGCACCATGAGATATCTACCCTTACGTTGTGCAAGCCTCTAACACCAACTATACTGATTTCAAATCAATACTAGAAGAGGATCAATTTCATCACGAAATTATAATGTTCTGTTGCTAGTAGACCATATGCATCAAACTCAGTAGACTCATCCACTTCCAAATCATACTTTGTCCATATGAATCGTAAACAAGGAGGACCCCCATCAATATAAATCATTATTCATATCATGTGTTGTAATCATTAAACATAAAAAAAGCAAAAGCATAAGCATCCTCGATTAGTTTGTACAAATCTTGTAAACAGTGATAATAAGATCATCAATGGATCAAATACTTCAAAAAGAAGAGAAAATTATGATCTTACTGAAAAATCAGAAACATTACCTTTTTAGAATTTGGAATAACACTATCGGAACAGAACGGAGAGTTGCGACAGATGCTTTTTACCGGAGACAAGCTTCATCGAGAGCTCCACCGATTCTAACTAAAATAATATCTAAAATGTTGATTCTATAGTATCTTCCAAATGTTTTTTCCCTTCCATCACAAACTCTTGTGTCGATTTTTGACTTGTGATGGTGGTGTTGCTAGTGTCTTCCATTGGTTTAGAATCTTAACACGAAACTGAAATCGTGGAGCAAAAAACAATTTCAAACCTTAAGTTTTTGGAGTTCACTGAAACTGAAAGAGGTGAGGTGAAGACAGGAGAAGAGAGATTTATGGCAGAGGTGAAACGAAGACAGTTCCATAATCAGATGGAGGTGGAGGCAGCCGACACCATCCGAAGAAGTCAAAACAACGTCATTTGCCAAAAAAAATTGGCGGTGATTGAGGTCAGAGATGATACGAAGATTGATCGTCGGTGAGGATTTGAGAATGTTACGCGGAGACGGGGGATTTGGCGTCGATTTTCTCTAGACGAAAAGGAGGTGGTAACCAGTGAGGATCACCAACGTCGTACGATTAGAGAGAGAATGGATTTCTTTGAATCATAAATTAGTAGTATTGTTTTTATGTATTCTGTAATTCTATACCTAATTTACCCCTATTATTTTTGTTAAAAAAAACCACATATACCATTGAAGCCATGTTTATTTACCATATTGTCATCTTTGATCTTGATCATTAAATTTTTAGATCTAGTGGTCCACTTTTAGTTCTTGGGAAACTATAAGTTCTCAAATGATCTCTCTCTCTCTCTCTCTCTCTCTCTCTCTATATATATATATATATATATATATATATATATATATATATATATATATATATATATATATGGCCTATTAACTCGAATCAATGATTCATTCCAACACTTTCTTGATTATATATGTGTTTCAAGCGTTCATAAGTACATAAAAACTATATATATATATATATATATATATATATATATATATATATATATATATATATATATATAGGATACAGGTTGGATAAACAAAAGGTTGTATGATTTATGTACGTAAATCGTACTTAGAAAAAAAACAAATGTAAGCAATTGTTGTTATACTATGAGTTACAACACCCCTCTTTGGATGCCTAGATTTACACTAAATCGTACGTGTACTTCTTCGTCTTGTATTTTCAGATAATACATCAAAAGTTTGCCTCATTAGAAACCTTGTTGGAGAAAACCCTTTGGGACAAAAACTCTGGTAAAAGGATAAAAGTGTACGGACTGGATGTCTTGAGCGAAAGAAATAATCATACATGAAGTGTCTCACTAAAACCTTTTTAAAAGAAAACCCAATGGGACAAAAACTCTAAACGAAGAACAAAATAGCACACAATGGTTATAGAATATTAAATTGGATACTCCCCCTGGTCTCATCAATCCTTAGTGAGAATGGAATATACTTCGTATCTCGTTAAAAACAACTTTGTCAAGGTAAACCCAATGGGACAAAACCCTTGAATAAAAAAAGAGTACACAAGCATTCGTCGGGATGCTCTCCCTCACATGCACTTAACAGGGTGCTAAGCAGACATTAGGATGTAATATTGACTTACACACAACTGTTGGTGATTTTAGTGTCACCATGTCATTTTAAGTAACTGGAACTAACATGTGAGCTAAGGGGCTTCTTAGTTTGTACTCTAATATATGTATGGGGGTTGTGCGGAGTGCACACATGTATAAGATCGAATTAGAAGCCGGTTCGACGACTAATCGGGGGTCTGGGGGCAGCGCCCCCGGGTCCGGGGTTTCCAAAGGGGCAGCACCCCTTTGGCGGGGTCTAGAGGCAGCGCCCCTAGCGGGGATTAACATTACTTGCTTCCAAAGAAACTAATGACGGCCCAACCCTAATGAAACCCTAATCTCGTTTAATATATAAACAGTTCTTCCTCTTCAGAGGGGGGTTACAATCTTAAGCTCTCGTTTCATCATACTTTCACATAATCCTCTAGCATATTGGCTTACGATTTCTGTGCCTAGAATCGTAAGTGTCCACTTGGATTATCCTAGGTTGAATTTCTTGTAACCCAGGCATAGGGTAGAAATATCAGTTCGGAAAGTGATATCACGATCCAAGTCAGTATCCAGATCTCCACTACAAAGCCTAATATTTCCTAACTACTACTAGGTGTATGGTACATGTCATTTTGGTAGCTTAGAGAGCTTCCTAAGGCCAATGGCTCTAACGTGTTTTTGGAATGAATACTTTGGTCGTGACTTAATGAACAAGTATGCACAATTTTTCTCTGATCTAATATGTTACAATTCAATCTTTTAAATTGCTTGTTTTTTATGTGTAAAGAATTATTTTGGCGATATGTGCTTATTGTTATCCCCTTTGATGTACCCATTTTTTGATTTATTAATAACAATAGTAGTATCTTCATATATGACAAGTAGTTCATTAGGATCATAAGCTAAATCGCATGTACTTCGAATATGGCTAATTACAACTCGTAGCCATACACACCCTATAGTTGCCTCATAGAGCGCGAGTAGTTCGGAGTGCTTGGTCGAAGTAACAACTAGAGTCTGTTTACAAGACCTCCAAGGTATCATCGTGTTCCCGATGTTATAGACATAACCAGATTGGGAACATCCCTTATGCGGGTCTGATAAGTAACCTGCATCGGCATAGCCGACAAGGGTTGCATTATTGTGAGTATCATTCAAGGTAGATCCACTCAATAACGCATAGGAACAGAATAAACCCATATATGTAGTACCTTTAAGGTAATGAAATATGTTTTTAATAACATTCCAATGGCGGCATGTTGTCACAGTGTTGTATCGAGCAAGATAGTTCACAAAAAACGAGATGCCCAGCCTAGTACATTGGACCAAGTACAATAATGTGCCTATTGCACCTAGATATTAACACAATGGGATCAATATATCTTCATTGTCCTCCTATGGATGGAATGGGTCCTTTTTAATATGTAGAGAACGAATGATCACGGGAGTAGATAACCATTTTGCGTCATGATGACTAAAGCATCTCAACACCTTCCGGGTGTAATTTTCTTGACATAGTAAAATCCCATATTTGTTACTCGATCTACAGGTGGAGGCAATACCATATCTTTCATCTCGAATTCTTTCTTCAGGATTTCAACATTTTTAAACAATTCTTTCAAGGTTCCTATGAGCTTTATATCATTTACATAGACTTCAATAATCGCATATCCTGAAATAGATTTCTTTATAAACACGCACAAGCATATCTTATTGTTCAAATATCCCATTTTGATTAAGTATTCACTTAGATGGTTATACCACATCCATTCGTATTGTTTTAATCCATAAAGTGTTCGTCTCAGTCTTATCGAGGACATGTCTCGTGGCCTATAGTTACTTGATTTATGTAACTTAAGTCTATTAGGACTCTCATGTATATCTCTGTGTCAAGATACCAATAAAGGTAGGTTGTGACCACATCCATGAGCCGCATATTCAGGTTTTTCGAAACTACTAAACTTATTAAGTAACAGAATGTTATAACGGCCATTAGTAGAGAGTATGTCTCCTCATAATCAATTTTATGAGCTGCATATTAATTTTTTCAGTAACTTGAGCCTTTCGCCATGTGACGAGATTTGTGTCTTACAATCTCCTTATTCTCATTATGCTTCCTTACGAAAACCCATTTATTACTAATTGGTTTAACATTGGGTAGTTTTGGAGCAACAGGTCCAAACACAATTCTTCTCGCTAAGGAATGTAATTCATCTTGGGTTGCTTATTTATACGTTGTCACTCAACAATAGTATGTGGTACCATGTCATCATTGCTCTAACTGGCTACTGCGTATATGAACATATCATCGATGCCGGTCTTGTTTCGCTATAAAATATCATCTAAGCTAGCATACTCGACACATATTTCAATATTATCGGGATGATGAGAAATTGGTGTTTCTTCGGAAACACGCTCCTTCTAATATATCATTGTGATCCTTAATGATTTCGTGTGACAAAACAAATGCAACAAAACTTCTCCTCTACTGAGGTAGAACATCCTTAGAATAGACCGGTTTTTTTCTTTTATTGGGAAGATCATTAGACTGGATTGTCGATAGCAACGTTCCCGCCTGGCGGGATGACCAGTGCAACATGTTCAATCGGAACATGGCGTCGTATTGGGACATGTATCTTTGCAGGCACATTAGCAACAAGGATATTTGATCTTGTGGCATTTGATAAGTCACTGAATGTGTCTGGTAGTTGATTAGCATCATTTTATATACTTAGGATTCATTGCACCTCCTTATCACTATCTGCAATAAAGCAATCCATAGAAACAAACTGGGTACGTACCACGTTATTTCACATCGTTCCTTATCAACGTTAACGTATAAATATCCCCTTAACGATTGGAAAATTGTCTCATCAAAACCACAATATGCATGTCTAGCATTAAAGAGATCGCTTGTCAAGGGCTCTAACGAGGATTCATAACTGGCACATATTCCTTGTCGTTTTCGAGGTCCAAATTTTTGAACGCTTTGGAGGTTCAATTAGAGCATTGACTAAGCACCTAGACATACGTAAATGTGAGACATCATGCTCATATCTAGTTACCAACTGGTATGCAAAAATTGGTTAGTTGGTCATGGGCCTTAGACGAACCAATACAACCGCGTTCAATATCATATAACATCATGCAGAAACCTTTCATGAATATTTTGTTACGATAGTTATCCCTTTTGTCGATGATTATCTCTTTCTGAAGAATTGCAATTTTATCATTGTTTCTTGTCATTGTGATCCTTATGAAATTGATGTATATAGTAGTGTTTCAATCATACTTGTAATACCAAAAAGGTTTTCAAATATGTTTTAAAATCTCTTATTTTGTGACATTGTCATCTTGAATGCATTAATAAGAAACACATGGAAAAAACATTTAGGAAAAACTTTGGAATCAACTTACTTTGAGTCACTTGATTAATGGGAATCCACTTGTATGCATGGAGATGATTATGCCCTTTTTACGTGTTCAAATGAATTTTCAAAAATCTATTGTGATTCATATATACCAATATGTGCAAGTCCTATAGAAGAATGTCTAGAATTGATAAAATTACTTCATTATTTTTTAATATGACTAAAATGTCTAGGCATGAACATGAAACATTTTGAATACTTCAAAGTGTTTCCAGAATGAAATCCAAGATCACTTCGGAAGACCGTAAATCCAATAAATGAAATCTCCGATAAAGTCTAAATATTTTAGATAGTTTATAGTTTAATCCCAACTTTATTTTTTGAACAGAAAAGTCTCGATTATTTTATATTTTGTCAAATTAACAAAATAATAATTTTTTTTCAACAGAAAATCATAAATTATCATATAAAATTAAATAATCAAGATTTTTCTGTTAAAAAAATAAATATTATAACTAAACCGCAAAGTGTATGTTTAAGAGAATTGATTCGTACACAACAAAATTTCTCCATACACAACAATTTATGCTTTAAAATGTTGTATTGTACAACTCCATTAAACATAAAATATTGTATACATAAAAAAATTGTTGTATATGAATCATAAAATATTGTATACATAAAAAAAATTGTTGTATATGAATCGCTTTCTTAAATTACTATGTTAAATAAAAACTTTAAGTTAATTTCATTTGACTTATTTTGGAAGTATTCTCTTAAGGATCGGTATGGCGTAACTGACTTTTAGGTCCAAAGAAATAAACAGTTACGGTGACAGAACGATACTATTCTGACAGCTCAGTAAATAAATATGGCGCGGCATTGGATTATTGGTCCACAAGCTAACATGTGTCCCACCGTCTTCACTGTTTAACGAATGCTTGTCGACCTTACTGATTACAAACATGATCCCTACACTATTCTACTTCTAACAATTTAGTCCCTATACTTCTCTTATTATTTCAATACATTCCCTTTGACTGGAATAACGATTAAGGAATACTTGTCGACATTAGCAATTATAAACATGATCCACATACTAATCTACACGTTACAGTTTAAATCCCTCTACTTCTGAAATTATGTGTACCGTAATTAAAGAAGAAATATTTTAGAGTTATTTACTAAAATATTATTTATTAGTATTGTATCGTTATTTATAATTATAGTTTTTAAGAGGATGTTTGGTTAAGAGGCTCTTTGGTAGGCTTTTACTTGAGAAATTAAGAGGCAAGCTCTTAAAAATTCAGATTTAGATTGTTTGGTAACATCTTAATTTTTGCCTCTTAATTTTTAAGAAGACTCTTAATATTTCAGATGCGGGGCTGTGTCTGAAAATAAAAAAGACGCATTTTTTCCTTCTTTACCCTACGCTTCTTCCCTTTCTATTTCTCACAACTCCTTTTCCATCCCACACCCTCCGATGATCTGCAACCTCCACCGGCCCTTCGCCACCAGCTGGTCTCCTCCCATCTCCGATCAATTCCAGTGCTGACCACCTCCGACCGACTCTTGCACCGGCCACTACCGACTGATTCGATTTTTTCTTCCTTCTTTTGCCCCAACTCAGCTTTGACCGCCAACATCTCTGATTCGCACATCTCCGATGCCGTTACACAACCCAGTAGATTGTACGGTACCGTCGCCCCTATAATCGACCTCTCACAACACCAACACCCCATCTGCTCCAACCAGTAAAATTCTCTTGTTCTTGATGTTCCGATGTTTTTTCTTTCCCTGAAATCGATCAATTTATTCTTTATTTTTTTCCCTGAATTCGATTTTCACTAGGCCACTATATTATTTGTGGATTTCCTGGTTAGCATACATATTCCTTGTGCTTGATTTTCTTTTTGCAAAATTTCAATAATCAACTACACATACAAACAGATTGTGAAATGTGCAAATAATGAACCCTTTCATATTTCAGAAAGATATTGTATGCCTAATATATTGTGTACAACTATTTCTAATGAGTGAAGATTTGAAATATGATGACCATCAGAGTTATTTTGATTTTTTTTTTTAAATCAGATGACCATCTAGATGCTGAAATTATGTGTATTTCTTGATGTTGGAATCTGATGCGGTGATGTTTGGAATGCTTGGAGTGTTTGAAATGCCGAAATGATATGTGTATTTCTTGATGTTGGAATGAATGATGCTTGTGCGGTTATTAAAAGAATTAAGTAGAGGTTATGGGTTTTGTTTTTTTGTTGTTTTGTAGGGATGTTTTCATTGAGCTTCTAGATGAATTTGCTGATAAAGTGAATTAGTTAATGAGCTTAAAGTTTGAACATTCATTTGGTGAACCTCATATCATTGATTTGGAATAACTATTAAGGGTTTTTCTTTCAAGAATGTGTTTGTACTTGTCATGATATGTAAGAAATAGCAATGTATTTTTATTGATTTCTTTATTATAGAGTCAAACTTTCACCTCTTCCTATTAGACCATTGTATTTTGAAAAATCTATTTAGTTAAAGCAATGTCATCCAAAACAAAGCAACTTTGATTGCTAATTGGATTAGATTTGTCAAATATTTATGTTTGATTTTGATTTTTGTTTAGTTTGGATTTTGTATGGTGTATATATATATATATATATATATATATATATATATATATATATATATATATATATATATATATCCAAGAAGTTGGTCCAGTTATATTCTAAACAAAATCATTTTTTCAGAAAAAATAATACAAAAGGGTAAAATTGTCATTTTTATAATTCAGACAACAATTCAGAGGTTCCAACCAAACAGCATGATAAAAATTCAGATATTAAAAATTCAGACCCTCTTAGAAATTCAGACCTCTTAAAAATTCAGATCTTAAAAATTCAGATTCTGCCAAACAACCCCTAAGTCTATTTAAAATGATAAACACTTTTTAATTTATAGTTTATTAGCTTATAGCACTGATAAAACTAAGTTTTTAAAAAAATGTTTGGATTAACTTATCCTGTGTCAAAAATATATAAGTTGATAAGACATTTTTAGTTTTGGCAAAATCACCAAAAAAGACGTCCTAGAAATGTTAAACAATTATAAGTTATAAGAAGTTTTGATAAGTTAGGAGTTATTAACTTATCAAAAATGATTTATCTCCGATCCCAAACCACTATAAGTTGTTTTTAAAAAGCAGCCTATCCAAACACTCATTTTTAATTTGTTCCGGTGTGCAACCGGTAATAAGTTAAAAAACTCTTTTTTTAAGCTTAGGCAAACACCCTCTAAGTATGAAACAAAATAACCTTCACCCTTGCGAAATACTTATAGTGAATTCGTAGTTTTCGGTTTCAAATTTGATGTTTTTAAACAAATTAGGCCCTTCGGAATACATACAAGCTGTCAATATCGGGATCTTACCTAAGATTGTTTTATGTGCTACAACATCGTGATCGTAAGATCGAATCGGAATCGAAAGATCCTACCAAAATGAACTCAGATTCAAATTTGCTCGTAAAGTTTTGGATGTGCAATATACATTATTACTCGATGTAGATATGGAGCCAACTTTAACTTTTTAAACATGAACCATAATTTTTGTTACTGCAAACCGTAAAAATTAGGAATAAAACATTTCAATTACAAAAAGAAACAAGATCATTATGATCTATAACTAAAGGCTTGAGATCATAAATAGAATATCATGAGTGTAATCTGCCTAATATGTGATGAATTGATGAAGTGATGAGGCTCTATGAGGTTTCTTGCAACTTACGATGCTCGATTTCAAATTAAATATACGAATTTTTCATGTTCGACTATATAATAAAACTAGAAAGGTGGGATCGGATTGTATTATGATCTTAAGATCCTACTTGCGATCTTAAGATCCCACTATAGATCTTGTTTTATATAGATTCTAGTGAGAACGTGATCATTTTTGACGTGTAGAATCTTAAAATCGTAAGATCTTAAGATCAAGATCGGAATCTTAACAACCAACGGAGAGGCTCGTGGTATATGTGGAAACGACCACTAACCGTGAACACCCCCACGTTGTTAGTGGTCGGTAGTAGTCGTGGTGTATTATGGTGCATACAATGGAACACAATGCCAGTCAATTTCTTTCTCGCTCTATGTCTCTCTATCTCTCTCTAACTTTCTCTATATTACAAACAAGGGAAATTGTCAGAAAAGTCCCAATATTTTTAGAAAAGTTACACTTTAGTCCCAAGATTTTTTTTTTGAACATAAAAGTCCCGATTATTTCATTTTGGCTCAAGTTTACAAAAAAGTCCTTTTTTTTCTTTTAACATGAAATGACATATTATCGTGTTTTTACAAATAATCGGGACTTTTATGTTCAAAAAAAAAATCTTGCGACTAAAGTGTAACTTTCCTGAAAATATTGGGACTTTTCTGACAATTTCCCTACAAATAATTACAATATTTTTTATTTAAATAATAAAAAAGAGGGACATAGTGATCTGGAGTGATATGTATACCAATTTTTAGTGGTTTTGTGTGGTGATGGGATGTCAGTGATGTGTCACCCACCACATTTGTGGTTATTGGTGGGTACTCCTGATGACCTTATCTAATAGTGTTATTCTCCTTTTGTGTGGTGATGGGATGTCAGTGATGTGGCACCCACCACATTTGTAGTTATTGATGGGTACCCCTGATGACCTTATCTAATAGCGGTATTCTCCTTCAATGGTAAGCCGTAAACGGTTCGCAGCCGTGAACCCTTCCTCGGACCGTAAACCCTCGGAATCTTATCTCCTCGAGAAGCGTTTTCGGCCGCAAACTCGCATGTGTGTGTGTGTATATATATATATATATATATATATATATATATATATATATATATATATATATATATATATAAAGTCCAGATTTTTCTCTCATTCTTACAACTCTAGCCGAAAACTCACACTTCTCTCTCAAGATCTTCAACCGAAAACACCATTTCTCTCTCGAGTATCATCCTTCATCCTTTGAATCTTCATAGGATCTTGCCTTGATCTTTAAGTGTTCTTCATTTCATCAAGAACACCAACCGCAAACACTTGAATCTCCTTCATTTCATCAAGAACACCAACCGCAAACTCAAGATCATCAAGATCTTCATTGGGCCGTGAACCATTGAGGCTGGCCGTAAACACATAGAAGTCTTCCATTTAGCTTCTAACACTCTTATTTGTAACTTAAACTTACAAATTAGTCCAATTCCTTATCATTCTCATGGTTATATACACTAGTTGTTTACATATATATTACATAAAATGCTTATAGGATTCGTTTTGCCTTGGGATCTAACTTGTGGAAAAACATCCTAAATCGAACCTTCAATCGAATCACTCACAAAAGGTGAGTTCATACCCTACATTTTTATGATTTTTAACTGTTTTAGGGGGGAATACAAATGAAACACAATAAAAATTGTGTTAATATCTAAAATGTTTTTAATGTTTTTAGTGTTTTTAAATTGTTATAATTATCAAAATTACATATTTATATCTGTGTAAATTATATAATTTGGATTTAGAAGATTTAGAATATGTAATTTGACCCCATTTCATGTTCCTTGTTTGGTTGTGGGCTTGGGGTAAAGTTATTTAATCAAAGGTCTAATTAATCATAATTATATAAATATTACATTTATATAAATATAAAATGGTTTTCAAACTGGTTAGTACTGTTTGAGTACAAACAATAGATTTGATAGAACAACAATATTACAGATTCTTACAAAAGTTTGCATTACAGTAAAACAAACAGTAAACTATAATAAGTATAGTTAGAAAACTTATTCATTGGTTTCAAGGTTCAGAATACATAACAGAAAACAAACAGAGTACACAACGGAAAACAAGTAGAGGACATTTTTCAGAAAAGAAACAGAATACTTTACTGAAAACAAACATATAAATTATAGTTTGTGAAACTTACTTACAGTGTATTTATTTCAAAGTAACTTTTCATTATTTTACGCATAATCATCAATATAGCATTTGTGAGACAATCTTCACGTACTTTTCTAAGTACCAACCAAGTCCTGAAATTATAACCAGAATCTCCTGGAGGGGGAGCGTGACACTTGTGTATAGATCTATACAGGACTGACAATCCCGCACCAGAGCTGCTTGCAACAGCTAGGTCGGCAGACCTGTGGTGACAAATGTTGTAGCTTTTACGATGCCTGAGGAACGTCGTGTTCAGGCCATCTTAGGTCATCTAGTATGGTTATAATAACTCACAATTTGGTATTGAATAAAATGATTAGTGTATGAATAAGGAAACAAGTTTTCACATAGTTTTATTAAAATGAAACTATAATACAATGTTTTACAAGTATAAGTACAAAATACTATTTCAGTACAGAGAAACATACTTTTCATGAATTCTAGTGAACTAAATTACAATTTACCACATTAGAGTACAGTAACTTTCACACGTTTTACTTACATTATACTACAACAGAAAATATAGGATTTTCTGGGAAAACATGATTACTTTATCAAAGAACAAGAAAAAAAAATTCAGTTATAAACATACTTATGAACTCACCAACTTAATTGTTGACACCTTTTCAAAACTACTTGTATTCTCAGGGAAACAGTAAACAGGTACATCCACAGTTTTTGAGAAGACGGAGCTATATAAACTCATGTATTTTAAACTTGTACTTTTGGTGTTATATATACTATGTTTTGAACCCAGATGTAAAACTTATAACTTTGTAAATACAATGGTTGTTGTACTTTGATTACTATTTTGCATTGTTGTGATACTGTACATGACGTCCTCCGCCCCCGAATATTTCCGCCGTTCTGGTTTGGGGTGTGACAATTTACGTTGTAACCTATGTCAGATAATAATTATGACATCCTTGGTATTTTAATATTATAAAACAATGTTTGTTATCTCAAAATGTTTTATTAAACTAAGATTTTCTACAACAAAGACAATTGATATTTTAAAGTGTAAAGAAAAAGTTTTAATTGGTTTTGAGAAAAGGGGGGATATCACATAGTCGATCCTATTTCTAGAAGTAAGTAGTGTGTTAAGATTTTCATGGAGAATTGGTAGATTGTCCCATGAGATGGACATATAATAGATAATGCGACAAATATTCATGAGTACTTAAAATAGAGATTTTAGGTATTCGGGTAGCCGCAATTAGAGATTATTTCATGGATTTTGTCATAAGTAATTCTAAGATGATAATATATCATATTCTTCAAATAGATATGCATGAGATTTTTTCCTACAATATATTGTATCTTTCTTTTTCCTTGACATTGTTCATAACGGACAGACATGTTGGGATTGACCAAATATGATATGGGGAATAAGCAAAATCTATGGTTAAAGTTTATTTTGTCCTTCTACCTTAATAAGGGAAGTCGATATCATCGGGCTCCTCGATGATTTGGTGTTGACAATCAAACGCTTGGCCAGGATGGGACTGAGTTGATCAAATCAACAATACAGTCTGATGTGGTAATCATAAATCTCTATCGAGAAACATAATCTTGAACACTAAGATTGACCTCTTATCAATGAATCAAGTTCCTACATATATCTTGAAGAGAAAAGGAATATTTGATCATTTTTTAAAGGGTTGTTTTATTGCATGGTTGTAGTAAGTACAGTAGTTGCATTGGACGACACACTCTCCGTCTATTACTAATGAATATTAGCCTACACAATGTTAATGATTTATACAAGTGACAGATTTTTGGAAATAGTGTCCACATTCACAACAGTTGGTAATAGTATTATTAATATCAGAGTCCTTTTGGGTTACATGCAAGGACAATATTAAGCAATATTGACTTCAGAAGAATTATAAAGGTTTAGTTTGTTAATTAATTAAGTGTTTAATTGATTAATTGAAACTTGCAGACTTAAAGGAGTTTAAGTGTAAGAATCTGAAAGTCAGATAATTACAAAACTTAAGGATAATTACTTAATGACCAAATAATTATCCCATAATGGTTTTAAACCTTTCCTTAAAATAGAGGGTCATAAAACTGAATTCAAGAGTTGATGCCAAGTGCATAAACCCTAGAAAATTCGGTAGCCTCTAGCCCTTCTCATATTCATGAATATCCTTGATCGTCACGACACAAAGCCTTGTTAATCGTGACGCACCTTCGCGACAGTAACTCTAATCATCTAGGGTTTATGTGTTGCAGTTTTCTAGAGTTTGTCAAGTGTTGTTGGTCTGATCTTTGGGTGCGACTACATTAGATGGATTCTCTTTTGGATCCTACATCATCCGATCAACTGGATAGATGCACGATAGCAAAGGCTCTGAATGCATGTATCTTTTACCTTTCTATAGTTGATTTATTTTGGTTGCTTTAGATTGATTGAACTTGGATCTGACTATTGGGTTCATGAGTTTTTTTTTATGTTTGCGTTGTACGTCTATGTGGCCTGTTAGAATGCTTATAACCCAACGAATAATGATCCATAAATTATAATAAAATCATGTTGAAAAATATTATGTTTTTGAGCGACACAAAATAAAAAGTAAGTTTATGAACCAAAAAGGACTAATTACGAATATATCGAACATATGATTGTATTACAAATATAATAAGCTATATAGTTAGTAAAATTCTAACTAATTATATTTTTTATTTTTGATAAATTTATTTTATACATAAATATATAAAAATAATTATAAATTTTATAAAATAAGAATAATTAAAAATATTATTTTTAATAGATGTATTTACTCTCATAAAAGCAATACATAATAGAAAAAATTACAAAAATGGTCCATGTGGTATGCATTTTTTCCGGATTTTATTCTAAACCCCAACTTTTTTGGATTGAAGACATTTTTTACCATGTTTGCTTATAACTTTGGTCCCTTGAAAAATTGAAAAGACTAAAATAACCTTCTTATACATTTTTTTTAATGTTTTTTCTATTTAATTTAAAGTTTTATTAATTAAAAATATAGGACCCACGTCTCTCTCTCTCTCTCTCTCTCTCTCTCTCTCTCTCTCTCTCTCAGTTAAGAAAAAATCCACCCTCTCCGATCTTCTTCTTCCACCTCACCTATAGCTCAAATCCATATTCATGGGTCAAAAATTAGATGAGTAATCAGAAGGGAAGGTGCAACTACAAAAGCAAAGCTGAAGGAGTACATTAATGCACTACATAAATCGGTATCAGTTACTTAACTCCATGAATCGTCACTTATTTTGCAAAACAGGTCAGATTGTACTCCTGTAACCTCTTTGTCAACAAAAAACCAATCAAATACCAACACCATCTTTTTCACATATAGTCATCTCTCTCCACACCTACAACTGCCCAAACCTGTTTGAGTGTACTCATTTATTGGACCAAAAGATGCAATCTGGAAATGGTTGGATCTTAGAACCCTAAATATGAATAGGGGGTTTTCCCCATTGTTGAATCTAGACGAAAAAGGGTCAACAAAAATATTACCAACATCAATTCAAAGCTCGATGTAAGTGAAAAAACAAACATGGGGTTTCCTCGTTGTTGAATCGCTAATGTAAGTGAAAAAACGGCAGGGTCAAAGACCCACTAAGGCACCAACGAACCCATCTTCATCTGAAAAAATCTCTCTGTCACCAACGAACCAGTAGGTGTTTCTCTTTCCACCAATGTTTTTTCCGACATCAATCCATCGTCTCCCTGTCTCTCTTTCTTTCTAACAGGTCTAAAGATGGTTGGGGAAGAAGAAGATGATGGTAGGGCGAAATGGAGTGATCGGTCCATACGATTTAGATGAAAAAACAGCATTGGTGGCAGGAGAAAAGGGGATTCTGAGTATCGTAGCTTTCATGGAAGGAGGTACCTTTGTTGTATTTCCATAATCCAAAAGCTATGGTTGGACACCAAAAAAATTAGGGGAAAAGAGACAGAGAATGTTCTTAATTTAGTAGGTGTAGATGTGGTTTCCTAATTTTTTTATTATTGGTGTTTGTATGTTTTCTAGAGTTGCAAGTTCATGAATGAAAATGATGGTAAGAAGAAGCTACGAGAGAGAGAGAGAGAGAGAGAGAGAGAGAGAGACCCTTTCTTATTTTTTAATTACTAAAATAAATAAATAAATATTAAATTAAAAAAGTTGAAAGGAAAATGAAAAATAAATACATGAAGGGTATTACATTCATTTCAGTTTACCGAGGGACCAAAAACGCAACGAAACTAGCTCAAAAGGACCTTCAATCCAAAAAAAATTGGATGTGGACCAAAACCCGGAAAATATGCATACCACAGGGACCATTTTTGCAATTTTGTCTACATAATATAAAGTATTGAAAGGGAAAAAAATGAGTTAAATGATAAAGAACATACCCAAGGGAAAGAGCTTCGACGTGTTTTTCTTTATAAGGTTAAGGACATGTTTTTTTGGTCAAGATATATTTGCAAGATTTAGAAGACCTAAACCCATGTCTTCTTGGAGAAGCGGACACAAGGTACGACAAGTTATTACAAACCACTTTCTGTAACACCCTGTTCCGAATTGTTTCCTAATTCGGGGCTGCGACCCGAAGATCGATTATTATAAGGCTTAGGGCCTTTGGGAAGATAGTATTAGACCCCCCTCCTTTGGGTGTGGAAAGTGTTGATTCGATGACCCGGAAGTTCGGTTCGTGTTTTGGAGCCCAAGGGTACATCGATAACGTGTCAGTTCGGGACTTTATGGATTTTGGATTGTAATTCGAAAAGCGTTAAGGTAAGGTTGAGTTGATAGAAGTGTAGAGCTCCTCATTACCTTTTCGTGGATATAAACAACGTCGAAATCGGACGTAGAACGAATAAGTTATGGCTTCCGGAAGTTTGATGGCTTAAGAGCTAAGCCTAGTACGTTGGGCGTACAAGGAAGTACGATGGGCGTACAAGGCAGAAGGATCGTGGCCACCTTATGGAGTACGTTGGGCGTACTAGGAGTATGCGAGGCGTACTCCAGCCAGATGAAAACCCTAATTTTTAGGATCTTTACCCTATTTAAGGACCTTAAGTCCCTCAAGTCCCTTACCTTTTCAACCTCCATTTCTCTTATAGTGCAAATCTCAAACCCTAACCCACCTTGAGTGGATTTGTGAGCTTTCTTGAGTGTTTGTGGTGTTCTTTAGTGACTTTGAAGGATAAGGAAGCTTGGGAAGAAGCAAGGATGAGGAAGGAGCTTGTAGATCCAGAAGTTTGGTACCATTTCCAGCCTAGTGAAGGTATAAAGTTTGAATCTTGATCATTGTAAGCTTATATCTCGGATTAGGGTAGAATATGGCATCTTTTGGTCCCATGGTTTGGTTTTTTGGAGTATAAGCAACTCCAGGCCATTTGAGCTGTCCTTTTGGACTCTTGGGAGTGTTTTGAGTCATAAAAATCGGATCTTTGTGGTTAAGACTCAACCATGCAAGTGTTAGTGACCATCCAAGTGAATTAATGGACTTAATTCATGGTTTGAGCCCCATCCATGCATGCAAAAGCATAAAGTTTGCAACTTTATGGCTTAAGATGTTATTTTAAGCTTGGATATAAGTTTTGGACGCAAAGGTTGCATGGATTAAGACTTTGGAATAAGAATGGGTTGACTGGCCAGTACGCCGGGCGTACTGTAGAGTATGTTGCGCGTACTGGGTCAGTGTCCCGAATCCGGATGAGCATCAGCGTATGTTGGGCATACGAGCCATGTACGTCGCACGTACGCAGTCTGTGGGCTTAGGTGGTTTTGGGCCCGTGTGTTAATGATAGTACTGGTGCACTACAGAGAGATCGCTTCAGAGTTCGGAAGGCAACCTCCTGCTTTTCTGTCCATTCAAATGGCACGCGCTTTTGTGTAAGCATGGTAAGTGGCTTGGCTGTTTTGGAGAAGTTCTGAATGAATCTCCTGTAATAGTCTGCGAGACCTAAAAATTGACGAATTTCAGTGGGTGTCGTTGGGACTGCCCATCCTTCAATGGCTTTAATCTTAGAATGGTCCACATGTATCCCTTCTTGACTGACAACATGACCTAAAAAGTTTACGCTACAGAGCCAGGACTCACACTTAGAGAGTTTTGCGTATAACCTTTCGGTTCCTAGGGTTTCCAAGATTTGCCGGAGATGTCTGTTATGCTCCTTTTCGCTTCGAGAATAGACTAGGATATCGTCGATGAAAACAATGACAAAATTGTCGAGGAATGGTCGGCAGATTCGATTCATCAGGTCCATGAATGCGGCAGGGGCATTCGTTAGACCGAAGGGCATTACAACAAATTCATAATGTCCATAGCGAGTTCGGAAAGCGGTTTTGGGGATATCCTCTTCCCGGACCTTGAGTTGGTGGTATCTGGATCGCAGATCTATCTTAGAGAAGTAACTTGCTCCTTGAAGCTGGTCGAAT
The DNA here is from genome assembly GCF_052849685.1 of Lactuca virosa. Classification (NCBI taxonomy): domain Eukaryota; kingdom Viridiplantae; phylum Streptophyta; class Magnoliopsida; order Asterales; family Asteraceae; genus Lactuca; species Lactuca virosa. The sequence goes on from NC_136432.1 coordinate 199,868,310, forward strand.
AGATCGTCGATTCGCGGAAGTGGGTAGCGATTTTTGATAGTGAGCTTATTCAGTTCTCTGTAATCGATACACATCCTAAAGGATCTGTCCTTTTTCTTAACAAAGAGGACCGGAGCTCCCCAGGCTCAGAAGCTAGGTCGGATGAATCCTTTGCTCAAGAGTTCGCTAAGTTGGCTTGACAGTTCTTGCATCTCCGCAGGAGCCGACCTATAGGGTGATTTGGCAATGGGCGTAGCTCCGGGCACAAGGTCAATTCGGAACTCGACTTGTCTTTCTGGGGGTATCCCCGAAAGATCTTCAGGAAAGACATCCGGGAAATCGCAAGCCACTGGGATGTCTCGAATATTGACCTCTTCCTTGGACTTATCCACTATGTGACCTAGAAACGCCAAGTCCTTCTTTTTTACATACTTCTATGCCTTACTACACCAGATAAGACGAAGGTTCGTACTGGGTTTGTCCCCGTATATAATTAGGGTTTCGTGGTTAGGGAGATGAAGGTGAACGGCCTTCTCGCAACACATAATTTCGGCATGATGGGGGCTCAACCACTCCATGCCGATAATCACATCAAAACTCCTAATAGTTACAGGCATCAAGTTTATTTAAAAGGCGTGGTGATTTAAGGTTAGGGTACATCCTACATAGATTTCCCCAGTTGATTCTGTTTTCCCATCAGCCATTTCCACCGTAAAGGTTTCATTAAGCTTTTGGGGTTGTTGTTTTAGCAAATGTTTGAATTTATTACTCACAAAGCTTCGCTCTGCCCCGGTATCAAACAGGATGCATGCATATGAGTGGTTAAGGAGAAACGTACCGGTGACAACAGCGGGATCCTGAACCCCTTCTCCTTGACCCATAGTCAGCACTCTCCCTGCTCCTTCATTCCCTTGGTTGTTGACATTAGGGCTGTTTCGACGGAAATGCCCAGTCTTTCCACATCCATAACAGGTGTGGCTTGCCCCAGTGTTGTTGCCGCTGTTGTTGGTGTTGTTGTTGTTGTAGTTGCGGTTGTTGTTGTTGTTTCCCTGTTGCTGGTTCTGGGGAGGATAGGTCCTGCAGTATTTTGCCGTTAGATCCTTTCGGTTGCAACTGGTACAATGCATCTCCCTGCATTCGCCATTGTGATGGAGATTGCACTTGTTTCACTTTGGGAGATTCCCAGAATACTGCTTAGGGGCACTTGGAGTGGATGAGACTGGAGCATGTGGTGTGGAGGGAACTTGGGTGGTTGCAACATTAACTGTCACTGTTTGTTATTTCTTTGACGACTCTGAGCCTTGTCGTCCCTTCCTCTTGTTATTCTTTCCTTTCTTGTTGTCACTCTCCTTCTTGTTTTTAGTTTCCCCTGACTTCTCACCCTTCTTAGTGTTGTGGTCGTATAACTTCTTGGCCAACCTCTTGGCACTGTCAAAAGTTTCAGGATTCGCAGCAATCACGTTTCCTTGAATTGGGGAGGTTAATCCCCAGATGAATCTTTCGATTTTCTTCCCTTCAGAAGTAATCATGCCAGGGCACAACAGAGACAGTTCGCTAAACCTTGTTATGTAGGCATCGATGTCGGAGTTTCGAACAGTGAGATTCCATAGCTCTTGCTCCATTTTCTGAACTTCGCCACGCGGACAGTATTCAGCCATTAGCATTTCCTTTAGTACCGTCCATGACATGACATTAGCCACTGGAAGAGTCATAGCCTCCACATGTCCATTCCACCAGGTGAGAGCTCGATCAACAAATGTACATGCTGCAAACTTCACCTTGACTTCATCCGGGCATCCGCATATCTCGAACACTGATTCCACCTTTTCAATCCATCTTTTCAGGGTTATCACTCCCCCTGTTCCATTAAAGGTTCGTGGCTTAGCGTTGGTGAAGTCTTTGTAAGAGCATGTCTTGGTAGGTCCTTGATTTATCCCGTTGTTTGAACTTCCAGCCCCCTGCCCGTTTCCTCCACCATTGTTCCCATTGTGGATTTGCGCCATGCCTGCTGTGACTGCAGCAGATACAGCTGCTTGAAACGCAGCTGAGTCGATTTCCGGTGGTGTCGGTGGTTGATTATTTCCGCGGTTTGGTCTTTGCGGCATCTTGCTGTTACGGAACAGAAAGATGTTGAGTATGTATTGTTTTTAAGTTGGGAATTTCGTGAATCGATTTGCACATCTAAGTGTTTCCATAAATTTACACTAAGCAATAAGAATATAAAACACATAACAGATAACAACATCACAAATAAACACATAATATTTTCCACTAATATTATTCGTACTTTGATACATGAAAATTTGCTCGAAAGAGCATACATAAAGGTACAAAGTTCGACAGCATAACGACTCTATGAGTAGTGTAATAACTTAAACATGGAGTCGGTAGTACATAATATAGTGCGTACAAAAGAAACCTAACACTAGTAGAGAGGTCTACTGGTCCGAAGTGCTCTGAGATGCGTCGGGTGGTGGGGCTGATGATGTGGATGCGCCCTGAAGACGTTCTGTGGCCCGTAGTCTATCCTCCCAAATTGCTTGACGTACCTGAAAGTTATGGATTACTTCTTGAGTTTCTCGTTCCGCTCTTGCCACTACGACGCACATCTGATTCAGTTGCTCGGCCGTGTCCTAGGCTAGGTCGCCCGTGTTCCGTAACCGCCTCACCATGACAGGAAGTGCCCGGTCGGCTGGCCCTCCGTCTCTCAGATCATAAAATTCCCTGACCATCCCATATGGGGGTCGCTGCCCCTGCTACCTGCTCCATCTCCAAATATCCACGCCCCATGGAGGCGTGGGGCCATTTGGGCCTAACCGATGAGCGGGCACCCTAATCGGGTAAGGTGGGTTGATGACTTCGGACTCCGCGTTCGAATCGCCATCGCCGTCATCACCGGGTTCTTCCTCGGACTCCCCTTCGGGGTCTTCTTCGGCCTCTTCTTCTTCCAAGTCTACCACTGGCTCAGCAGGTCCGCCTTCGACTTCCGCTTCAGGTTCCTCTTCAGACTCCTCCTCGGGGTCTTCTTCAGGTTCCTCTTCCAGCCATACGTTATTTCCCTGGTTAGGGAAATACGGATCTCCAGGATGATGGAAGCCGCCATACTGTCTGCGAGAGGGTATATAAATAAACTATTATTACTCCTAAGATTTGTTATTTATATATAAAAAAAATTGGGTTGATGCGCTCTTCTTGTTTAACAGTAGGGTATGCCTTAGGTTTACTGACCATCGCGATCGTCCCAGGGCATGTGATAGTTGTATTACGAAGAAATGTAGTTGATCAGACTACATTCATCCCTAATACAACTGTGAACAGTCCTGGCTTAACCGGGATGTCAGGTTTTCCCAATCATCTTCTTTGATTTGTTATTATGTTCATTTTTCTAAGTCGCACAAGTAAGAGTGTTTATTAGTATATTTTATTTGTTTTGTTCAGAGTTATTTAGTCCCTTGTTGGGTTTATAGTTGCATATCAATGTGTGGTTAGATATGCCAGTTCACTATAAACAGAGCTCTGATACCAACCTGTCACACCCCCGAACCAGACGGCGGAAACGTCCGAGGGCTCGCGTGACTTAAATTGAAATATCATCACAATGAATATACATGAAACATAACATAAACATCACCATGCATTAATACATTACAACTGACCTTGTTCACATCAAGTACATTGTCTAAATATTACATATCCATAGCATAAATTGTTTGAGAGTTTTCAAAACATAACATCCTAACACACTTGGTATTGTTCTTCAGCTTATCTGTTACCTGAGAATACAAGTTATTTTGAAAACGTCAACATATATAATGTTGGTGAGTTCATAAGCAGGTTTGATATGAAAGTATTTTGTATAGTTTGTAAAACCTAGAAAATCCGATATTTTCTGAAACGGCAATTGTTTATACAATAGGTGTGATGATCCATAAGTATATGCGTGAATGATTTCAATACGTGTAAAAATGATATGTTTCTCATGATAAATTCTTGCATTATAGTTATTGAAAGTACAAGTGAATAATGGTGTTTCCCCGGAAAACCCGATGTTTTCCGATAAAATAGTATGATCGTTTTGTATTATTGTATCGTCACAACGAATGAATATGATTTCCCATGATTATTTAGATGGTATTGGATCTCTATGTGAGTCGTTATAACCATGCATAATAATGACTAGTCCGTCTGTCTTGGCATTCTAGCGGACGCCGGAATTGATTTTAAGATTTTGTCACCATAGACTGGCCGAGTCTAACTGTAGCGAACAGCTTAGGTGTGGGGGAGTCACCCGCGTATAGATCTATAAACAAACTCTCGCTCTCCCTCCAGGAGACTTTGATTATAACTACAGACTACGACCGACACGTATTGGTGTCGTCCGTTATTACTCACTTAATCCAAATGAATTTGAATAACCTTGATTAACTACCTGATTTTTGTTTACTTGAATAGAAGGTAAGCCTAACAGACGAAGAGAAGAGGACTACAAGGCCCTACTAATCACGTATGTTATTTAAGGCTGTCGAGTATACGAAGGACGCGTTAGCCCATTTCGCATATGATTTATTTGGACCTTACTAGCAATGCTAATGGGCCACTGAGGCCCAATAGCATGTAAAAGCGATTGAGGGTCCCTTAGGCATGTAATTGGGTCACAGGAGGCCCAATAAACATGTGTGAATCTATCGGGCCCAATAAACATGATATTGGGCCACAAAGGCCCAAGAACACGTAAAGAAGGTATTTGAGCCCAACTTTTGAATCGCGTATGTTTTATCGAGTTTGAGTTCGTATTGTTGGTATTCGTGGTACGTTAAATGTTTATTTGCTATTTTTAACCCCAAAAGTTATGGTCGTTTTAATTTGGCCCAAAAACATTTAGATTAACCATTGTGACACCTTTTTCTATAAAATGACAGTTTTAGTCCCTTTTTATGAAAATTAACATTTTTGGTCCTTAAACCATTTTTATTGACATTTTCCACCCAAACTTTATTTGAATAGAAATTTTTGCCCAAAACTATTGCATTTTTCATTTCCAGCCTTTATTTGTAAAAAGTTTACATTTTTGGCCCAAATTCCGTAAGTTTTACAATTTTGACCCCAAAATCAAAAACTTTGCATTTTTAGTCCAAATTTGGTAATAAACTCATTTTTAACCCCTGGAAAGTTTATTTACATTTTAGACCCATAGTTTGTTAAGTTTTCCAATTCAGCCCCTCTAAATCTCATTTTTTCGCAACTTTGGGCCCAAAACCCATTAGGCCCACTTTTAAGCCCATTAAGCTAAAATTTATGTTTTTGACCCTTTGAAAAGTGTTATTTTCATAAAAATCAGCTTTTAAACAAATAAACAACTTATAACCCTCATAAAATCGACAAATTACAATTTATACCCAATCTTTGTTATTTTTGTAAAAATGACACTTGTAAGGTTCTTTTGGTTTTGTTTTTCACTTTTTAAACTTAAAGACCCTTAGATCCATGATGTATGTTGTTTATTATGTTTTTGTTTATGATTCTTTCACCCTTTTTTCTATAGATCTCGAAATATAACAAATATTACATATTATCACAACCAATAAACTAAAGAAATCACATGTAGCATGCAAACACACATAGATCATCACATAATACTTGTATTCTCCCCCCAAAAACAAGTAAAAACCGAAAACAAGGGGGTATGAACTCACCTTTGCTTGTTGTTGTCGGTTTTGAAGAAAGAAATGGAAGAGTTTGATCCTAGTAAGCCTTCTTGGGTGGATATCGAACTTAGAGTTTTCTAGGAGTATGATCATGAGTTGGTGTGAGTTTAGAAGAGATTCTTGATGAAACAAAGAGACTAGATTATGGATCCAAGCATCAAATTACCTAGGATGATGATTCTTGTGGAAGAATCTCCTTGAAATGTTCCACGATATCGAAAATTTGAATGGAGAAGAAGAAGCTTTTCTAGAGAGAGTGTGTTTGAAAGAAGTTGATGAAATGTGTGTGTGGGTGTTGTGATCTTTGGCCGTGAGTAATAAGAAGAAGGAGAAGAGAGAGATGAGTGCATGGGAACATGAGATTTGTCTAGTTGTTTGTTGGATAATCCCATAATTAACCCCTAAACAACAATGAGGTGTCATGGCTATTTATTTATTTCTTTTCCCTTTTTTTTCTACTTGGGCCGAGAGGGGGTAAAGGAAAAGAATGGTTTGGGCCTTTTATGCTTGAGTCCATAATATGAGGCCCAATTTGATGGTTTTCGGCCCATTGGGCCTTTAGAGTAGTTCACGGCCCAAATCTTGCATAAAAGAATGGATTTGAGTCCATTAAGGCTAATTGGATTTGTTATGGCCCAATAAGGCCCATTAAAGGTAAACTAGTCCATTTTAGACTTATAAGGCCCAAAAAGGTTAAGTCTCATGAGAGTGGGTCCAATGAGAGCCCATTTAAGAGTTCTAAGCCCAAAATAGTCAAATTGGAAGTTTATTGGCCCATTAGGCCCAATAAGGAAATCCTAGTCCATATTGGACTTAAACCGGGATTTCTAGGGTTTCCAACCTTTTGTTGACTATTTGAGTGTTTGTATAGAGTGTTTGATGGAATTTTGTTGTCATTGAATAAGAATCATACATGCTTTTAAGTTTTAGTTACAATGTTATCCTTGTTAAATGTTTACAAAGCATTAGAATTCCTAGTTGTGACACGAGTCATATGCCGAGTGCGATTTGATATCTTCAGTCTCAGGTGAGTCTTCCTACGCAGTATCCATGGGTCGATGGCACCAATGTCGGCCCACTAATTTATGATGTAGTGTGATGATTGTTTTTGTGAAAATTGTCAGTTATGCCTGTATTTGCTTGATGACTCAGTGATTACTCTTATGATTTTATGTGGTAGTAGTATGGGGTGAAATAGACCTGGTATCTGGTTGAAATAGATCGAAAGGGGTTACAAGCACCCATATATGCTTAATAGTATCCGGTTGAAATAGACCGAAGGTGTAGGCAAGCACCCATATATGCTTGACAATATTCGCTTAAAATAGACCGAAGGGGTAGGAAAGCACCCATATATGCTTGGCAGTATGTTTGTTTCGTATGTGGTATTTTGGGGAAACTCACTAAGCTTTGTGCTTACAGTCTTAAGTTTATGTTTCAGGTACTTCTAGTTCAAAGGGGAAGGGCCCAGCCTGATCGCACCGCATCACCCTATGTTTTCCGCACTTAGTGATTTTGGGAATTTTTACTCTGATAACATGTTACTATGATACTCTATTGACTATTTTGATATTATTGTCGTGTGATTTGAATGAAATTAAAAAACAAAATTTTATCCGTATTTTTGGGACATTACAAGTTGGTATCAGAGCCAGGTTTGAGGGATTCGGGCATACTCTCGGGTGTGCATGGACTCAAATCGAGGGTTTGGTTAGTTTTTCAAAAAAAGAAACATTTTAATATAAGGATTTTTAATAAAAGACAAAGGGTATGATGCGTGCAATCTGCCGAGCTCAAGTAAGTCTTACCAAAATACCCATACAAGTTATATGTTTTATTCTATGACATGAGAATTGCATGCTAGATTAGGGGCTAAGGATCTGCTCAGAATTGCATGATAGAATGCTAGGAAAGATGCCTCTATGTGCCTATCTGTATGAGCTTTTAGATTTGCATGCTAGTATCAGATCAGTTACTTATTAGGATGACATATATAGGGTATGTTTTGAGTCAAGTTACTTGATGTTCGAATGTTGCATGCTTTGTGCTTTAGGAAATTATGTTTGTACCAGCTGACTAGTTGACGAACGCGTTGGGTTACATATTATTACAATTGGATAATTTTAGAATGATAGGTTTAACTCTATTGCGCAACTCTTTTTGGAGTCCAACCGTTGTAGTGTGGGACCTGTCATTCGAAGAATTATCTAGCCCTAGTAGTATGTAATTGTGTTCATGCAGTAGTTAGGTAGTATTTGTAGAAGTTCCTTCTGCAGCTGATAGCAGAGAGGGGTGAGGAAGGGAGTCTTAGGGAGTTCCTATGGGATTCTTTGGTGTGTAGGACGCCTTATAGTTTGAGAAATGTATCAGTTGGGAAGAGTGACTTGGAGGAGTCGGCGTAGTCCTTGAGGAGGGTATAAATAGGTGTGGAAGGTAGTATTAGGTGTGTACTACTGAAATCACAGGATTTATATCCGAGACCAAGAAGACCACAGTGAATCTAGGAAGCTGGTGGGATGAGGAATATTTGGGTATGTACTGATTCTGTATATGATTGCTTTTCAGAATGGTGATGAGCACGCATGCAGGAGGTGCATGTCTTGGTTCAGGCTCTGGTGATGAGCCAATTGGTGGAAGGACTTCCAGAGTACTGAGTTTGCAATGGATTGAGGAGATGGAAGGTGTTTTTCGCACTAGTCCCTATCCCATAGGAGTCAAGGTTCAGTTTGCCTTGGATCTCTTGCATCATGCGGCAAGGAATTGTTGGAAATTGATTGCACAATCTATGACGCTTACTGAGTTGGAGACTGTGAGTTTGTGACCCGGTTCTGGGCGGAGGATGTGTCAACTATCTTAGTGCAACCGTTGGAAAGGGAGTTTGTGAGCTTGTCAAGGTGTAATATCATGAATGAAGGGATTGCTAGAGCCTGTGAGTGGGAGATTGATTTAGAGCACCTCGGGAAGAGGAAGGCAGACTCGTTTCAGACCGTAGTGGGCCAAGCATCGAGGCCCAGGACTCAGGATTCGCGGTTGGGAGGCCAACAGGGTCGGGTCTGTTGTACCAAGTATGGCAGCACCCATGTAGGAGGCTGTCGGGAGACAGGGAGTTGATGTTTCATTTGCAGACAGATGGGTCATTTTGGTAGGAATTTCCCTCGGGAATTGGTTTCGATATGTTTTCGCTGCAACAAAGTGGTCCACAAGAAGGCCGATTGTCCGGAGTTGATGAGATGAGCGGTGAGGACGCCCGCTCCTGCTACTTTGAGGATTACTGATGGTCGCGACTGCAGAGTGGAGGTTCCTGCAGTGAGGAGTCGAGCATTACAGTCATAGGTCGAGGGACCCGAGTTCCATTAGTCAAAGCTGCAGGTATGTGTCGTATTCTTGTCCTTCATGCTCTTATTATTTATGTTTATCATAATAGGTGTGGGATGCTATGTTGGGTGTATATAAGTCCCCATCTAGAAATTTAGTTTTCTTCATGATGATCATGAAATCTTCTTATGCCATTTTGCATACCATAGACCGTGTTTTGAAGAGGATTGAGTACACAACTTAGGAAGCCAACAACCATTCTGATCGTTATTGGGATCAGTGAAAATCCAGGAATCTGCAAGGTGGGCATGTCGAGTTTGATTGCAGGATATGTGAAGGTTCTTCATGGTCTCGAGACAATGAGGGATGGGTGTGATCGTGGGTGTAAGATTGGTAGTTTTCAAGTTCCCACCTTCGAAGCGGGGTTAGTTGTAGGTTCACAGGGAAAGTTGCTCTAAGTGCAAGTGGGTCGTAGAGATGGTTGGGTAACCACTTTGATATTTGAGATGTTCTTCACCGACAACCGACCCATCGCCAAGGACTAGTTGTGGATTTAGCGGAAGGTGCCTAAGGATCTTGTGATTCTTTGAGGTAGTGGGAATGATCACCCGATCTTGGAGCGTACAAGCGATAGGCTTGGCTAGTCAAGGAAGACTAGCTGATGTAAAGCTCAGGATGAAGACTTCTACCATCAGTAGGGATTGAGCAGTGGTAAAACATTACTCTTAAGTAATGAGAAAGCATTATTCGCATGGATTACATTAGTCATTGGGATTGTCAACGGAAATCTAATGGTATCTTTTGGCGAACTTTAAATATCTTGATCCTTCGACATGTGTGTTGTTGAATTGATGATCCATCCGTTCCGGTAAAGGGTTATAGTTCTATTCCACGAGGTGGAGTGGCTTAAGGATTTGTAGTTGTATTGTGGGAAGTACTTGGGATTAGTGTATTCATTGGGTTTTCGGGGAGTATTCATCTAGTTTTGGAATGTGTGTGATCGCTAAGATTGTCTAGTATTAGAATGCTAGTTCTTGTAAGCGCTGGTTGTTAACAAGTTTAAATTATAGGTTACGAGATGGAGTGGAAATCCATCAAATCTTGAGGAGTGGAAGAGCGCAGTCGAATCCAAGTGGGGGAGAATCATTTGGTCTCAGGGGTTGCACGAAAATGGACGATCAGATTTCATTGCACATCGGCAGTGACGCATGGTGGGTATGTGGATGATACAGGTCGAGGGTGGTGTTAGAGCATCCCTGTCTGTTCTTGTCTGATTAAGGCTTGGGGGTCCGAAGCATGTCCTGAACACCTGGTTGGGATATAGTCAGATGCGGGTTCGAATCAGTAAGATTTTGATTGGAATGGTGGATGTGTGGTAAGACCATAGGCGGTGACCATGGCTGAATAGGAGTGTTGTAAGACTGTTGGGTGGTCTTAGCGTTCACTAGTTTGGCAGGTAGTGTGGTAATATTGTAATACTACGAGGTGACCCGTAGCATTCACCTGGTGCCTGAGCAGCTGTGAGGGCATGTTGAATCTATGATTTGGTTCGTAGTCTGTTTGAACTTCATTAATTTCTAACCACTCATGTTTGTCACTGCATTGGCTCGAGAATACTCTGATCAGTTTCCTCTTATTCTAAAACCTCCAGCTGGCTATTTCGGGCCTCCTCCTTTTCGACTATTTAATTCCTGGTTACTAAATAAAGAGTTCAATGTGTTGTTCAAAAGTTCATAGGAATCCTTTCAGGGTTTTGGCACTCCGGATCGTCTTCTCGCTGCAAAACTCAAATTTGTCAAAAATGCCGTTTGGGGTTGGAGCAAGCAAAAATTTAATTGTGAGCACTCAACTTTAATTCAACTCAAAAGGAAGGTGAGAATTTTGGACTCGATTGTCGAATCCTGGATATTCACTGAAGTTGAACGATTGTCCAGGCAGGAAGATATGTAAAAAATCATGGAGCTTGAGCGGTGTGTGAAACTTGATCTTCAACAGAAATCCAGAATCAAATGGGTCATTGATGGTGATGAGAATTCCCGCTTCTTTCATGGCAGTCTCAAACATAAGAAACAAAAAACAAAATTCATGGTCTCAACATAAATGGTGAATGGAACATAGATCCCCTGGCAATAAAATCTGAAATTTTCAACTTCTTTGCAAACAAATTTCGTGAGCACTGGCCTAACAGACCAAAGTTCTTAAACCATAACTTCAAGCGAATTTCCTTAGCCCAATCCTCCTTTCTTAAATTAGAGTTCTCTATTCAGGAGATAAAATATGTTGTTTGGCATTGTGGTGGGGATAAGGCACCAGGACCTGATGGGTACACCTTCAAAATCCTAAAAGTGAATTGGGATACGATTGGTGAGGATATAATTCGTTTCGTCAAATACTTCAAATCCACGGTATCTCTTGCACAAGGATGTAATTCTTCACATATCACTCTTATCCCAAAGGTGTCTAATCCATTAACCCTCAAGGATTATCGCCCTATCAATCTTATCGACTACATGTATAAAGTGGTGGAAAAGTTACTTGCAAACATATTAAAACAAGTAATTGGGTTAGTGGTGGAAGATGTCCAGTTGACTTACATTCAAGGAAAATACATACTTGATGGGCCTCTGGTGATGAATAAATCGGTCTCATGGGCAAAGCAGCAAAAGAAAAAATTATTTATATTCAAGGTTGATTTTGAAAAAGCTTTTGATTCAATTAACTGGGGATATTTAAATTCTGTAATGGATCAAATGAATTTTGGTTGCAAATGGAGGGAATGGATTTCAATTTGCCTATCCTCTACAAAAGCTTATGTCTTGGTGAATGGTGCACCAACCGATGAATTTGAAATATCCAGAGGGGTTCAACAAGGTGATCCTTTGTCACCGTTCCTCTTTATCTTGGCCATGAAGGGACTGAATATCGTTGTAAAGAGTGCCTGTGAAAAATCACTATTCCGTGGGGTCAAATTACCTAGAGACGACCTTTCAGTTTCACACCTTTTCTACGTTGGTGATGCGATATTCGTTGGGGAATGGGACTGTAATAGCATCAAAAAACTTATCTCGTATCCGGAAATGTTTTCATATTTCCGTAGGGCTAAAAGTCAACTTCTTTAAATCGTGTTTATTTGGTGTGGGAGTATCAAAGGAAACGTTGTCTGATAGTGCTCAGGTTCTTGGTTGTTTACATGGGGAGTTTTCATTTACTTACTTGGGGGTCCCGGTGGGTGCCAACATGGCACTGAAGAAGAACTGAAAGCCAACTCTGGATAAACTCTCCTCCAAATTATCATGTCGGAAGGCCATTTCATTGTCGTTTGGAGGTTACTTTACCCTTATTAAATATGTTCTTGATAGCTTCCCTACATATTACGTGTCCCTCTTTAAAGCTCCACTGGAGATCATTGAGCAACTTGATGAGATCAGACGGAGATTCTTATGGGGGAGCTAGTGAGCTCAAAAAGGAAATCCATTGGGTCGTATGGTCTAAAGTTATTGCGCCGAAATCGGAAGGGGGTTTAAGTGTTGGTTCGTTACATGCTCAAAACATTGCCATGTTAATCAAATGGTGGTGGAGACTTATAAATGATAAAGGAAGTTTATGGAAAGGATTTATCGTGAGCATTCAAAATTTTCACAACAAATCGGCATCGTACATCACGAGGAAATCATCAAATGGAGTGTGTTGTAATATTTCTAAGGCTATTAGAGCTCTTGAAAGATTGCATATTGATTGCAATGACATTTTTGCCCTTACCCCAGGTTCGGATGTCAACATTCTATTCTGGTAAGACTCTTGGTGTAGTGACACTCCATTCCACCTCAAATTCCCTTACTTATATTCACTCGAAACAGTTAAAAACTGTTTATTGGGCGATAGAATTTCTAGCAATGGATTTTCCTGGATGTGGAGATTTGAACCAACAGGTCCAAAAGAATTAAATGAACTGCTACAACTATACATGGATATTGGTAATCTAAATAATGAGAAAAAAAATCCAAATTTGGGTTTAGATTTTCTCTTAATCCTAGTGGTGAATATACTGTGAATTTAATGAAGAAACTATTGGAGTCTAAACTGAATCCATATAAAGGGGCGAAAATCTGGTGGTCAAAGATAATCCCTCTGAAGGTGCGATGTTTCATATGGAGGGTTGTGTCAGGTAGAATCCCGATGGCTGAAACCTTGGCTATAAGGTGAATTAATTCCTCCAGTACCTTGTGCTCTCTTTGTAACATAAAAACTGAAACAGTTGATCATCTACTCATTACTTGTGGCTATTCTACGGTGGAAAGTGGTGCAACACTAGATATTCAAATGGTGTGGTATTGAAGACATAATGTTCTCAAACGTTAGGGAATTCATTGACTTCACGGCTACTTAGGGAAACTGTCCTAGGAAAAAAAGTGATCTTAACCATGGTGTTCTATTGCCTTGTTTGGAACATTTGGCTATCCTGGAATGACAAAATCTTCAAACATATTGGTGCAAATCCTACAAAAATCGTTGATAACATAATTTCGCTCTTGTATATATGGTGCAAGCATCAAGGTGGCACTGGTTGTGGTAATTGGGTTGAGTGGGGGTATTGACTTTTAGTCATCTTTTAGCTTAATTTTCCTTATTGTATTTTCATGTTTCTTGTTTCCTTTTTGTTTTGTACTTGGTCTCATTGTAGCTTCTTGCTATGAGAGTGTCTCTTTTAATGATATTTGTTTTTTCTAAAAAAAAAATGGTTGTGTGGGTAGATGATAACACGAACGAAATACATGATAAGGAAGAGTTATTATTAATATGTTTTTGTCTATAAAAATCATATCTACGAACTTTCTCAAAGACTTATGGTCATTTTTCAAAATTCTGAAAAAAAAATAGTCTTATGGCAAACAAATCTATGTATTCTTTCTATAGATGTATCATCAATGCACAGTCAAATATTTCTATTGAATATGTCAAACAAATTTCATAAAGACGTTGCTTTTTGATAAACTTATTCGTCCAAAATATTACATATTTAAAGTTTCATTAATAATCAAATATAAAGTTAAAAATATATATTATGATCACCTCTTATTATGGTTAAAATTGTTTTTTGAGATCAAAGTCTTTGTAGGTAAATAAAAATATATATTCTTCGGATAGTTAACTGGTTACGTACAAACCTTTATACCAATTATATTAGGATTTTGGGGATAAAATCAAAGTTAGAAAGTTTTAATCGGAAAAAAAAAAATCCATGGTTAACAGCCATAGAAAAATATACAAACTAAAATGGTTTTTTTAGAGATTGACATTTTAATTTTTGAAAAAACATATACATTTCAGAAAATATATATTAGATGTGGGTGGGTGTATGCTTGTATGTGGCAAATTGTAATAAAAATATAATTCGAGGCAATTTTTATTTTAGTAACCTCAAAATTGGAAAAAACAGAAATCTGTTTTTCCATTTTCAAAATGATCATATAGGAGAAGTTACAAAATTGGAAATCTAGTTAACCTAAAATCAAAATGTACTTATTGGCAATAAATAACACTTTCAGTCAATTTATAGATGTGTGTATGTATATCATATTATTCATATGTTTTTTAAGTTTTATAAATATAGTTTTCACTCATACTCCATTATATAACGCCAACAAAGCATATGAGAGGTTTCATAGCATCATATGAAGTTAGTTGGCATACATATTTCACTTCTGGGCAATACCCACATGATAGAGTTTTTGAATCTCCATGTTACATATTCCTGTTTTATTCATTATTTAATTTTATCTTTTTATGTTCTCGGTTGGATAATACAATAAAATAATTCGATGGAATTACTTACTAGCTAGTATTTTTTATTTAATAAGTTACTACGTAAAAGTTATTTAGAGCTATATTAAATAAAAAGAAATTAAATATCTTCCTATATTTTATTCCTACCTATCCTTCTATCATATCAAAATTTGACATGTGTCACATTTAATGACACATTTAATGAAATTAATACTAATTTAATCCACTTGTCATCATTTGATATGGTAGGAGGATTGATAGAAATAAAATATAGGAGGATATTTAATTTCTCTTAAATAAATATGAGTATATGACATTGGGTATCCTTTTCAAAAATAAAGAAGATAATGTTATTTGATACTTGGTTTGGTTGAGTAGTGATATGAATGACTTTGTGTTAGTTAGACACAACAATGAATTTGACACACTAAGAAGCATATTAGTGAAACCTAAATCGGGTGAGAAGTCTCTAAATATGATATTAAGCAGTCTAAATTTTATTGAGTCAGGTTTAATTTCTTATCAAACCTAATAAAAAAAATATATTAAACAATATTTTAATTTTTTTTATTTGTTGTTCTATGATTCTTATGTTAAACTTGTATCTGATAAAATTATAATTGCAAGTTATACGTTCAATATTTTAAAACTCTATTAACTTTTATACATGTTTTGTTCATCATAAACTAATTTAATTTAATTGGACATGTAATTTAGAAAAATATAACAATTTATTTAATATTTAATATGATATTTAAGAAAACAAAATGCATAAAATTTATAGAAAGCTAATTTTACATGTATCTTTAATTGCTTTGTTGTTCCATATATAAAAATGTTTTGAGTCTTTTATGTACCCATGTTTAATTTTCTATGTGAATAAAGATATAGATAATAGCGCTTTTATAAATCAAAATTAACATCATAGATATTCGATGATTGCACATTTTGCATGTGGTTGACTGACTGACTTGGTAAACAAGTGGACACATGTAAAAACAAGTGGACACATGTAATCATATGACTGGATAAGAGTTATCTTTCCTACTTACTACATTCGTTATTAATTTTCAATTATTTAAAAAGCAAGCTAGAAAATTTCGTGTTGACCTTTTAAGTTTTAACATGATAAATAAGTCTTCCTTACTAACAAACTTTGGTTTGCTGGTCTAGATACATCAAGATCAAAATACAAGTGTTTCACTATTATATTTATACATTATGTGCTTAATCAATTAACATGAATACATCAATGAGCAAGAACCTTAAATTTGACCCCTTTAATTTGTTATGGTAAGATTCTATAGCTTGTGTTTGACTATTATCTTGTCTATTAATTCCATATTGGTTGAAGATACAAAAGAAAAAAAAAAGGTAAATTGTATCATCTGAAAGATCCACGTCAACTAATCCTAAAGCTAACATCATAGGTAAATATAAAACTGAGCATACGAGTATGAGGAAGAAACTTCTGTATTTTTTGTATATTAAATCATAAACTGAGTACAAGTATTTATACATAGGATACATGCACTAACTATCCTTAAGATAAGGAACTCATAAACTTATACAACAACTTTACTTATCATATCTTTGAATATGACTCTCGCCAACACTCTCTTTCAAGGTGGAGAATGTATATCCAACATTCCCAGCTTGTTAAGAGATTCATAAAAAATTCTTCCACACACTGCTTTTGTCAATATATCAGCGAGTTGATCTTTCGAGGCAACATGAGGAAGTTCCACTGTTTTCGTCTCGAGGTGATATTTAATGCAATGTCTATCAATTTCCATGTGTTTAGTTCTGTCATGTTGGACCGGGTTGTTCGCTATTTTTACTGTTGCTTCATTTTCACAATGTAACTGCATGGGCGTCTTTAATTTTATACCCAAGTCCCTCATGATTCGTCTTATTCAAAGAAGTTCACATATACCATGCACCATTGCCCTAAATTCTGCCTCAACACTTGACCTTGAGACCACTTTTTGCTTCTTGCTCCTCCATGTAACAAGATTTTCTCCAACGAAAGTGAAGTACCCAGACGTGGACTTTCCATCTGTCCGATCACCACTGTAATCAGCATCCGTGTATCCTTCCAAAAAATAGACCTTTTCCTGGTGAAGACTTGAGATACTTCAATATCCTATACACGGCTTTCATGTGGTCTTCACTTTGTGCATGCATGAAGTGACTTACTACACTCACAACATAGGCTATATCAGGTCGAGTGTGAGATAAATAAATAAGTCTCCCCACCAATCTTTGACACTGTTATTTATTGGCGGAAACTTTATCCGGAAGAACTTCTAAATCGTGATTCGTCTCTATTGGAGTATCAATAGGTCGACAATCAAGCATTCTAGTTTCAGTTAAAAGATCAAGAACGTATTTTCGTTGGCACATGAAAATTCCAGCTTTTGATCTAGTCAACTCGATACCCAAGAAGTATTTTAGCTTTCCAAGATCCTTTAATTCAAACTTTGTGGATAGCAATGCTTGAAGCTTCACCCTTTCTTCCGGATCATTTCCATTAACTACCATATCATCAACGTAGACGATAAGTGTAGTCACTTTTCCTTTCCCGTTATTTTTTACGAACAACGTGTGATCAACATCACTTTGAGTGTACCCATTCTTTTTCATGGAACTTGAAAAACGACCAAACCATGCCATGGGTGACTGTTTTAGTCCATATAATGCCTTTTTCAGCTTACACACCTTTCTGTTACAATTGATACCCGGTGGTGGATCCATGTAGACTTCTTCTTCCATGTATCTGTTTAGAAATGCGTTTTTCACATCGAATTGCTTCTGTGGCCAGTCTTGATTTGCTACAACGGACATCCAAATACGAATTGTATTGATCTTTGCTACTGGGGCAAAAGTGTCTCCATAATCTATTCCATATTTTTGTGTATACCCCTTATCCACAAGCCTCGCATTATACCTGCTTACGTTTCCATCTGCATCAAGTTTCACTATATAAACCCACCTACCCAACTGTTTTCTTCCCAGGTGGGAGATTTAATATCTCCCATGTTTGATTCTTCTGTAGTGCTTCCATCTCTTCGTTCATGGAAATTTTCCATTTTTCTTCCTTTAAGGCTTCTTGTACACTGTTAGGTATGGAGACTGAGGACAATTCTTCAACCAGGGAAGCATGCGGACCTGCAAGACGATGTTGTGGTACATAGTTACTGATCGAATACTTGGACTTTGCATTTAAATCCGGTCGATATTGTTTCTTAGTTATTCCTCGGTTACTCCTTGTTGGAAATCTTGATTTAATTTCTGGTTCACGAATTCCTTCACCTTCATGTTCCTGCAAAACAAAACTAGACGTGATATCTAGGTTGTTAGATTCATCGGATACCTCTACATCATTAATGGTTGTGGATTCGGTTGTTGTACTATCTCCCCTTGCTTCGAACACCTCATCATCATCTTGTACTTCTTCACCTTCAAACCCAAAGTCAAAAAACCCATCATTATCTTCGGATCCGTTGGTTTTATTATGTAGACCAGGGAAGATGTTATGGCTTGTGTTCTCTACTCTTTCACTGGGTTTTGTTCTTGGGTTGTTTGGGTTCACTTAATTTTTTTTCTCCCTCTGAAGTGAGCCCTCACTACCAAACAATGGTACAGTTTCATGAAACAATACGTTACGAGTCACGTGCATCTTATCTATGACTGGATCGTAGCAGCCATAGCCTTTTTTCTCGTCAGCATAGCACAAGAAAATACACCTGATTTCTCTTGGTTCCAATTTTCTAATATTTTGATGAACATAGGCAGTGCAGCCAAAAGTCTTTGGTTCAAGGCTATTCTTTACAGGGAGGTCTACTAGTTCATGCGCTTTTTGTAACAGAGTTTTGAATTCAATCACACTATATGGGGTTCGATTCATGAGATATGCAGCGGAACAAATGGCTTCACCCCAATATTTATGTGGCATATTCATGTCGAATAGTGATGCTCTTATAATTTCAAGAATTTGCCTATTTCGTCTTTCAGCTAACCCATTCTGTTTTGGTGTCATCGCGCATGAGGTTTGGTGTTGTATTGCATTTTCCGTACAGAACCTTTCCATTTCGTTGTTGATGTATTCGCTGCCATTGTCCGATTGTAGAGTTTAGATCTCTTTTATGTATATATTTTTTAAAGATTGTCACAACTCCTTGCAGGCACAGTAAACCTCCTTTTTACTTTTAAGTAGAGAGAACTAGATCATTCTTGTACATTCATCAACAAAGATTACAAAATAAAGTGCACCACTAGGAGTGGCAAATCGAGCTGGATCCCAAACATCGGAATAAATTTTTGCAAAGGAACTAATGTTTTATTACCAATAGGAAAATATGAGATCTTCTTGTTTTTTACTAACTCATATATTCCACATTTGAATTCACTATCTATTACATTCAGAAACAACTCAGGTTTAAGCTTCCTAAGATAAGAAAATGAAAGATGTCCTAGGCGACGGTGCCATAACCATGCAACCGACTTATTTGCTTTTGTTATTTATGTATGATATGCTTGACCCTGATGATGTTCTTCTAGATAGTACAACCTCCCGCGTCTAGTACCACAACCAAGAATCCGATTTGTCACCATATCCTGAAACACACAGTCATTTGGCCAGAAAGTTACATAGCAATTCAAAGCCTCAGTAATTTGGCTAACATATAGAAGATTAGATGATAGAGAGAGAAAAACAAGAACCGAGTCTGGATCCATAGACTTTGACACTTTTATTGGGCCTTCACCAGTAACTGGTGCTTCACTTCCATTCGTTGCATGTATTTTTTTTTAAATTTTGGAGTATAATTTGTCAATAGTTTTGAGGGATTATTTTTCATGTGATCGAAGCCACCGATATCTATTATCTAACTATCATCTTGAGGGGGATTCGAATGAAACATACTAGAGCTTGATGATGTGTGAGCAGCCATTGGAATAGGTTTTCCTCGTTTACGATTGAGGTATCCACACCTGCTTGGTTGATTTTCTTTCTTGGATTCTTTTTAAAATCCCCCATTCTAGGTAACCAATAATTTCATAGCTTTTTTGTTTGGAATGCCCTTCTTCCTCATAGTGTGTACAAGTAAGCAACTTCCCTTTTCCATTTGCGTTCTTCCCTCTGTTTTGACGAGTTCGAGTGGTCATATGGACCACACTATCTGGTTCGAGCTTTGGTTCTTCCATGGTCTGTCGTTGAGTTTGATCTTTGTGAACATATGCATAGCAGGACTCTAAGCTTAGTGGTGGGTCTTTTCTAAGAACTTCACTTCGGGCCTGATTAAAATCTGGGTCTAGGCCTTCCAAGAAGATGTGAACACGAAGACGAGACATTGTTTTGTTCTCGGAGATGGTCCCTTCTACGGTGTCTTCCTGTGTGGTCAAAAAAGTATCGATTTCTTGGAATATGCTTACCAACTCGTTATAGTACATCGGTAGGGCACGTCCATTTTGGCGGGTATTGAACGACCTTCAGTTTAGTTCAAATAGTTGGGTTTCATCGGTCCCATCGTAGAACGTCTTGCCCACTGCTTCCCACATCTCTGCCGCCGTTTGAAGACGGATAAACTGGCATATCAGGGAGGGGTTCATCGAGTCAATTAGCCAACTTTTGATTCGATTGTTGTCGATCATCCAAGCTTCGATTTGTTTTTCATCTTCAGTAAGTTTCAAAGTTTTACGTATGAGGTAACCAGACTCGTTCCTTGCTCTGATTCACATCTCCATTAGTTGAGACCAGAGTGGGTAATTTGTGTCATCTAGGATGACTCCATTGGGGAAGGGTGCTTCCTGTACATTCTGAATGATGACTTGGGACGAGCTAGAGTCGCTAGCGTCACCTTTTTCACCCATCGATTTAGAGATTCACTTCAATATTCATAATTAGGTATGCTCTAAAACCATGTAAAAATGAGGATACGAGTATGAGGAAGAAACTTCTGCATTTTTTGTATATTAAATCATAAACTGAGTATAATTATTTATACATAGGATACATGAACTAATTATCCTTAAGATAAGGAACTGATAAACTTATACAACAACTATACTTATCCTATCTTTGAATATGACTCTCACCAACAGTAAATCATAGAACAATATCGATATTTTGAATGTGTCACAGTTTGAACATAAACTTCCGATGTGGAATTACGCACATGAACCACTAGTCTCCCATTATGGAGAAGTTAAAGATGTATCGCTTTAAAAAAAATTATATTAATTTGGATATCATGTAACATCAATCATTTTCCTTATAATATATTTTGACTAAACATTATTTCTTTATTTAGAATCTAACAATTATCAATCTTTTCATGAATCATTTATTACAAAACACAAGTTGTGAGACCCATGTATTACATGGGTTAATTTATAAAGAAAAATTTAATATAAAATTCTAAATATTTGAGAACTTTGAATTTATAAGAAAATACAAAAAATAATGAATTATTATAATGAAAATGTTTTTATCTTTTAAATTTAAACAAATAATTTAAATAAAATACGTACCAGCCACAACGTCTGGCGCTGCCCAAGCCTCCTCGGTGGTCAACTAAAATGCGTGGCTCTTCACCGCAGGAGCATCCGCCTTAGCAGGGTGGCCATCAGTAATCCTCAATGTGGTGGGTGCAGGCACCACCACTGATCCTTCCCCTCCCTGCAACCTCGGACAATCGGCCTTTTGATGGCCAGACTGGTTGTAGTGGAAACAAATCAGGCCTTTCCTGGGGCAGTCCCTGCTCACGTGGCCCGGCTGACCACATGTATAACATACCAAGCCCATCCCTCGACAAGCTCCACCATGAGATCTCCCACACTTGGCGCACCGGCCACAGCCCTGCTGGACCCTAATGGATGAATCCGAGGTCTTAGGCTTTTTAGCCTGACCTACTGTTGTCTGTGCGTGCTCAGGCTTCCGCTTTGTGCGGAAGTCCAATTCCATCTCCCGCTCACGGCCCTTCTCCACCATCTCATTCAGGGTTTTGCACCTTGTAAAGCTCACAAACTCTTGGATATCATCCCTCAGCATGGAATGATATCTCATCCTCCTCATATCCTCGTCTGTAGCATACTATGGGATAAAAAATGCTCGTTCTCGAAACTTGGCGGTAATCTCCACCACAGTCTCGGTGGCCTGTTGGAACTTATGAAACTCCCTCACTAATCGTTACACCTCGATAGGTGTTGCAAACTCCAGATCAAATCGCCTGACAAACTCGACCCATGTCATCACAGCCACACCGACTGCTCTGACCTGGCTAGTCACCTCTCCCCACCAAACCTGGGCCGGATCCCTCAGCATACATGAGTCAAACCCCACCTTTTCCGCATCAGGGCAAGAACTCGTGCGCTGGGTGTTCTCTATGTCCGCCACCCAGCGTCGGCTAACAATGGGGTCCCTGACCCCGAAAAACTCTGGCGCCCCGCACGCCTAGAACTCCCAGAACGAGGGAGTTCGGGGCCCGACCTGGACCGCAGCAATCTCGGCTCTGAATGCCCTGATCCTCTCCTCCATGATCTCCATCATACCCTCCTTGACCATCCCAAAGATAATTGGGGTAGCGTCAAGGATGCCCCTCGTAACCTCTTTTCCATAGAGGGTATCCTCCCACACCGATCCTCCTTAGAGCTACTAGATCTAACATTGGTTCGGGTACAGGTCCTGTGCTTTCAGTAGTACGGGCCCAATACTACCTTCCACACCTATATGTACCTTCCCCAAAGCTCTACCTGATAACTCTAATTCGTCCCAAAATAAATCATATCTCATAGGCTACAGCAGAGCTCAAATATTAGGCTAACCTAAGATTTCCTCTATCCACATCAAACCAGAACTCAATCATAACAGGTTGCATTATGCATGCAGATTATACACATAACATGATCAAATAGACTTTCGAATAATAGACTCTACCCTAAGACCACAACCAGAGAAGGAACATGAAATAAGGCCAAATCAATTATTCTAAGGCTATAAGACCCTAACCGTATACAATTTTGAAAGCATACACATGGCAAGATTCATATGATTATCATAACTCACATATCAGTATAACATGGCTAACATACTGGGGGAACTACTTCCTTGGCTCGGTCGATCACACGCATTGCACTCTCCTTTTTCTCATTCTAAAAAGTTTTTAACTTTTATTATTATTATTTTTTTGAAACAATTTTACCATTTCCTTAGTTTGAGTCCTGACACACCTGAGAGTGTATCCGAATCCCTCAAACCAAGGCTTTGATACCAACTTGTAACGACCAAATTTTCAAAAGAAAATTTTCATTTTTTAATTATCAAAACATTTCCAATTATCCATAAAATCTCAAGAACAATTGTTTTCAAATTCATACACCAACAAACTTTATTTCAAATATCAGAGTGTCCCAAAAGAAAAACGTCTGTGAGAGTGCATGCCGCGCCATCAGACCTTGCCCTTGCCCTTAGGCTCAGAAGTACTTGAAACAGTCAAGGTCAACAGTTCATGTTGACCTCAAAGTCAACCCTAGTCAAAGTCAAGATCAACAGTCAAGGTCAACAGTTCATGTTGACCTCAACTCGTCGAGTGCATCCAGCAACTCGTCGAGTTACCTGAGTAACTCGTCAACTCGCCGAGTTACCTTTGTAACTCGTCGAGTTCCTTAATATCCAGAAGACCGAAAGCTCATGTAGACCGAAAACTCTAATCCTTCGCCGAAATCACTCAGAATCTCGAAAACGGGTAAACCCTACCTGACTCGTCAAGTTGGCTAAGGAAATCGACGAGTCCCTTCAATCCTTCTTGTGTTCAGACGTTTTTAAGCTACCCTAAAGCTCCAAATTGCATATCTAGCCTCCTAGAGCATAGTTTCCACGTAAAGTTGCAAACTTTACGTGCATGCAAGCTCTTAAATGCCAAAACCAAGCTAAGGGAGGGGTTTAAGCCAAAAAGGAGGACCAATGCTTGATAAATTCAGTGACTTTATAACTCTAAGGACTTAGAGGAGACCAGATCTGAAGTTACAACTTCAGATCATGCCCTAACTTCAGATCATGCCCAATACCCGAAATAATCTACAAATGTACTAAAATGAACTTAAACCTAAGTAAAAGGGGGTCTAATGCTAGAATGACCAAGGTAACAGTTTGTTACCTTCAAATGGAAGCCCAAACGATGTAGATGTTGGATCTACAAGCTCCTTCCCGTTCCAAGCTTCTTAACCTTCAAACTTCTTCAACAAGTTGCACCAAAAACACTCTCTTAGCCCCTCAAGCACAAGGAAGCAGCAAAGAACGGCTAAGGGTTTCTTCTCTGGGTAATGAAGTGGTAAGGGAGGCCACAAGAGGCAGATTAAGTCCTTTATATAGGGTGCAAACCCTAAAAATTAGGATTTTCCTTTACAACACCTACTCGTCGAGTAGGATCTAAATCTCGCGTCCTCATAAATGATCTCTACTCGACGAGTTTGAGCCCCACCAACTCGTCGAATCCTAGCATAAAACTCTAAAACTTGAAAAAATTAGATGATACCTGGAACAGGTGTTACAATTTTAAGAATTTTAAAATTAAAAGGTAAGTTAATTAATAATATTCATATCCATTTATTACTACATTTATTGCAATTATTACATTAAAATATTATATGGAATTTAAAAAAAAATAGAAAAACTTATAAAATGACATGTGGAAAAAAAATTAATTGAAAATAACCACAAAATGACATTTGACAAATTGAATGAGAGTGTGACAAGTGTCCAAAAAACCTTCATGTATTAGAGTAGATTTCGTTGAGATCTTACACAAGCTTATAGATTTATAGTAAAGCATGCATATATATATATATATATATATATATATATATATATATATATATATATATATATATATATATATATATATATATATATATATATATATATATATATCTGTGTGTGTATCTTCAAAGTGCTCGTTTTTTTTATACCGTTAATCATTATCAAATAATTAACAATAAGGCAACGATCAATGGTAAGGATGTTTAGATGGTTTTATAGTAAGCTAATCTTATTGTAGTTTTATTTTTATTTATTTTTTCATTTTTTGCACTAATAGTCATAATTCTTGAGATGCTAACTCATCCAACTAACCGTAGTGGTTTTTCGATTTCAAGGTTATAGAGGAGAAGGATCACATTTGGTGATGATTCTATGCAACCTCTATTGATTTGCATCGCAAAGTCTTTTCATTTCATTGCCACCCTTAATTGAAGTTTCCAGGATTTGGATGTGAATAAGTGGGTTAACCAAGTCTCACACTCACACGTTTTACCCACTAAATCATCAAGAGACGGTTATAAGGCAACTCCAACCCAACACTAAATATATCTTTAGTTTGGTGTAAAGTTGCTTCACCCAGCACCAAATTTGATATTAATAAATAGCATAACATCAAATATTTGTATTATACTACTTATTAGCATTAATTATAATGTTAAAGTTTCATTTAATTTTATATTTATTCATTTTTAATCTATTAATGTTTTCTTATAATGTAAAACATAATAAAAACTTACATAAAAACACATTTGAGATATATTATAATATTATAATCTAGAAAAAACCACATATGAAATATAAGGATTCTTTTTTTGAAAATTTAATAAAGTTCAAAAAATAAAAATATACATGGAATAATTATTTTTTTGTTAAAAATAATGTAATGGTTGGAGATGATTTAGTGTTTGTATTTTTTATACCACTTTTATCAATTTAGTATAAAAATAGTAGGTTTGAGTTACAAAAGCATATGATCTATTCTTAGAACAAATTTTCACCAGGGACGTAAATTGACAGTTAAACATAAGTTTAAGGACTGTTTTTTGAAAATTCGAGGATTTTGTTCAAAGAAAATGCACGTGATATCCCAGCGAAGCGGGAAATACAGGAGAGCACGTGAGATTTAAGCATCCCCTGACAAGCAGCGGGGAGGAGTTGCTTCCCTACCGCACTCACGCTACACCCATCCGCAGCTTATAATTTCCCAACACCCTCTTACAAAATTCACATGCACAGAAAATAGAATAACACTTTCATGTGGATGCTTCCCCTAACTCAGGGCCCACGTCACGTTTCCGGTCCTTGCACGTGCCATGCATGTGATCCTCCCTTCTCATTACTTCTTCCATATGGAGACATTCCTTTTTTTTAGAATAATTACTTTTATTTATCTATAAGTTAAACTATTATGTAGATGATACCACAATTGATTGCTAAAATACTAAGGAATAGGTCTGTATTTGTGAAGATTTTTGAACAAGTAAAGTTGATGGACTAAAATTGTCAATGACAGATAGTTGATCACAACCAACAATCAATTAATAGTTAACGGTAGATAGACAACTAACAAGTTGAGTAACATATAATTTATTGATACAGTCCAAGTTGATACATCAACATCTTTCTGTTCATTTTGTATGATGTTATAAATTACTAATATATATATATATATATATATATATATATATATATAAAGTAGGTTCAATATAAAATAATAATTAGGATAACATGCCGGAACCAATGATCATGTGACATGTGTTAATTTTTTTATTCATAAGTAATTTATTGTACAAATTATTTATATAATTTACTCTAAAGTTCTACTTGTTATTATAAAATGGCTAGAAACAAAAGATAAAATGATATTTAAGTTCTTACAGCATAATGATCATTTAATTTGTGACATACTCTCCACATTGGATATTGTTTTTTTCCGATATAAATCAATTCATAGACAGTTTAAGAGATTTTTTATATCCGCGAAGCACTTTAAGTGGCATTCCTAACATAGAAATTGTTTCTCATGCATAATTAAATGTATTGAGATAAAATATCACTAACATTTAAGTTATATATATATATATATATTTTCTTTTACTATCAAGTCTTGAATTTATAAACCATATTGGATAAGTAGTGATATTTGTATGTATAAAATATTGTTGATATATATAATTTCTTTTTTAGAATTAAAATTATAACAATTTTACCTTTTATTTAAAGTTGAAAAATAAAAAATGATAATATTATTTAATAACATTAAAACTTAAAAAGGTATTACATTGGGAAAAACAAAATTATTTAGTTGTACGTTTTTTTAAGGGAATATGACTTATTAAGGGAATTAACTTTTCGGTAAGTTCATATCTGGGTAACTATCTTTTTTTTGTACACATCTAGGTAACAAACTTGTTGGAAGTGTTCACATATGACCATTATGACCTGCTATAGCAGGTTAAATCCTAGATGTGAACGTTTTCAACAAGTTCGTTACCTAGATGTGTACAAAAAAAATAGTTACCCAAATATGAACAAAACGAAAAGTAAAAATTAAATTACACGAATGGTCCCTGTGGTTGGGGGAATTTGTGTTTTGGGTCCCTAACTTATTTTTTTAACTTGGATGATCCCTATTGTTTATTTTTGTTGCGCGTTTAGTC
Organism: Lactuca virosa; assembly: GCF_052849685.1. NCBI lineage: Eukaryota > Viridiplantae > Streptophyta > Magnoliopsida > Asterales > Asteraceae > Lactuca > Lactuca virosa. Next base: position 199,895,573 of record NC_136432.1, read on the forward strand.
ACTGTCTTACCTAAAAAGACTATTGTGCCCTTATTAATTTATTTATTAATTAATTTTCTTATTTATGCATTCATTTTTTACATATTTAAAAAAATTAACAGACCCCGCATATTTGTATCTCCTCGGATGATCCCTACTGTTTATTTTTTAATTAATTTATTTTTTTAACTCGGATGGTCCCTACTGTTTATTTTTGTTACGCGTTTGGTCTCTGTCTTACCTAAAAAGACTATCAAACGGCCCCTAAGATTACCTAAAAGTAAAAATTAAATTACACGAATGATATGTGGGGTATATTAATTTTTTAAATATATAAAAAATAAATACATAAATAAGAAAATTAATTAAAAAATAAATTAATAAGGGAAAAATAGTCTTTTAGGTAAGACAGGGACCAAACGCGCAACAAAAAAAAGATAATTACCCAGATGTGAACATACCGAAAAGTTAATTACCTTAATAAGTCATATTCCCTTTTTTTTAATCACCATTTCGATCCATATAAATAAATCCAACATAAGACAAATAACTAACACCTAAACAATAAACAAATATTTATCATATTAAACAAAAAATATAATCGAACACTAACATTATGGTTGTTATTATTATTATTATTATTATTATTATTATTATTTTGAATGGTTGTTTAGAAAAGTTAGTATCACAAAATTAATAGAATTGGTCAATATCCAGAGATCAGATTACCCTCGATCTAAAAGTCAAAGTGGTGAGCAAATCTTACGTTACCTTACCACTTACATTATTAAACTGTGAACAATAAAACATTGTTACTTACTAAACTGTAAATATCATAACATATATTATTATATTATAGTATTTTTACAACGATAATTTTTCAAATCTTGCGTTTGGAGTAATTAAGGTTTTTTTTTTTTTTATTTATTTATTTATTTTTTTTTTTTTGAATATCGTGAATGTAGTTTTGGGAAAAATTCTTAAGTTTTTGAGTTTTCAAATCTCTCTCTCTCTCTCTCTCTCTCTCTCTCTCTATATATATATATATATATATATATATATATATATATATATATATATATATATATATATATATATATATATATAAACAAAATTGCAAAAATGGTCCCTGTGGTATGTAAATTTTTGGGGTTTTAGTCCAAACCCCGAGTTTTTTAGATTCATGGTCCTTTTGGAGTTGTTTGTATGTGGAATTGGTCCCCGGACTTAACACCCGTTAAAAAGGATCTGTTAACTCCCTCATGTGCCTCACACGTGAGGGTATATCCGTCATTTCATATGTAAGGGACCATTTTTGCATAAACCTTTTTTGGCTTAATTCCTTTTAAAGATCCCCACCGTTTCTATCTTCGTCCCTAATGTTCCCCAACGTCTCTTTTTTCTACCCTTCTTCTTGAGCTCTGTTACAACAACAATGGTTCAATAGTGATCCGGATCCAAAGAAAAGTGCTATGGTTTCCCCAATCCCAAAAGCAGCAGCTAAGGCTAAAGAAGTTGAAACAGATGGAAGAAACTTCTTCTTGCTTCCACTCATGCTATCTAAACAAAAAAGGTTGTTCTTAATTAGGTTAAGTAAGAGTAAATAACAAGTAGTTATCAATACAGAAATTGGAATTACCATGGCTGAGAAAAGTGGAGTCATCATCATCATCATCATCATCATCATCATCATCATCGTCATCCTTGACTAATACTGCTTGTTCTTCAGCAACAAATGAGGTTGTGATATTGAGTAGAGGAATATTGAACAATTTTGCTACCAGATTGAATATTGATATGGAAACGCCAACAACAGCCAATTCAGCAAAGCCTAAAAGGAGTAACTAGATACATCAGATGCTTATATGAGAATTGGATAATTCTTTTTTCAGAGAAAACATTGTCAATTGAAGAAACCTGATAATATGCATTGTAATGAGATTATGAGAATGAGTTTTTACCTAAATGACCAACAAATGCAGTATCAACCAGTGAAGTAATTGGATCAGCAGGAAGAGTTAATGCAGCTAGCAATGCGATCGACATGATCTCCGTTCCAAGTTCATCTAACTTAAGCTTCTCTCTGCACTCCAAAACAAATCAAAACAACTAAATCACACACTTCGATAAGAAAAAATCAATCGTGCCTCTCCTTTATACATTCATACTCCCCAAATCAACTCGTTTAAACTGCTACTAGAATTCGAATATTTAAAATCGATGGTAAAAGCTAGACAAATGTCAAGAAATATTACCTAAAAAGTTTAAATCAACGACGCGAATGGCTTGGATGAAAGGGAACCAGAAGGTGAAGAAGGTGCGACTTCATCTAAGTTCTCATCATCATCATCATCATCATCAAATTCAGTTTGGGATTTAAATTCGGGTTTTTCTACAGGGCGTTCTGGGGATGAAGTGCTAGGGTTTTGCCTGGATGATGATTTGGGTAGAGTTCGAAATCGAATTGAAGAATCGGGGATTTGTATGAATGATTGAACTCTGAAACAACGATTATCATGGTGACAATTTCATGAACGAATAAGATGATTGTGGTGAAAGATACAGATGCTGCACATAATTTGCAGAATCTAAGAAGGAGAAGAGCAACTAGAAACCATATACAATTTTTGTTACTCACTAATTTTAACGAAAAAAATTGCAAAAATGGTCCCTTACATATGAAATGACGGATATACCCTCACGTGTGAGGCACATGAGGGGGTTAACAGATCCTTGTTAACGGGAGTTAAGTCCGGGGACCAATTCCGCATAGAAACCACTCCAAAAGGACCATGAATCCAAAAAACACGGGGTTTGGACTAAAACCCCAAAAATTTGCATACCACAGGGACCATTTTTGCAATTTTGTCATATATATATATATATATATATATATATATATATATATATATATATATATAATAAATAAAAATCCATTTTACCACATGTCAATCTCTTATAAGTTTTGACATTTGTCATTTTGTGGTATTTTGAAATTAATAGTATCCACATGTCAATTTCTAGGTTTTCTTAATTTTTAAAATTAAAAAGCCACATAATACATATAATATATAAATAAAATATTAAATGTAATAAATATGATCATAAATTACAATAAATATGTTTTTTCCTTTCTTATTTTAAAATTTAATTTTAAAAAATACTTAAGGTTTAATTTTTTTATTTAACTCATGTAATACATGAGTCTCACACCTAGTATATATATATATATATATATATATATATATATATATATATATATATATATAGGGTTAGATTCATGTGAGATCATTATATTTTGTGAGACGGTGAGACGCAATACTAGCCATTCATTTTGTAGATAAAAAAAATATTTTTAAAATGCAAAATAAATGAAAATTTTCTAATTTTTTTAAAAAATATTATTTTCGTCACTTTTTTTATCAAAAATAAAATTAAATAAAAAAATTTACCGTTTTTTTTAAATAACTGTGAAATATTTTAGTAGAATATTAGAATATTCTAGCAGAATATTAGAATATTTTACATATCTGACAAATCTACTAGAATACTAGAATATTCTAACATTCTAAAAATCACATTGGAATATGTACAGTATCATATTCTATTAGAATCTTTTATGTATTTTTCAAAAAAAAAACGGCAATTTTTTTTTATTTTTTTAGGTAAAAAATGATGAAAATAATAATTAAAAAAAGAATTTTCGGATTTTTCCTTTTATTTTGCATTTTAAAAATATTTTTAGATTGCGTCTCATGGTCTCACAAAATTAACATGGTCTCAAATGAACCTAAACCTATATATACATATATATATATATATATATATATATATATATATATATATATATATATATATCATTTGAGAACCTATAGTTTCCCGAGAACCCGAGAAGTAAAGGTGAGACGTTAGATCAAAAAATTTAATGGTTTAGATCAAAGATGACATACTTGTACATATCAACACTTTTAATGGTATCTTGGACTTTTAAAAAATGATCAAAGGGGTATATTAGGGATAAAATATATTATTTCCTAATAATTAATTTAACAAAATCAAGTTCTCTCTTTATTAGTTACCGACTCTATCTTTCTCTCTCTATCCCTTTCTCTCCCACACACAATGACACAAACAAGTCTTCATCGCTCCGCCTTCTTCCATCACCGGCGAAATCATCAACGCGAGATCGAGAGAAAAGATAATGTTCATAGATCTCTCTCTTTCTTTCCTCTTGTCTTCGTTTCGCCTCCAAATGATGTCACATTCTCGTTCACGTTTTTCCTTGACGTCTCCTTATTACCTCCGGATCAATATCTACACTCGATCCAGGTTTCATTGTCAATGATGATCAATCGATCTGAAATCTACCATGGATAAATGTTTCATTATTTTTTATTATAAACAAGATGAAGGCGTGATCTGTTCTTCTCACTTTCCGTGTTGAAGATCGAATGGAGGTCATGGTGAAAGTTATTGCTCTTGATTCTCAATGCGATGGATGTAAGATCGAATGTAAGATCCATTGAAGTACTTTAACTCTTTTTTTTCCAATAATAAAAAGTTCGTTTAAGTCTAGTTTAATTTTTGATCATCAATTTCAAATTCTATTTCTGATATGACATTTTGTGCAATTCTTTGATCTTTTAATCTTAGGTTTTATCTCTATGTATGTGCAACTATACTTCAGTTTTCATCTTCATAAAATCTAATCTCTGTGGACGAACTAATACATTTTAACCAAGAAGAAGATATTCCAGATACTTCCTCTTTCACTGCATTTCTCTATTCATTCTTGTCCCCAGGAAGATCAGAAAACGATGAATATCCATGGTTTGTTAATCTTCACTATTCTGATTTTTTCTTTTGTTTCTGGATGTTCATATGACTATCCATAGGATCTTGTCACTTCAGAACATTTATTCACTCTCATTTATGTCATCCCCAAGTTTTCACAGAAGGATTGTTCGTCAAGTTATGAGACACTAACCATTTATGTGGTAAGAGTAAGACCACCTCTATTCTTGTTTCATTGATGCAAAGGAACCATGCTATTTTGATTATCTAAATTAAATGGTCCACTTGATTATCGTCAATTAATAGGGTAACACTGCACAAGATTCATTCATTGTACCAAAAATACATACAGTAGGGATTGGACCTGGTTTCTTGAATTCAATATAGGATATGGAAGGGAAGGGATATTATTTGTTGTCATATTCTTCTTCAAGTATAATACTTAAACTAACTAGTTAATTTTAGTCAACGATGGAAGATAGAAATTCTATTATATGACAACTTGCCTTCTTGAACTGATGCATAGAGTTTCAAGGATGGAACACACTTTCTCACTCAAGCAGTCTTGTTGCTGCAACAATTGAGGCTGCTCCATTTTCTCTGCAGGTAATGGAATAAAAAAGATCTGTAAAATATACAAAATTCATATTATTATTATATGAAATATTAAATGTTTTGTGTCCGTGTAGTATAATGTTATTGGATGGGCTCCAAAAGAGTATAATCCATATGGAAAACAATCTAATGGGAAACAAGAGCATGGAGGAGATTTAAAAAATGCTCCAGCTCTACAGTCTGGTTTTGTTTGGGATGAAGCATTTGGTTATTACTATGATGCTGCTTTTGGATTCTATTATGATGGAAATACAAGTTATTATTTTTTTGTAATTGATAAAGATTATTAAAATGTGGAATTATGGATGTATATTATTACTGATGTATTACATTGTAACATCCATAAAAATCACAAGAAATTTAAGCTTTTTAAACAACCCCAAATTATAGAATGTTTACAAAATCATTGTTTTCAAAGTATTGTTCCATATCAGAGAATCCCATAGATCAAAAGTACATAAAACAGAGGATGAGTACGGTCACGCCTTCACCTTCCTGCGATCATTAGAAGTAACTAAAACAATAACTAAAAAACTGTAAGCCAAAGCTTAGTGAGTTCCCCAAACTTCCAACATATAAACAAATAACATATACAACAGCATGTCGGGTCCAATCAACCATCGGGTTGGAATACCCCAGACCCAATCAACCTATGGGTCCAGTCATCCTCCGGATGGAATACCCCAGGTTGGAATGCCAATATACAATGGGTCCACTCACCCATCAGACTGGAATACCCTCAAGCCCTTAGTACGAGACTGGCATGCCAACCGACCCTCAGATCGTATCTAGAATGCTCTCGAGCCATCAGTATGAGTCTGGCATGCCAACCGGCCCTCAACTCATATCTGGAATGCTCCTGGGTTTGTTGGCTACAGCACAAAGCAGTACAAACTCAACCCACCACAATACGTCGACATATAACAGACAACAAACATAAGCAACATAGAGATAATCATGCCGACAAAATCACAGGTAGTCCTACAGATCTACCACACTAAGCATATCGGCAATTATATTCCAAACTCAGGATATCAATGTATAGCAGGATGTCAATCCAATGGGCCGGACTTGGTATCTTTGACTCGTAAGTACAGTGAGGAAAACTCACCTAACAGTCTGAACAATAGCTGATAATGTCTCGATTCTGAATCTCAGCTCTAGGGCCGATTCTGAGGATTCAAATGCCCAGGACGAAATGGATAAAAAAAGGCCCTTAGGCCTTAACGTGTAACACTTTAACGAATTAAATTACATAAACTAATTTTTTATTAAAATGACGATAAACCTTATAGCAATAAAAATAGCAAAATCAAAGTATTTTAATGACTAATAGCATATCCTAACAGCTAACCGACTATCCTTGAAGCTCTCCTAGCATTCTTGATTGCAAATTGGTTGATCAACTCCTCGTAGTCTATACTCTCTAAGATTTCGTTCTCGATAGATATCACTGCCAAACCGCTAAGTGTTTCTTGGGTCATTGTGGAGCGTAAGTAAGATTTCACAAATTTCAAATTGGAAAAACTCTTTTCTGCAGATGCGACCGTTACTGGAATAGGCAACAATATTCTATATGCAATGCTTGCATTTGGTACATAATCAAGTTCTTTCAAAAACTTCAAAACATCTATAGGGTTGCTAAATTCATTAGTTTCCAATGTCTCAAATAATTTCAACTCCGTATAAAGTTCCTCGGCATCAATATCCGATCTTTCTTCAAACTTGAGTGCTTTTTCAAGATGATGACAATACAACTTAAGATCTTTATCTTCAATTCCCATTAAATTATGTGGAAATAAAAAAACCAAATACTTTATCATACTCTTTGAATTGTTAAAATCTTGTCTCAAGAGAAGAAATAGCTTGATCAACAATGTATAAGAAATAATTGACTCTGAAATTCTCTTCAGGTGTAAATGAAACTTTTTCGCCACTTGAACTCTCATCAAACCTTCTTTTCCTTTCAATAAAAAGCTTTTGTGGAAATATTGGATCAATACCCATTTCAATAACAATCTCCTTAGCTTCAACAATCGTTTTTGAAAAACCAGTTTCTCTATAATCTTTGAAGTACCCAATCAATTTGTTTATTTCTGTAATAGCATTATCAAGATGCATATCCTTTGATTGTAACTTCTTACTCATAATATTCACATGGTTTAGTACTTCATACCAAACAACAGTTGATACCAAAAATTCGAAGTCACTAAGTTCTTTTTCTGCTAGTGAAGTTGCTTCACTTTCAATTGCAGCATCATTATCTTTTTCTCCAACTTGAAAGTAAAGCTTCCCGTACATCCACAAGTTGCAGTTTAATAGCCTTTACACTCTCAACCTGGCTTTCCCAACGAGTTTGACACAATGACTTAAGACTCCAAGCTTTAACAATATCTTTCAAAATTTTCCACCTCTTAGTAGAATTTGCAAAGATAGTATAAATACGTTGGATGAATCCAAAAAAGTTATTTCCTCTAACACACTTGTTAGCCATATCACGTAATGTTAGATTAAGAGAATGGCAACCACAAGGAGTGTAAAATGCTCTAGGATTTATATCTAAAAATCTCTTTTGCACTCCTTGGTGTTTTCCTTTCATGTTTGCTCCATTATCATAGCCTTGACCACTCATATCATCAATTTGAAGACCAAGAGACTTTAACTCCTCAAGTGTAATATAAAATAATCCTTTTCCAGAGGTATCATCAACATTCAAAAAACCTAAAAAGGACTCATCGATAGTAACAGAATTATATGATAATTTTAAATACCTCACTATTATAGTCATCTGTTCTTGGTGACTTGATTCGGGAGTATAATCAAGTATGATTGAGTAGTACTTTGCTTCCTTTATCTTCTTGATAAGTTATTTTTTAATTTCTTCAGCTAGCAAAGATATTAGTTCGTTTTGGATTAGGTGGCCAAGATAATGCACATGAAGCCCTTCACTTGTTATCCGTCGCACATGCTCTTTGATAACCGGGCCAAACTCTTCCAACATTTCAATGACACCCAAAAAATTTCCATTACCTGTTAAATACAATTAACAAATAAGAAGTGGAATCAGTTATCATAGTTAACAAAAAAAAAATTGGTGGAACTGGAACAAAAAAAGTACAATTTATAGTTACCTTTTTATACAACTTTTCATTGGATCCACGCAATGCTAAATTATGTTTCGCAAGAAACTTCACTACTACAATAATTCTTAAAAGCACTTGTTTCCAGTAATCTATTTCTTTCTTGAACTGCTCATGTTGAACTTTATCAATTGTTTCGTTCAAGTTCAATCTTTTATGCATGTCAAACCACTTATTCCTATTTGTAAGATGATCCAATGGAATTTCGTGTTCTTTAACCCTAGTGGTAACATGGTGCCAATCTGCATAACCTTCACCATCCAATTTACCTTTTGAAGTCCCTTTTCTAAACACTTAACAACAGAAACAAAATACCCTTTCTAGCTCTTTCGAATATACTAGCCATTCTCTATCACACTTCTCCAAATTTGATAAAGTTCTTGTATTTAAAGTTGCAGAAAATCGTCTACCAAATTTATCGTAGGGACCATACATAATACTATTATCTCTTTTAGGACCTTTCCCAACCAAAATTTTAATCTCATAAGAGTTAAGTTTTTCCCACCTTCTTGGATCATATACATCAACAAGCTTTTTAACTGGCTCATGCTCTTCTGTATCTTCTACTTCTACATACTCTTGCTCTTCAATGTGCTCTTCAACATGCTCTTCAACAAGCTCTTCAACAGGTTGTCTATGGATAAACTTATCTAGAGCACCGGCGTCAACCTTTCTCTTTTCTTCATCTAGTTTTCTCTTTTTACGTTTTGATAACCAGATGGTTGTTTAGACTTCATCACTACAAGTTCATAAGTTTCAACTTTCAAGTTTTGAACTTTCAACATTCAATCAATTACAATAAACATAATTTGATAAACAAATTTACAATAAACATAAACTCATAATTTAAACTAATAAACTGATTTCTATGAATCTTAGAAACTAATCATTCATTCACTATTAGGCTATTCTATTAAACTGATTTCTATAATAGATAAACTGATAATAAAATATTAAATTCATTGATAATCTATGAAAGTATGAATCATTCAAATATGCAATTGAGAACTATAAAATTGATAATCCTCAATTTATCATAAATCTTACCTGATTGGTTGATTAGAAGGAGATAAAATCAGATAATCGACCGTTGAATTGCTATCTTGCTGTTGCTGAATGCCTGAATCACATTCACGATTCACCCTTCTCCTGCCTTTGTCGATCGCCTTTTTTTTTAACAAACGAACGAGTAATTTGGCTTCATGCTTCAGCGCTTCTGTTCGTGCCTTCCTTCAATAAATTAATCAATTCCTTAATGGGCTGCAAATTGCATATACTACAAAAAAATGGGCCCCTTAAGATTTTGGGCCCTGTTCCAATGCGCATATTGCACATGGGCTAATCCGGCACTGCTCAGCTCTAATCGTCACCTATCCAACTATATGACCAATTCTCAATCACAATCCAAAATACTCTTAAGTCAAACTTGATCAAAATCAAAGTCAAACTAGTCAAAATCCATAAGTCAACTGAGTCAACCCAGCCGAGTTAACATAGTGAACGTACGCGGGGCGTACTCCTAAGGTACGTTGGGCGTACTTGATCATTGACCACCATCGGGGTGGTTGACCTCGTACGTGCTGCGTACTCAGATTACGCACGGCGTACGCCCGATTTTCCCAAAAGCTCATTAAGAGCTTAATGCCTTAAGCTCTTATGTCCAACTTTCATATCCAAGGGTAAATCATCCTCAAGAGTCATAAAGTTTCCAACTTTATGACTTTTCATGTCCATTAAGAGCTTAACTCATCATCTTAATATATTAAGACACTCTAAAGAATGCATGGAGCAAAACCAACCATTAAGACTCCATTTTTATGCTTCAAGACCCTTCCTAAGGTCTGAAAGGACAGCTTAATGGGTCAAGAACAGACCATGCTCAAGAGTCACCATCTTGGGACCAAAAAGTGACTTAAAAGAGTAAGAATCTAGATCTACATGATGGAAGGGTAAAGTTGCAAGCTTTATACCTTAAAGAGGTTGCAAACAAGGTAGAAATCCTAGATCCAAAGTGCTCTCAACTTCAAGACCTTCTCACCACCTTCTTCTTTCTTCAAAATCACTTCAAAACTCTCTTAAAGGCTCAAAAATTACTCTCTTGCTCTTAGGGTTGCTTTGGGGTCGATGTCAAAGAAGGAGGCTGTTTAAGAAGAAGATATGAGACCTTAATGATGCTTATATATGAGCCAAAACCCTAAAAATTAGGGTTGCATGATTTCCACATACGCCCAGCGTACTAAGGTGCGCCCTAATACGCTTAGCGTACGCACGTACGCACAACGTACTCCTCAAATCCCCAATTTACCAAAATGCCACTATGGGCCATTTTTACACTCTTAAAATTAGGGACCAAAATGCAATATAATTTAATTATAGGGTCAAAATTAGAAGTACCTCATCATTGGAATGTTACATACATACATTACATGTCTATACTACAATGGAAACAATGGAATTTGGTATTCGTATGATCACGATAGCCAACAATACATCCCTTGTAATAATGATCAAAACAATAACAAAAAAAAGAAAAGGAATCTTCAAAGGCGTCGAATGACGGTCCCAATACTAGAAAAGTAGTGATATCTGCACTGGCTGCCACCATAACTACTGTTAGTTCGTTGGCGGGTGTTGTTCAGGCGGTTGCAATGGCATCAGAGAAAAAGGATAAAGAGAAGATAAAAGAAATAAATCTTGCTTCAAAAAGTAGTATTTTTGGCAAGCAAGAAGAAAATGAGCAATATACTTTCAAACCAAAAACAGTAACCCTGACTGGAAAGTGGCTCGGATCGGAGGTAATTTTCTTTGGTTGATTTATCATGCATCATTTACATTGAATATGTTTTAGTTTATTATGCTTATTTGTTTATTGAACAAAGATTGTTTTTTTGGGACTTAATGAACACTCTAAATTAGAGTGAATTATAATTTTACCCCTTTTTCTAGAAATAAAGCTGAATAAAAAAAAAGATTGAGAACCATTTTATGGATTAAAGTTGTAATTGACAACAAAATATCGAAATACTTAAATAAATTGTTTTTTATACGAGTAACGATACAAATGCAATTAACATTCAAACACATCATGATTAATAACTTACATTGAACATAATATCAATGATAGTATCATAAATAATTTCCTTTAACATAATATTTAATAAGTTTAAATACAAATCTTGAATTTAAACATTTGTATTCATCCTAACATTGGAGTTGCAGTTAATTTGACAAAAATAAATTCAAATTTTTATTATTTTTTTCTTTTTGTGACTCACTAGGGCTAAATTTATATCAACATAACAAAAAACCGGTGTATCTGTTAAAGATTTTGCAGTACAGGAATATATAAAAAGGGAATTACAAGAAATTGTTAGAATACTAAAAAATGAAGAAGAGTTCCAAAATAGGGATCTGCAACAAAGAGTTATGGATTCATATAGAACAAGCTATTGACATGGCCGGATCAGAAAATATAGAACAAGCTATTCAAACTGGATTCAAAGCCAAAATGCAGGTCATTTTCAAGTTTACTAAAACTTTTCATTTCTTCAAAAAGAATTATAAAAAATTGTTCTTTTTTTATTGATTAATTATTGTTCTTGAATCACATGTAATTCCTATACATTAACCTAAAGTGTTGGCGACATTACAATGTTCGATCGATAAAAATCACATGTAATTCACATACGAATCACATGTAAATCACAAATGAGTCACATATGAATTACATGTGATTCACATGTAATTCAAAAATGAATCACATGTAATTCATTTGTAAACCACAAGTGAATCACATATGACTTACATGTTATTGACATGTAAGTCACATGTAAATCATAAGTGAATCACATATGAATTACATGTGATTCACATATAAATCACATGTAAATCACAAATGAATCACATATGAAGTACATGTGATTCACATATGAATCACAACTAATTCACATGTAAATCACAAGCGAGTCACATATAATTACATGTGGTTCACATGTAAATCACATTTAGTTACATGTGATTCACATGTAAATCACATATGAATTATGTCTATATGCATGCATGCATTTTGTATGAGTTTCTTTGTTAATTATTTTTTAAAATTTTGTTATGAATTTCACATTTGAATATTAAAATATACAATCACATGTAAATATTACAGTATATAATCACATGTGAATCGTACATGATATATACATATGCATTTTTATGAGTGTTCTTGCATTAAGCATTTTTTTAGATTTTTTTTGTAGATTTGGAAGAATTTGTGGAAAATATTAAAGATGCGAAAAATGATAAATAAAAGAGATTATGAAAATTTCAACACGAAGACATCAAAACACTTTGAAATTTTGTTGCATTTTTTGTTTTTTATATTTTATTTTGTATCGAATAAAATACTTGTACTATTATGTTTATAGATTAGTAAATAACAATGATTTTTTTTATGATTACTTACGAATATTATAGTATAAAAATATACATATATTCACTTGAGAAAATATGCATATATGCACCTAAAACGTTGATTTTTTAGGTTAAAAAACTATAGTTTTTTTTAATATTCCAGTTTTTTTAATTTTTTTACTGATTTTTAAAAATTTTCTGTTTTTAAAAAAATTACAGTTTAAAAAAATCTTTTTTTCAATTTTTTTAAAAAATTTCATATTTTATAAAAAAATATAAAAAATCTGTATTTTTATACAAATCAAAAATTATTATTTTTTTTAAAAATCCGCAAATTTGATTTTTATGTAAATTTTAAGACATTTTATTAATATTTCAAATAACACAAAACATAAAAATTAAATGAGATTGGTAAGATTACGATCATACCCTTAATAAGTTAATTTTGATCTAACGTTCCACCTTTAGTTCTTGGGTTGTCGGAAAACTATGTGTTCTCAACGGATCTCATATATATATATATATATACTAGTTTATAACTCGTGGGAATCGCGGTTATAAATTATTAATCAGTTATTTTAAATAAGTAATTTTAAATAAATTATTAATTAAGAGATATATCAAAATTTTAAAGTTATTATAACTTCAAATTTAACATATAATTAGAAAATGTAAAATTGAATTTTGAAATGAGTTGCCTAATATATCTACATGACACATGTCATAATATTAATGATGAGTTGTATTAGAGTGACATTTGACAAAAGAAGATTAAAATTATTCATTTATTAGAATTAGAATATATATATATATATATATATATATATATATATATATATATATATATATATATATATATATATATATATATATATATATATATAGAGAGAGAGAGAGAGAGAGATCAAATGAAAACTTAAAAACCATAAAATAATCCATTTAAAAGGAGAACTTTATTTCTACAAAACATTTTTCATAAAAAAACAAAAAAAGAAAAATCGTAAAAAATTAGCAAAAAACAATTTTTTGTTCTGTATATACATATTCATATTTTAAAAAAATAATAATAATGAATGTTTGGACATAAATTAAGTCTTTTTAAGGTTTTTTTTCTGCATATGATATGTATATATATGCATGCACATACATGTACTTGCATATCCATATATAGATTTTTTTTCGTAGATTTCATTCCACGATTTTGTAAAGATAAAATTTAAGGGTTTGTGTGTCTTTTTAAATCACTGTGAAGATTTTGATTTTTTTTAATTCTTTAGACTTTTGAATTTTCAATATAACACAACCATTTATATAAGTATCATTTTATATCTAACGACAAAAATTGACTAGTTTTATTGTCAATAACCATTTTATGAAACTGTTTTCATAAGTATTAGTTGCATAAAAAAGTGTCATAATTTTTTTTTATATATAGTATGTTATATTTAATTTTAACTTTAATAAAACATAAAAATAAATTAAGTCATCATAATAACTTGAAAAAGAAAATTTTCAATTAAAAAAACAAATGACTATGTTTGAAAGAATTATCCCCAAAAATTAAAAACCCCTCATCATTTGTTACCAGCGGGAAATCTTTTCCCAAAAATTACAAAACACCGCTACACTTTGTTTCATTTCGATCAAAATCGTGCCCCTTTTCTTTGATTTCTACGTAGATAAGAGATTAAGAGACTAAAAATTTAAATTTCAACCTTACTCTTCTAATTAGCTCCCATCCTCCCAAGTCTCATTGTCGCCCATCCATGCCTTAAATCCCTAATCTCCATTTCCATTTTTATTGATCCTGAATATAGCCTCGAAATCAATGTCACTTAACATCCGCAACTTGCCACCGATGTCTGCTTCCACTGTTAGGAAAATATAACCCAAAATTGTACGAAAGAACAAAAGCATAAAGTTCTTGACTGAGGCATGTGTTTAACACAGTTCCTTAAAACAAATTCACCCTATATGGGTGTTTGTTTCCCAGGATACAACAGTGGAAAGCAATTCTTCTAGATTGCCCGAACCCTCACTTGGCAAGGATTATACCTTGGTTGCAGCAAGAGAGAAAAGATGAAGCAGAAGCGTAAGAGATGAAGAGATTGATTTCGTTTCATTCGGTGTGTTTAACCAGTCACATAGGGATTGTATATATACTACCCAATGTAACCGATGTCATTAAAAAGAAATCGTAACTGTCACAATTAAATAAGAGAATTAATCAAAGAATCAAAACCGAAATCTATGATTAATAGCTCTTAATTCGTTTTTGTAACAGTTAACCAAAAAGAAAAAAGATCCTTGAACTTTTCTGGTCGACCGGTGGTGCATTCGTGTCCGCAGGACGCGCGCTCGCACACAAGTTCAGTGGCCCGAAGCCAATTTGGCTCGCATTTGCACCCCCCCTGCGTGCGCGCGCAAGAGAGCCTTGGTTCTAATTAGTCTTACAAAGGTAGCTAGTCTTTGTAGTTATAAACCAATTTTCTTTTCCTTCTTCCTCCAATGTGGGATGAGTTTTAAAAACCCACTTAACTCCTTTATCTTCTCTTCAATTGCCTTACTTTGACAAGTAATTTCTCATTCATTTTTAATCCGTTTTGGACGTGTGATATATCGAAACGTAGATATCATGGAGGAGAACACAAATATATAATCAATAACTCGTTTTTATTATACTTAGAGTATTAAATTTGTGCTCAAAAATGGAGAAAATCCATTTTTGGAAATTAATAAAATTAATTTTCCAACAATCCCCCACATGAATGAAATTGCTTCAGCATCCGCAATTGCTAGCTGCCTTAGGTAAAATCCAGCAGTTGAATCATGCACATGATAGGTAGGTTTGACCCTTTGAACCTTCCCTTCAGATACATATTTATTTTACTAGCGGACCAGTAGACTCGATGTCCTTGAACTGTTCTGCCATTTGTGTAAATAATCAATACACGTCTCACATGATTCTCCCTGACCTAGTTAGGTTCTCATTGATGTGTCTGTTTTGGTCGTGGACACTTGTCTGGTTCTGTAAGAGCTCTTAGGAACTTGCCCATTCAATTCCCTTTGAAGCGACCCCACTTCTCTCTCACATAGGTGACTATAACATAATCATTAAAAGCTAAAGCTTGATGATTTCCAACTTATCACCAACTACTATAAGCTTAACCTGCATCACTGTTATTTATAGGAATGGGTTGGGGTTGACCCCCACAATGATCCACATATGTTATATGCAAGTAGGTTGTCCCATTGAACCTAGATCTTGGGATCTCCAGTCAACTAGGTTGGGTTTTCCTTCGCAATAACTTATTCGTTCATGGGTTTTAATCCCATTCCTTTTGACGACTTTGCAACTAACTCCCTATTTAACCCTTTGGTTAGCGGATCCGTAATGTTATCCTTGGACCTTACGTGGTCAATTGAGATAACTCCAGTTGAGAGTAGTTGTCGAATGGTGTTGTGTCTTCGACGGATGTGTCGGGACTTACCATTATACATAGAACTTTGTGCCCGTCCAATTGTTGATTGACTATTGCAATGGATTGAGATTGCAGAAACTGGTTTAGGTTATCCTGGTATATCTTCCAGAAATTGTCTTAGCCATTCAGCTTCTTCTCCATATTTATCAAGTGCTATAAATTCCGATTCCATGGTGGATCTAGCTATAACGGTTTGTTTTGAAGATTTCCATGATATAGCTCCACCTCCAAGTGTGAACAAAAACCCACTGGTTGACTTGGAATCTTTAATGTCGGATATCCAATTGGCATCACTATACCCTTCTATGACCTAGGGATATCTTGTATAGTGCAACCCATAGTTACGAGTGTACCTTAAGTATTGTAATACTCTTCCAGTGTTCAACACTTGGATTACTGGTATATCTACTTAGTCTACTTATTGCAAAAGCTAAGTCGGGTCTGGTACAACTCATAAGGTACATCAAACTACCAATGATTCTTGCATATTCGACTTGTGCAAGCCCTTCACCTCTATTTTTACTTAGATGATGACTTGTATCAATTGATGTCGTAGCTACAGTAGTATCACCAGAGTTGAACTTCTCAAGAATTGTATCCACATAATGGGTTTGATTCAAAGTAAGTCCATTTTCAGTCCTTGTGATCTTCACACCAAGGATGACGTCTGCCAGACCCATATCATTCATGTCGAATCTTGCCTTTAGCATGTTCTTTGTTGATTGAACCATTTTATCGTTGCTACCAACAATAAGCATATCATCAACATAAAGGCACAAGATAACATAACCCTCACTTGTGTTTTTAACATAAACACACTTGTCACATTCATTAATCTTGTATCCATTTTCCAACATCACATGGTCAAACTTTTGATGCCATTGTTTTGGGGCTTGTTTCAACCCATATAATGACTTCACTAGTTTACAAACCTCTGATTCTTTTCCTGGGGCAACATACCCTTCTGGTTGTTCCATGTAGATTTCTTCTTCTAAATCCCCATTTAAAAAAGTTGTTTTAACATCCATTTGATGTAATTCAAGATTTCTTATAAAAGTGATTGCAAGTACCAATCTAGTAGATGTAATACGTGTGACAGGAGAGTACGTATCAAAATAATCAAGACCACGTTTCTGTCTATAGCCTTTAATTACTAGTCTTGCCTTGTACTTGTCAATGGTTCCATCCGCTTTCATTTTCTTCTTGAAAATCCATTTATAGCCTAGTGGTTTGCAACCTTGAGGTAAATCCACTAGCTCCCATGTATGGTTTTGCAAGATTGAATCCATTTCGATTTTAATTGCCTCTTTCCATTGAGGTCCTTCTGAGGAGGTGACTGCCTCTTTGAAAGTTTGAGGCTCTCTTTCAACCATGTAAGTGTAGAAATCATCTCCAAACGACTTCTCCACTCGTGCCCTTTTACTTCTACGGGGCTCTGTTTCTTCCTCTATTTCTTGTTCATAAGAGGATTCATTGTGCTCAATTAACTTTGAAGCATTTGTCTAAACCTTATGAAGACATGGAAACACATTCTCAAAGAACGATGCATTTCTTGACTCCATTATTGTGTCATTGTGAATTTCTGGAATTTTTGAGTCATGCACAAAAAATCGATATGCACTACTGTTTTGTGCATATCCAACAAATATGCAATCAACAGTCTTGGGTCCTATCTTAACCACCTTGGGTGCAGGTACCACGACCTTTGCAAGGCACCCCCACACTCGAAGGTATTTGTAGGATGGTTTTATACCTGACCATAACTCGTATGGTGTTTTATCCGATTTCTTTCGTGGGACCTTATTTAAAAGGTAGTTAGCTGAAAGTATAGCTTCCCCCCACATTTAGGGTGGCAGCCCAGAACTTAACAATATGGCATTCATCATTTCCTTTAAGGTCCGATTTTTCCTTTCTTCCATACCATTTTGTTGTGGTGAATAAGGTGCAGTAAGCTCATGTATGATACCATGAGTTGCACAGAATTCCTCAAACAGTGATACATATTCACCTCCACGGTCACTTCTTAGTACTTTAATTTTCTTATTAAGTTGAGTCTCAACTTCAGTTTTATACACTTTAAACTTCTCTATAGCCTCATCTTTACTTTTAAGTAAATAGACATAGCATAATTTAGTGCAATCATCAATAAAAGTAATAAAGTACTTATTTCCACCTTTAGATGGAATTGATTTCATGTCACACACATCGGTGTGAATTAATCCAAGTGGTTCGGTTGTCCTTTGAATGGACTTGAAATATTGTCGTGTTAATTTCGATTCAACACAAGTTTTGCATTTGTATTTTGAGTCAATGTGAAAGTGTGGTATGTGATTGAGTTTAATTAAACGACGAAGAGTATCAAAATTAACATGTCCTAATTTAGCATGCCATATATTTGAAGACTCAAGCAAGTAAGTAGAAGAGTTATTCATTTCATTATCATTGTCACTTGGCTTAAGAGCCATTACACAAAGTTTGAACATACCCCTATCAACATACCCCTTACCCACATACACACCATTTTTGGTTAACACAAATTTATCTGACTCAAACACCAAGCGAAAACCATGCTTGTTCAACAACCAACCCGGCACAAGATTCTTACGAATTTCGGGTACATACAACACATCATTCAACGTCAGCTCTCTTCCCGACGTCATCTTCAACACAATCTTTCCAACACCTTGGATATCAGAAGTGGCCGAGTTTCCCATGAACAGCTTGTCACCATTATCCACAACCTTGAAGTTTCTGAACCATTCTCTATTTGAGCAAACATGACGTGTAGCTCCCGTATCAATCCACCACTCCCTTGGATTGGACTCCACAAGATTAACTTCAGAAATAACCGCTGCAAGATCGATGTCAGACACATCTTTGGTTATCTTCTCCACAACATTTGCCTCCTTAGCCTTCGTTGGAAGCTTGCAATTTGTAGACCGATGACCCCGTTGGTCACAGTTATGGCAGTTTCCTTGAAACTTTTTCTTAAAAGTTCCACCTTTGGCTTCCAAGTTTGAACCCTTGCATTTCTTTTGGAATTTTCCCTTTCCAGATTTGTTCTTTCCAGAAGTTTGACCATGCTCCACCACATTAGCTTTCTCAGAAGTAGGGGTATAACTACTCTTTTGAGCTATCTTATTGTCCTCTTCAATTCAAAGGCGAACAATAAGGTCCTCAATGGACATCTCCTTTCTCTTATGTTTCAAGTAATTCTTGAAATCAACCCAACTAGGGGTTAGCTTCTCAATCATGGAAGCAACAGAAAAAGGCTCATTCAATCCCATACCCTCGGCATGTATGTCATGTAGGAGGACTTGTAGTTCTTGGACTTGGGACATAACAGTTTTGCCATCCACCATTTTATAGTCAAGAAATCGGGCAACCACAAATTGCTTTGTCCCGGCATCTTCAGTTTTATACTTTTTGTCCAATGAGTCCCATAGTTCTTTGGCTGTCTTTGTTACACAATACACATTATAATGAAACATCCCAAAATACGACCCAAAAATTTTTGTTTTAATATTACTAAAAATCACATCATCGAATGTCATACATACTAAGAACCATAGAATGAGTAACTCAAAAGTCAAGTAACAGTGTCAAAACAAATACTGTATCAATCATATCAAAATATCTGAATAAAACTCCCAGGATAAAACTGAAGCTGTGGTGTGTGCCATGCCATCATCCCGAGCTCTTCCCCTTACTTGCGGAAGTACCTGAAACCAAAAACTGAAACTGTAAGCACAAAGCTTAGTGAGTTCCCCCAAACTACCACATACCATACAATGACATGTAAGCAAATACTGGGCCCCGCCCACTGCATCGGACCGAAATCCGGAACTAGCTTGGGCCCCGCCCACTACATCGGGCCCCGCCCGGCATCGGACCGAAGTCCGGAACTAGCTTGGGCCCCGCCCACTACATCGGGCCCCGCCCGGCATCGGACCGAAGTCCGGAACTAACTGAGCATAGCATAGCATAATCATAACTACTGGCATAAACACATATACTGCATACTGCATCGGACCGAAGTCCGGAACTCATATCACAAAAACATGCTTGAATCACAAAGACATCAAGCACACTGAACTACTGCATCAGACCGAAGTCTGGA
Source organism: Lactuca virosa (assembly GCF_052849685.1). Lineage (NCBI taxonomy): Eukaryota > Viridiplantae > Streptophyta > Magnoliopsida > Asterales > Asteraceae > Lactuca > Lactuca virosa. The sequence goes on from NC_136432.1 coordinate 199,916,107, forward strand.
ACTACTGCTAACTAAACGGGCCGACATTGTGGCCGTAGACCCGTTCCTACTGGAAGGAAACTCACCTCACACTGCTAAAGTCCCGTAGACACAACCCCACACTGTTGAAGTCCCGCAGACTCAACCCCAGCTGCTAGATGACAGATTCCCGAACTGTCAACACCAAAATAACACCCAATTGATAATTGGGTTCTAACACATACTATAAATACATACTTTGGATAATTACTACATTACCCCTAGCTTGGCTTACCCAAGCCCAAGGCCCAATCCATAGGCCCAAAGTCAAATAGGGATCAAAGCCCAACATATGGCCCAATTTTCCAAATTGGGCCCAAACCTCTACATGGACTTCCCTTAAGTCCCAATTGCTCAGTCCGGTCCAACATGTCTCATTCTAAGGGCCCAATATCATACAACCATCTAGGCCCAAACTATGGCCCGTCTATGGCCCAATTTTCCAAATTGGGCCCAATCCTTCATATGGGCCTTACCCTAGAGCCCAACTAATTACTCTAGTCCATTTGATTATTCTTGGATGGCCCAACACAAAGCCCAAGTGAAATTAGGGTTTCACATAAAATGACGATTAGGGTTAAGTGTTTCTTACTTAACCCATTAAGGACTTAATTCATTAAGTCCTTTACTCTACTAGATCAATGATATGGAGAAATTGGGCTTAATACACAATCCAATCTCAAAAGCCCAAAAGTGGGTCCAATAAGTCTAAGGCCCAAATGCTAACAATTAGGGTCTTCCACCCAAACATGGCCCAATAGGCCCAACACCAATCTCTAAGCCCATTAGGGTTTTGGCTAGGTCCATTAGGGTTTTGCTTGTGGGGCACCACCCACTACCACCTCGGGTAGTGGTGGTCCATGGCGGCACGCGGCGGCGGCCACCACCTTACGGTGGTGGTTACTATTATTTTTATTATTCATTGATAATTACAGTTACAAGGATTTATCCAAAAATCAACACACACACACACACACACACAAAGCCACCCTAGTGGTGGCCGGCGGTGGCTCGTGGCGGCAGTGGCCCTCTTCGTTCCCGGCTAGACAAAACACACACACATCACACACTAACTATGGGAATACAGCCCCACACGTGTTTCTCATTTGCACTATGGACCCAACCACCCACCTGGTGGCTCACGGCGGTCCGGCAGCAGCAGTAACCCGGCGTCCATCAGCAACAACAGTGGCAAGGCAGTGGTCATGGCTTTTGGCAGCGGCAGAATCCCTGAAGAGGCGGCAGCAGCGTCGCACCTCAACTGCTTGGAGTGGCGGAGAAATGGCGACGCACATAGACCCAACAGTCACGCCATTGACTGCTCTCGTACGGGGATAGAGGCTGCCACACTCGATGGCTCAACCCAGCGGAAAACGCAACACTGGTGACGGCGAATGAGCTGCTCGCGCCCGGTGATGGGAGTTGCTTCCTCAAACTACAACAATAGCAGCGGCAGTCGAGTTGTCTTCGTCGGCAATGGAGGCGGTTGTCGCCTTACAACTCCGATCTTCCTTACTCGCATGCCGAAACCACGATTGCTGCCTTAGTCGGCAGCAGAAACAACAAGAAACGGTTTCGCCGGCACTATGGTTCGCCGGTGAGCTGGTTGGTCGTAGAAGCGAGGTAGGGTGGCGGCCGGAAGTCTAGAGAGTGGATGGTGACAGCTGTAAGCACCCTTAGGGTTAGGGTTACACAAAGGGTTATATACCCGACCTCCTCAAACCTTTAGCCATAATGCCAAGATCATCCCTCCCCTTTCTCTTTTCTTTCAAAGTAAATCCAATTATTACAAAATGAACCCTCAGCATTAAATCCTTTACATTTTAGGTACGAAAATTACCAAACAGCCCCTATATTCCATATTCTCTTCAAATGAAGTCCCATAAATTAGCATTTACTCCCTGCCTTCATAAATACTTACAAAACTAATCCGGATTTTACACTTTTAAACCTCCAACTTCTAAATTCTTCACAAATTAGTCTGGGACTTACATTTATTAATTTATTTAAATAAACGGGGCGTTACATATAAAGTGAATCAACAAGGCCATTAAGAACATAATTCCTACACAAGAAATCAGAATGTTTCCAAGCATCAATAGCAGTTAAAGCTTGCACATCTCCTTCTCCTTCGGGCATCCGAGGAGCCTCTTCAGTTAAGAATCTAGCAAGATTCAATGTGGTAAGATAGAAGAGCATATTCTGCTGCCACCTCTTAAAGTTCAGTCTAGAGAACTTCTCAGGTTTTTCAGCATGATTGATCGGCATGGTCATCATTGGAGCTCCTTGAGCATTAGGAGTTCCATTAGGTTTTGGTGGTTGGGAACCTTCACCGGTAGTCATGCTACAAAAGGAAGCAAATATAAAATTCAGTAACCACAAAACTGTTAAATATTGTTTGTTTCCAGAAAGCAGGTTCTGAAAACTGTGAAACAAAAGAAAGAATCTGAAAATTGTTTTAGAAAACAATTTATGAAAACAGTAACAGATTATGGATGCAATCAACTTAAACAGAAAACAGGAGAAGCAGAAAATGTCTTAGAAAACGATTTCTGAAAACAGATTCTGCAATTGTTATGTAGAGGAAAAAAAATTTGTTTTTATAAACACTTAAAGACGAATCAGAAAGAAATTAATTTTTTTTCCAAGTGCGTTACGCACAAACGATTTGTTTTAAGATTGTTAGGAAAATATAACCCAAAATTGTACGAAAGAACAAAAGCATAAAGTTCTTGACTGAGGCCTGTGTTTAACACAGTTTCCTTAAAACAAATTCGCCCTATATGGGTGTTTGTTTCCCAAGATACAACAGTGGAAAGCAATTCTTCTAGATTGCCTGAACCCTCACTTGACCCGGATTATACCTTGGTTGCAGCAAGAGAAAAAAGATGAAGCAGAAGCATAAGAGATGAAGAGATTGATTTCGTTTCATTCGGTGTGTTTAACCAGTCACATAGAGATTGTATATATACTACCCAATGTAACCGATGTCATTAAAACGGAATCGTAACTGTTACAATTAAATAAGAGAATTAATCAAAGAATCAAAACCGAAATCTATGATTAATAGCTCTTAATTCCTTTTTGTAACAGTTAACCAAAAAGAGAAAATGCAAAAAATTAATAGCTCTTAATTCCTTTTTGTAACAGTAAACCAAAAAGAGAAAATGCAAAAAAGGTCCTTGAACTTTTTTGGTCGACCGATGGTGCATTCGTGTGCGCAGGACGCGCGCTCGCACACAAGTTCAGTGGCCGGAAGCCAATTTGGCTTACATTTGCACCCCCCCTGCGTGCGCGCACAAGAAAGAGCCTTGGTTCTAATTAGTCTTACAAAGGTAGCTAGTCTTTGTAGTTATAAACCAATTATATTTTCCTTCTTCCTCCAATGTGGGATGAGTTTTAAAAACCCACTTAACTCCTTTATCTTCTCTTCAATTGCCTTACTTTGACAAGTAATTTCTCATTCATTTTTAATCCGTTTTGGACGTGTGATATATCGAAACGTAGATATCACGGAGGAAAACACAAATATATAATCAATAACTCGTTTTGATTATACTTAGAGTATTAAATTTGTTCTAAAAAATGGAGAAAATCCATTTTTGGAAATTAATAAAATTAATTTTCCAACATCCACTGCTTGCCGCCGTGTTCTACCAAGTCATCGTCGGTTCATGTACAAAATGAAATTTTATCTATGAAAGAATGGGAAGATGTCATCCTTCTACTTTCCTAATCACACCAAATCACTCTTCTACGTGAATCATAATCAAATTCGATTCCCTTTAACCCCTTTGTATATTCATACAATCGATCATAGGTTTACCCCATCAAGAATGTTTTTCAATATTAGTGTAATATTTTGCATGATTAGAGACGCACAACAAGTGCTTAATGACATGCCAGAAGAGATTGTTCATGTAAATCCTCCCTTCACCCCTTCCCTACTCCCCGCGCCGCCTGAAAAAGTAATAGACATTATTAGGTGTAAATTTTTATTTGATTTTTAGATTTTTCGTCTAATTTGTTGTTCTCGGGTTTTCGATTTTCGTTCTAATACATTGTTTCTTTTAAATTTCTTAGATTTTAGGTGTAAAGCCCATGTTTTAGAAATCATTCCCTTTTCCAGGCCAAGACGGTAAAAAAAATAAGGACTTTGGATTTATAGTACCAGGCTGCTGTCACACCCCCGAACCGGAACGACGGAAACGTCCGGGGGCGGAGGACGTCATTGTGCAGTATCATAACAATTGAATATAAATGAAACATAGCAAATCCAAACATCATACATTAATATTGAACTTACATTGTTTACAATACTTGTTCCGTTCAAAAGTTAAACACGAAATAACGAAAGCAGAAATAACATAATGCAGCGACGCCGATCTTCGATCGTGGTGATTACCTGCTTACTAGATCCCTGAAAATACAAGTCGTTTTGGAAAGCGTCAACTAAAAAGTTGGTGAGTTCATAAGCATTTTTGTATAAAAATAGTTTTGCACTTGTTTAGAATTGTTTTCGTTGTACTTTCAGAAAATCCGATATTTTCTATAAAATCGTTTGGAGTCTCGTTCTGAAACCATGGATATATGCATGCATGTCATTACATTTTATTCATCTTTATAAAGAGTGGTTTTTGGAAAGTCATATAATTTATAAAGGCAAGCTGTATTTGAGAATAGTTCATTTGAGTCATAATAATAAGTAGTTTCTAGAAAATCCTATGTTTTCTTAAAAATATAGTTATAAGCTTTGTTTTCTTATCAATTATCGTTGTGTGTGTGTGTGTTCTAGTTGATTAACTTTCGAAATCGTATAAAAAATTTTTTCCACAGAAAATCCTATATTTTCTGTATGGGTGAAATCGTTTGTGGTCTTAAAACCCTAAGACTGGAGTGGTGTGAGAAATCAACAGGCGATTGTGGACAATCCGCACAATGCAAGTGGACGATCAACACAACGAATGTGGACAATCATTACCATGCATGGGGGCGGTCAACACAATGTGCCAATTTGTGGTAAGGTCTTTCCCCGTAAATTTCTAAATAACACTGTTATATTCTAAGTGAGTCGTTATAACCATACTAATATGACGGAGTGCCTGTCTAGGCGTTCTTCAGGCGCCGAATTCGTTTAATACATTTGTCACCCTAGACTGGCCGGTCTAGCTGTAGCAAATAGTGAAGGTGCGGGGTGTCAACCCCATATAGATCTATACATAAATTCCCGCTCTCCCTCCAGGAGACTCTGGTTATAACTCTTACAGGACTTTAAACGTACACTAATATATATATATATATATATATATATATATATATATATATATATATATAGGTACAGTGAAGATGCGTCTAACTAGAATACTAACAGATTTTGGTGCAAATAATTGAAATTCATTATTTATTAAATAAATAACAACAATTGTACTCGTTGACAAGATATTTCGTTTTCGTTTCATAACATTAATTGTTATCGTTGACTAGGTGTTTCGTTTCGTTTCATGGCCTGAGTTGCACTTGTTGACTAGGTGTTTCGTTTCATTTCGTTTATTGAAAATAATACACTTTGAATCATATTTATCAAACATGACTCAATATTATTGATATTAGCAAAAATGGTCCTTCTTTTTATAAATTATCAAATAAGACACATATTTGTCAAAAGATGTCATAAGTGGTTCAAAACTATGTGAATTGTCGAAAATGGCCCATTTCTTCTAAAATGCTCATTTAGATCTATATTTAGGAAAATGTTCAAAAGGGCCCTTGTTTATCCAAAAATTCCATTTTTGGTCCTTTAGAAATTGAGATGTTCAATAATTACTCAAATTTATCCATGTTCCAAAATAATCCTTATATATATATATATATATATATATATATATATATATATATAGCCAAAAGTGGTCCCCAAAATATTATTATTTCCATAATTTAACCACTTCCAAAATATTTTGTCCAACAACTTGTTTAAGCAAATTTTGAAGCAATCCTTATGGTTTTTGTCATAACAATTTGTGACTTATATTTTGTAACATACTAGTTCTTGATTCTATACACAATTTGTAAAATATGGTTCAAGCTCTTGAGACTTGCACAAGATTTCGAGTTCTTGGAGTACTTCATATGGAGTTTTCATAGGTTTAGCATATATAATTTAGCATACATGCATAATAAGCAAATATATCAAGATTTCAAAAAAACCTTGACTTGTATCCTCCCCCAAAACAATGAAAAACTCAAAAATAGGGGTATGAAGCTCACCTTGATTTGAAGAGATGATGAGGAGTTCAAATCCTAACACTTGAAGAGTTTGATAACTCTTTGAACCTTGGATCATCCTAAGAATATTAACACATATCTTTATGTGTAAATATGATGAATTAAACAAGATAATATGTAGAATCACTAACCAAAATTGTAAATACTTACTAGGATTTAGGAATTGCTTTGAAGAATTAAGGCTTGGATCTGGAATATGTTTGAGAGTGATTTAGGAGTTCACAGAGAGTGAAAAATGAGTTTGTAGAATGAAGAATGGGGTTTACGCCCCTAGTAAGGAGATGGGGTTTGATAGGGTGCTTGCTTAGTTATCTGATGGATAATATATGTTTACCCGTGAAAGCCTTGAAAATGGTTGAGATGTTGCATCATAAAGTCAAATGTATTTGTCTTATTCACACCTTATGGCCGTAAACCCCATGGAATGGAGTTGTTTACGGCCTAAAAGCCTTCTTGAATTGAGTTCACGGCCAAGATGCCTTCTAGAAGTATGTTTATGGTCTATATACTTTCTAGGGAAGTGTTCATGGTCAAGGTTTGAAATCTTTATGTAGTTTACGCCCAAGACACAACCTAGGGATGTGTTCACAGACTAGCTATGGTTTATTAGGGTGTTTACGGCCAAATGAAGGTCCATCAAGGTGGTTCACGGCCAAAGGCTTCCTAGAATGGTGTTCATGGTCTTAGATGGGTCCTAGGGAAGTGTTTATGGTCTTAGTTAACAGCAAATACAATTATGTTGTCCTTATAATTTAATTGCTCAAGATTGTGACACTATTACAAGTTCTTGTGTCTACACCGTGTGATCCTTGTTTGATTGCATTGCAAATTGAATCCCAATTTATTTATCCCACTTTGTCTTGCTTAACTTGTTTACTTTTCCAAGAGGTTACCTTATATGTGACTTTCAAAGTGTATACTTCCTTATACATGCACTTATGCTTTCATGGCTTTCAAGGTTCTCATTGTAATAGGGTTACAATTTAGACCTTGTTTGATCCTAATATTTCGGGTTGTCACAGTTGCTGATTATGTTGGTTTCTTTTTTTGCACTTCCACAGACAACAATTTGTTGACGTAACTTAATTTTAATATTTTACTGAATATATTGTTATATTCTTTTTTGGTTTTCTAACTCTATGCAATGATAACCATGCAATGAAGTTACTTATTTCACTAGCCAAGATCCCAACCAAATAAGGGTGAGCATATTAATCGAAAAACCAAATCAAAACCAAATTAACTGAAATAACCGAAGAATTTAAATATAAAGCAAAAAAATAGTATAACTAATTTATGTGAAATGAATATCTTTATCTTATGATAAAAAAAATTAATATAACCATTACTAAAAAAAGGTGGTGTGGTTTTTATTTTTGATTAACCAAATCCATATGGTTCGGTTATGGTTTTCATCCAAAAACCGAACCGAACCAATAATATATATTAGTAAATGTATTTAATATAATATAATATTAAATATTTGTTATGTAATTATATTTGGAATTCAAAATTTAAAACGTAATTATTTGGAATTAAATGAGATACCTAATCTTCTATGATTTTAATAAGGTTATAAACACTGAATTGTTCACTTTTTTATAACAATGTACTTTATATTTTTTCAGTTTTTATAGCAAAGTATTTTTTATTTTTATCTCATTTTCGACCAATATGATTAACCAATACTGACCATTAACCATATCCTTTAACTGACCAAAATCGATAACCAACACCAATATTAACCAATACCTAATGGCTACCAACATGCATTAAGCACTTGTAATGGTTATGGTTTGGTTTTAGCTAAAAACCAAACCAAACCGCCCCATACATAACCCTACCAACCAATATCATCCTTTTATGTATGAATTCACATAGTTATGTTCAATTGCTCGAATTTTGTTCAATTTATTTCATTGATGCTTCTTTCGTTGGTAATTAATAGGAGTACAGTAGTGCAAAAATTGCCTGAAAACTTGAAACGATCTATTCAATTGAATTTAGTAATGAACCTTCTATGTTGTATAGAGAGCCAATGACCCAAATGGTCATCCTTGGTTCATATCCATAGAGACATTAACAAAGGTACCCTGATCATTGTATGGTATTTTTTATATATGGATGTAAATGCAAGTTTCATTGAGTTAAGTTGTAACAACTATTTCCCATAATGGATCGGTGGATGGTATAAATGAGTCAAAGGTATGATTATTGAGGAAAACCATATGCCATGATATGACACGAAGGGTGTCATGACATGGCAAGCCAAAGGAAGAACGCGTATTCCAGATGGTCACCACGACTTGACATGAAGGGTGTCACGACGTGGTGAATGCTGCAGCCCAAGCCCATGATTTCTTAGGGTTTTCTCCAAATTTAAGCATCTTAACTTCAAGTTAGGGCATCATTTTCGCCTCCAACTTCTCCATTTCGAAAACCCTAGCACCTTTGAGTGTTCTTGGTGTTTTTAGCCATTTGAAGACTCATTTCTCATATTTTAGTGTGAAGCTTGAAGACCAAGTTTCTTGCAAAGTATTTTGGTGAAGAGCTCAAGTATAGATCTAGCAAAGGGAATTCATTTATGGACCATTTTGAGTAAAAAGCTTCCATCTTTATCTTTAGTTTGCTACATCTTGTAGTTTGATCATTTTGTCCATTTTGGTCCTTGTGAGCTTGTGCTTTGGAGTTGGGTGAAATCCAACACCTTTTGATTTTATTTTATCATCTCATAATCTTATTGGGCTAGAAAAGTTTTCATCTTGATCTTGTTCTTGAATCCATGCACATTTTGGAAAGGTTTTATGATATAAAGGACTTAAGGTTGTAGATCTAGCTTTAGGATGGAGTCCTAATGGATAAAGTTGGAAAATTTATCCATTCCTAATGGATAAAGTTGAAAACTTTATCCATTAAGTCAGTAAAAAGAACTAGATCTGAAGTTAAGGGGCTTGGTCTGAAGGAATTAAGCACTTAATGGAGATTTTGGCATTCTGCCAGAATCCACAATGTGGCCTAGGGGTTTCCACGACATGGCAGGGCTCGGAATCACGATTGTTTTGTCGTTGCACTCTCATGATGTGGCACATGGATTTCCATTACGTGACTTTGAGTTTGGCTAAGTTGACCATTGACTTTGTGGACCTTTAACCATTGACTTTTGAACAGTTTGACTTGGGTTCAAACTTGGAGGATTTGGGTTATTGACTGAGGATTCATCTCTTTTGGTGATTAGTCGGTTCGCAGATTTGAGCAATGTAAGGAGTTAGAGTGCGGTTGTGCTTATTCGATTCTACGGTTCAGGTGAGTTTCTCACATGCCATGTATCCCATTGTATATACTTTTCATGGTAGGATAGAGGCACTGTTAGAGTATAAATATGCTAGTGGCTAGGAGAACTCCTTGTTATGTGTGTGCAGTTTAGGACACTTGGTCTCTTGGTATGCTAGACTGGTATGCTATTGCATGTTGATTGTATGATACTGTTAGGAGTTATGATTGGTTAGTGTAACTGGGGTAGGCCAGTTATCAGGATTATGTATGACTGACCAATGAAGGACTTAACTGAGAAGTGGTTAATGGCTAGGTAACTAGAGAAGGCTAGTTGTTAAGGGTATGGATATGCTAGTATTTTGTTTTGTGTTTATGTTACCTGATCATGTGATAATGATAACTTGTGTTCTTTTTATTTTAAATAGGATAGTCTGAGAACTCTTGGTCTAATACCTGATTGTGATGTTCTTGTCTGATTGTTCGCTCTCGGGTGGGTCATCTATTCGACTGTCTATCTGATCCCTGACTACATATGACTTTATGAATTATATGAAAGACCAGGATCTGGCCCCTGACAACTGATATGAAAGACTGTAGTTGGATCACATCACTAACAGGAAAGATTATGGTTGGATCACATCACTGATATGAAAGACTATGGTTAGATCACAACGCTAATGAGAAAGACTATGGTTGGATCATAAGACCGATAATAGAGACTATAATTGGATCACAGCAATTGTATGTAAGACCAGGGTTCGGTCCCTGGCTATGGAGTCAGCGTTTGTTTTTACTCCCTAGGGTTGGGCCCGTTATGCATGATAAATGTATGTGGATAGTGTTGGATTAAGTGTCTAAGCCCATAACTATATTTGGTATGTACTTGACCCGGTTGTAGCATGGTCCTTTTGGGTTGCCTTCACCAGAATAACTTGATTGGATGAATAATGGAGAAAGAGGTTATTATGGTTTATTAATATATTAATAATATATTAAAGGAGAAATCATATTATTTAATTAACATTAGTCAAGAATTAATTTTGTGGTCAAAAGAGGTTAATTGAATTAAGGGTAATGAACTTGTAATTATAAGATAATTGCATAATGGGTTGAGGAACCCTTTGGAAAGGGGTGGGACGAAATCTTATGGGAGACCATAAGGATTTCGTCCAAGGGCTAGGTTCTAGAAGATTCTTATGGGCTGCTTAGAGCCTAAGCAACCGGATGAGGTCTTTGACTGAAACCCTAATTCTTCAGCTATATAAGGACACCCTTGGCATCCAATTTTCGGCTACCAAAACCCTAGAAGGATTCAAGAGCCGAAAATTACATCTCCCCTCTCTCTCTAAGATTCTCCAATTGTTTTGGTGTTTTGATTCATTAGAGGCATCGCATTTGAGGTGCTAGGTTCTCAAAAGCTCAAGATCATCAAGCAACAATCAAAGGTAACATTCTTACTAGTTTATTTATGTTGATTTCGATTTCAATATGCTAGATCTAGGGTTTGAGAGCATTGGATGATTATTGCATGTACAAATGAAAAACCTAGATCCAAAGCTTTAGGGTTTGCATGTGCACCATAGGAGTGATGTTTTGCTCATAACCCAACAGTGGTATCAGAGCATAGGTCGTTTTTCTTTTGTATTTGATGCATTGTTAAATTTTTCAAGGCTGAAAAATCGAAAAATCTTGCCTCTGCCTGATGAACTCGACGAGTCAGGGCAACTCGACGAGTCCATTCTCTGACTCGGCGAGTCGGGCAGTCTGATGGATGATTTTTCGGGATTTTGACTGAAATTGAATTAGGATAATTACCAAAAACGTTTTTGGATGTTAAAATCCAATTTTTTCAATAAGGTATGGATTATCCTAATGCAATTCAAATATAATTTTCATAAATAAGATAATTACTTGTTTTATATGATAAATATTAATTATTTGTATTTTGATTTGAATTATCTTGTCAAATAGATTAGGTCAAATTATGTGAAAAATATTAATAATATGATTAATTAATTATTTTTCAAATTCGATCTAAAAGATGTTTTGAAAAGTTTCAAAACTTGCCCTCAAGTTTTGAGATTTAAATTTTTAATTAAAAGTTTTAATTTTGAAATATTTAAATTCCAAACCCTAAAATTTTACAAGTTTAAAACTCAACCCTTATACTATTATAATATTATAAGATTAATAATTATATATATATATATATGTATAAGATTAAGCTAGTCTTACCGTTAGTAGGCCTCATTCACGAAGCCGATCTACAAGGGGGGTATAAGGTTGCTGCCTATAAAATGACAGTTTAATGGGTGTCCACTCTCATCCACCGCTTCCTTGATTGGTGGAGGGTCGTTACCCGAACGGGTAAGATAGGGCAACTAATTCCTCATTAATAAGTATAATGATTAATAAAGTAACTAAATGTTTTTTATACAAAATTGCCAATCTTAGTTACTTTAGGAAAAATGTGAAATGATGCTATTCCATGAAATTACACTTTGCACCCTGCCAAGTCGTTAGTGGAGCGTGCGTGGATAACCGACATACTAATTTGGGACTAGCAAAGGTGGAAAAGGGTAACTCGATGTTTATCTTAGATCAATGGAGCATGTGTGCTTAACCGGCACGTTGATTAGGTGGTAAATGAAATCGAGTGTACCAAGTACATTTGCATGGTTATTCACACCTTGTTTGTGATCCTCGGTATCCCAGTCACAAACTTGAATGGCATATCGAGATTTAAACATGTCATTGAAAAGTTCAATGAATCTCAAAAGATCTAGGAATTTCAACTCATTTAAAACTTAATTGTCCTTTTTCATTTTTCATGGTGGAAATTGGTAAATCGTCATTTACCTACCTTCAAATTATTTGCAATTAGATTACGGCATCCCTCTTCTGAATTGTAAATAATTGTGTTGGGTCCTAGCTCTAATTTCTCATTTGGGTGTTTAATTGGGGATTCTTATCTAATCTAAAATTTGTTCCTTTTCTATTTCAGATGTCTACATCGAACAACAATAACGCTTCTGGCTCGACCCCTTCCGGCTCATTCTCACTCATGAACTTATGTGGGAGGGTGATATTCGATGGGTCCAACTTCAATGATTGGATCCGCAACATTCGCATGGTCAACCCGTTACGAGGACAAAGAGTATGTTCTCGACAAGGAGCTGAAGGAGGTTAATGTGAACATTGTCACTCCCGAAGAAATCGTTGCTTACGAAACTCATGAGCGAGATGCTACGAAGGTTCATTGCATCATGCTCGCAACAATGACCACTGAACTCCAAAAGTCCTATGAGGACTACTATCCCTACGAGATGCACCATGATTTGATAGAAAGGTACCATAAAAGTGCTAGGCAGGAACGGTATGAGATCATCACTGCGATGATCACTACCAAAATGAAGGATGGAGAGTCCATCACGGCCCACTTGCAGAAAATGTAGAGATATGTGGACCGCTTGCTGAAGTTAAATGTTACCTTCGATGAGGAGGTGACCATAGATATTATTATACACTCCTTACCTCCTTGCTACGACCAGTTTTATATGACCTACCATATGAACAAGGAGGAGGTCACTCTAAGCAAGCTTCAAGGCCTGCTAAGGACTGCTGAGAGTAGTCTAAAAGGCAAATCTATTGCATCTACTCCTTCTACTACTGCCCCTGTCTTGACTATTGGGCAAGGAAAAGGAAAGAAGAGGAAGGCTCCTTCTAAGAGCCACAAGGGAAAGTCTCACGATGGTACCTTTTCTAGTGGAACCAAAGCTGGTCCTGCTGCTCCCTCTTCCAACCCGAAGGAAGGAGAGTGCTACTACTGCCACGAGAAAGGGCATTGGAAACGAAGCTGCCTGAAGTACCTACAGAACATCAAGGATGGGAAGATAAAGTCCACCTTCGCAGGTATTTATACTATTCAATCTAATAACTCATCACATGCTATGTCTTGGGTCCTCGATACAGGATGTGGTTTTCATATTTGTTCTGATTTGCATGGTCTAAGAAGAAGTAGGGATGTGGAGCATGGGAAGATAAACTTGATCATGGGGAATAGGAAAGCGTCGCCTGTCACCAAGATTGGATTTTACTCTTTAGTGCTTAGTAGTGGGTTAGGTCTAGATTTGAATAATTGTTGCTATTCGTCATAAATGACATGAAACATTATTTCTTTTCATGGTTTGTATAAACAAGGTTTTAGATTTTCGTTTAATAATGAAAATGGTTCTATTAATGCTTTCTTTAATGGTACTTTCTGTTTTGAAGCATTGCCTTGTAATGGAATATATGAAACTGTGATGGTTGTAGAGAACTTAGGAAATGATGTGTTGCATATTGATTCTTCCAATGGTTTGGATAAAGCATGCTTGTGGCATTGTCGTCTTGGACATGTCAAAAAGAAGCGCATAGCCCAACTCCAAAAGGATGGAGTGTTGGAGTCATTTGACCTTAGGGACGATGACACGTGCGAGACTTGTTTACTTGGAAATATGACCAAGTCACCCTTCACCGGTACTTATGAAAGGGATGAGGGTTTATTGGATCTCATACATACCGATGTATGTGGGCCCTTTAGATCCACCACAAGGGATGCGAACCGCTTCTATGTGACTTTCACCGATGATTATAGCAGATATCGTTATATCTACTTGATCAAGCACAAGTCAGAAACCTTTGAAAAGTTCAAAGAGTTTAAGAAAGAAGTGGAGAATCAACTGGGCAGGAAAATTAAGATGCTCCGATCCGATCGAGGAGGTGAGTACCTTAGTATTGAATTCCACGACTACCTTAAGGAATGCGGAATTGTTTCGCAATTGACGCCGCCTAGGACACCGCAGTTGAACGGTGTAGCCGAGCGACACAATCGAACCTTATTGGACATGGTTCGTTCCATGATGAGTCGGGCTTCGTTACCTATCTCATTTTGGGGGTATGCCTTAGAGACTGCCGCCCATATCCTTAATCTAGTCCCAACTAAGAAGGTTGCCAAAACACCTTACGAGATGTGGACAGGGAAAGCTCCCTCGTTGGCACATATTAAGGTTTGGGGTTGCGAGGCTTTCGTAAGACGAAAGAATCACGACAAGCTCGAACCTCGTAGTGAGCGGTGTATTTACATCGGCTATCCGCAGAAGTCCTTTGGATATCTCTTCTATAGACCGAGTGACAATGTTGTCTTCGTTGCGAGGAGAGGGGTTTTCCGAGAGCGAGAACTCATATGCCAAGAGGACAGTGGGAGACAAATTGATCTTGAATAGCTTCAAGAATCAAGCGATGAAGGAACCTCTAACACTGGCGCTCAGCCCGAGGAGGAAACTCCTGTTGAACCGATTGACGAATCCTTACCTCTTAGACGATCCAGTAGAGTTAGTGTTCCACGCGTATTATATGGATTCCATATAACTGTTGAGGGTGATACGTTTATTAGTGATAGTACACTGATAAATTTGGATGAACCTAACAACTACATGGAAGCCATGGTAGGCCCGGAGTCTGCAAACTGGAAAAAGGCTATGGACAGCGAGATTCAGTCCATGTATGACAATCAAGTCTGGTACTTGGTTGACAATGTACCGGGTCGTAAGACGGTCGGGTGCAAGTGGATCTTCAAGAAGAAGACCGACATGGATGGGAAAGTACACACGTATAAGGCACGATTGGTTGCGAAGGGCTTTACTCAAACTCCCAGAGTTGACTATGATGAGACCTTCTCACCAATTGTGAAGGTTAAATCTATAAGGGTTATGCTAGCCATAGTTGCGTTTCATGATTATGAAATATGGCAGATGGATGTCAAAACCGCTTTCCTTAATGGGAAGTTGGTTGAAGATGTTTCATGATTCAACCAGAGGGTTTTGTCAATGCAACCCTAATAGAGTGTGTAAGCTTGAGAAATCCATTTATGGATTGAAACAAGCGTCTCGCAGATGGAATCTTTGTTTCGATGAGAAAGTCAAAGAGTTTGGCTTTTCGAGAAGCGAGGATGAGTCCTGTGTATATGTCAAAGCCATTGGGAGTATAGTTAGCTTTCTCGTTTTGTATGTGGACGACATACTTCTCATAGGAAACGACGTCCCAACCTTGCAGGAGGTTAAGTCCTGGCTTGGGAAGTGCTTCGCTATGAAGGACCTCGGAGAAGCTGCTTATATTCTTGGGGTAAGGATATTGAGAAATAGGAGTAAAAGACTAATAGGACTTAGTCAAAGTACTTACTTGGACAAAGTGTTAAAACATTTTAGCATGGAGAATTACAAGAAAGGGGAGTTACCAATCCAAAGCAATACCAAGTTGTGTAAGACTCAAAGCCCGAGTACCGATGCCGAGATAGCAGAAATGAGCAGAGTACCTTATGCTTCCGCAGTTGGCTCAATCATGTATGCTATGACATGTACTCGCCCTGATGTGGCCTTCGCTTTGAGCATGGTCAGCAGATATCAAGTGAACCCTGGTAGAGCACACTGCAGTGAAGAATATTCTCAAGTACCTTCGGAGGACTAAGGAATGGTTTCTTATCCTCGGTGGAAGTGATGACTTGAAAGTGCGAGGGTATAGTGACGCTAGTTTTCAGACTAACCGGGATAATTTCCGCTCGCAGTCAGGCTAGGTCTTTACCCTGAATGTAGGAGCAGTGACTTGGAAATGTTCCAAGCAAGAGACCGTAGCTGATTCAACGTGCGAATCAGAGTACATAGCAGCGAGCGAAGCGTTAAAGGAGGCAATATGGCTAAAGAACTTCATTGGAGACCTTGGAGTTGTACCGGCCATAAAGGAGCCTATGGAGATTTTCTACGATAGCGAAGGTGCAGTTGCCTTAACCAAGGAACCGAGGGATCATGGCAGATCCAGACATATCGACAAGAAATATCATTTTATTAGACATCGGGTAGAAGATGGACTCCTCGTGGTAAAGAGGGTATTGTCAGAATAGAACCCAACAGACCCCCTTACGAAGGGACTGAGTAGGGTTAAGCACTTGCAGCACGCTAGGAGCAATGGGCTGAAGGACGATATTAGTTTTAGCGATTAGATAGCCTTAGAAACTTGTAATAGATAAATTGTAATTGACATTTTGATGATTAAATAAAGGTGTTTTATTTATAAGTAATGTTACTGTCTTATGTCAATTATTTACTATTGTTTCACTTTGCATGTTTTGAATTCCTAAATAATAAGATTATTTAAATTATCCACAATCAATCATACGTTGGAAGTAAGTATGAAAGAAGATTGTCATGAATTGGCTTGTAGATTGTCTAAGTGTTTATACATAGCAAAGGTTTGCTGCAACGTTCATGAGTGCTTATGAAATATGATGTGAGTATTGGATTAAACCCGCACTCACATGAATCACTTCATGGAATTTAATCATGAGTGATTGTGATATGATAATATCATATAGTCTTTAAACCTAGATATATGAGTTTTTGTTTACAAGTCGGTTGTGTATTGATAATGCATAAACGCATCAGTAACTTGATGTTATAAAATGCATTGTTGTGTACGATTTGATGAGTAAATAGTACAAACGTATAAGTCGAAGTTTATCTGTTCCTTTTATCCTACGAGGGTAAAAGCGATATCTTGGGCCCCTCGATGATTTGGTTTAACTTATGTGCCGGGCCCGGTCAGGACCGAATAGATGTGTTCAATTAAGTACTATGTCAGACTAATCAGAGATCGAGAAACAAACTGCTGGACAATAAGTATGACTATGTTCCATGTAATTCTCCACACGATATCTTGAGAATGGAGGACTATACGATCCCTTATCTAAAGGACGTGTCAGAGTTCGACAGCGGCTTTTGAGAGCTACGATTGCTAATCGGATTTTGAAGTCTTACTTGCATTTATAGTTGTTAGACTTATCCAAGTGGGAGACTGTTGGATTAGGTGTCTAAGCCCATAACTATAATTGGTATATACTTGACCCGGTTGTAGCATGGTCCTTTTGGGTTGCCTTCACCAGAGTAAGTTGACTGGATGAATAATGGAGAAAGAGGTTATTATGGTTTATTAATATATTAATAATATATTAAAGGAGAAATCATATTATTTAATTAACTTTGTGGTCAAAAGAGGTTAACTGAATTAAGGGGATTGAACTTGTAACTATAAGATAATTGCATAATGGGCCGAGGAACCGTTTGGAAAGGGGCTGGATGAAATCTTATGGGAGCCCATAAGGATTTCGCACAAGGGCTAGGTTCTGGAAGATTCTTGTGGGCTGCTTAGAGCCTAAGCAACCGGATGAGGTCTTTGACTGAAACCCTAATTCTTCAGCTATATAAGGACACCATTGGCATCCAATTTTCAGCTACCACAACCCTAGAAGGATTCAAGAGCCGAAAATTACCTATCCCCTCTCTCTCTAAGATTCTCCAATTGTTTTGGTGTTTGTGATTCATTAGAGGCATCGTATTTGAGGTGCTAGGTTCTCAAAAGCTCAAGATCATCAAGCAACAATCAAAGGTAACATTCTTACTAGTTTATTTATGTTGATTTCGATTTCAATATGCTAGATCTAGGGTTTGAGAGCTTTGGATGATTATTGCATGTACAAATAGAAAAACCTAGATCCAAAGCTTTAGGGTTTGCATGTGCACCATAGGATTGATGTTTTGCTCATAACCCAACATATAGGAGATTTGATTGCTCGGCGCTAGAGCCAAGATCTTGTGTGGATGCATTGTATGTATGATGGAATATGTGGTATACTTAGGAACTCACTAAGCTTTATGCTTACAGTTATGGATTAAACATTTTGCAGGTCGTTTGTGAGAAGAGCTCGGCAGGACTATACATATGCATAGAAGATGTTCGTTTCCACAGTTTTATAAACTTAACTTTGATATTGGATGGTTTTAATCAAATGAATATTACCTTATGGTTTTTGAAACAAAGATTTTAATTGGTTATTATAAGTTAAAATTAAAAAATCTCTTTCAAATTTTTGGGACGTTGCATAATTGGTGCAATAAAATTCTTGAGGTACGAAAATCAACCAAAAAATATGCTAATTGCATTTTTGTTAAAAAAATGAAATCTTTTTGACATGTATATTTTGAAATTTGGAATATGTTTATGGTTCTTAAATCTCAAATCACTGTCTTTTATGTGTAATTATATGGTAATTATTGTTTATGATTATTAAGGCAAGTAACTATTACTAAAATGGTCATGTTGCAGGTAGGAGAAATATGGGTACATCCGATGCGCATTTAGGATGTCAACCGTAAAAGACAATGGTGTTTCATCTTCTATTAATTGTTATAGTATTACCTTATTTGTTAATAACAATACTAGTTTATAACCCGTGGGAACCACAGATATAAAATTAATTAAACTTTTATAATAAAAATGTATAATTATTAATCAATTATTTTAAATAAGTCATTTTAAATAAATTATTAATTAAGAGACATATCAAAATTTTAAAATTATTATAACTTCAAATTTAACATATAATTAGAAAATATAAATTTGAATTTTGAAATGAGTTGCCTAATATATCTACATGACACATGACATAATATTAATAAGAAGTTGTATTAGAATGACATTTGTCAAAAGGGAGATTAAAACTATTTATTTATTAGAATAGGGATTATTCTACATTTGTTTTATGTTTATGATGACTTTTTTACGTTTTCTATTAACTTTTCTGTAGGAATTGAAAGATCCTTATAAAGATCATAACTATATATATATATATATATATATATATATATATATATATATATATATATATATAATTTATTATGGTTTATATTATCGGAAATTGTTTGTAAGTCAAATAAACAAGAGAAGCAACTATGCAAAGTTTATCTTCATATTAACTTTCATGTTTCTTCCCGAATTAGCATTTATTATCTTAATTGTTTTTTTATATTCCATTTAAATTTATAAAAAAAATTGGTCCTAATTGTTAAATATAAATGTTTTATGGTAAAAGAAAGTCTCGCTTAAAACATAAAAAAAATGTTTTTATTTAAAAAATTATATAGTAACATAAAAATTGTGCTGTAAAAAATGAAAATGCTAGTGTCTTAAAAAAGTGTCATTATAACCTGAAAAGACTGTTGTGACATGATCAAAAAGTGTCACTAAATATCTTTAGTTGCAGCATTTCTGGTAACATTCTCTTTTGTGCAGCTGACTGAGGGGTATTTAATGACACTTTTGGTGTTCAGTGACATTTTCTTTACCACTAAACTGTCATTTTATTTGTACCGATACCTTTGTTTTGCGAGAAAGAATATTTACAAAGCCATGGAAATTAAATACCAATAGAATAGATATACATACACCACCACATGCACCATGCATGGATCAACATCATCTAAGAATACATTAGTCGTCGATGTTGACCCTTTAGGAATCCGTATTCTTTGTTTTTATTCTTTTTCATATACCGTCGTCGGTATGTGCATTTTATCATTTAGCTTTTAGTGGAAGGGCACGATCCTACGTCATTTACTTACAATGAAACACTAAAAAGGACGAGGGTAGTTGCTTTAACGAAAGTAGAATTGCTATTTTAAGACATACAAATCAGAATGGGGCAAAAATACATATTTAAAAAAATATATATTTATCTATCAAAAGAATTGTATACAATAAAAAGTGGTAAACCATATTAAATTATTTGAACGGTCACGATAAAGCTCCACACTCTTCATGTAAGTGGTTAATCGTGGAACACTTGTAATATTTTGAGTTTGTCAGTGTTTGAACATTAGATATCATGTATGAAATTCTACTCCTCAAGCAATAGGCTCCATCGCAACACTTAAAATTATATACAATAATTGTCATAGTTTTGGGCTTTTTCTTATAGAAAAATCTCCAATAAAGTTTCAAAATTTTGGTTGAGTTTACGTTTTAGTCTTAAATTAAATTTCTTATACGAAAAAATCCTAAAAACCGACAAAAGTTTGCATTTTGACCATTTTTGACCGGTTGAAACCGATAACAAATTAATTTGAGACTATTTCATAAACTAAACCAAAATATTGGGAATTTTCTGCAGAAAAAATATTATGATTTTTCTGCAAATAAAAGCTTTATTATTATTATTAAAAATATAAATAAGTACATTTTTTTTAAATTCGTTATTATTAATATAGTTAATAATACATATAAATATGTTTAATTGAAAAAAGAATGTTAAAGACATTTTTAAGGGTGAAGGTGGAGGGTATGGTGATGCTTTAATCATTCAAATCATGAATATTTGTTTGTCTATTCTCACTTTGTATATTGTCATTTCACATTTGTTATTATTGTTTTTAATTCAATATATTAACACTTAACCATTTAAAAGAAGTTGCATATTTTTAAAATTGTTTATAGATAGTGATTTTACGTCATGGACTATCAATATTATCATTAAATTCTCAGTTATTTGCTTATCATTCTCAACTTGTAAGCGGACATTTCTTATATATATTTTCTTGAATCGAGTTTATGTCTGTAACTGGGATCAGATTAAGATTATGATTGGATCTGCTATCACATGTATTAGTGTGTGAATGTTTGCTACATATGTATGTCTTGTGTGTAAGTATTTGAATTACCAACATGTGTGTTTTCCTTTTTCATTACATTATTCCTGTGGTATTTTGGAAACATAACAAATATAGTATGATAAAGCAGAACATGTTATATAACTTTTTATTAAACAACATATTGTAATTAATACTTTTGAATTTTGATATGGGCTACCTATGTAAATGTTTGTAGTGAATCTCTTGGATTTGAAAAAAAATCTTTCTACCTTAAACAATTTTGTATACAAAGTGATATATCATTCTACCTTAAATTATTTATAAACAATTTTACAAATATGCAACTTCTTTTAAATTGTTAAGCGTCAATATTCTGAATTTAAAAAAATAATAATAACAAATGTAAAATGTTCATATACAAAGTGAAAATATACAAACAAACATTCATGATTTCAATGCTTAAAACATCATCATCTCCTCCACTTTCACCCTTAAAAAATGTCTTTAATATTTTTTTTTTCATTTAAACGTATTTATATGTATTATTAATAATATTAATAATATTAATAATAATGAATTTAAAAAAAGTATACTTATTTATATAATAATAATAATAATAATAATAATAAGGTTTTTGTTTGTAGAAAAGTCTTAATATTTTTGTTTGCGGAAAGTCCCAATATTTTGGGTCAATTTACAAAATAGTTCCAAATTAATTTGTTATCGATTCTAACCGGTCAAAAAATGTTAAAATGAAATATTTTGCTGGTTTTTAGGACTTTTTCATAAAAAAAATAATTTAAGACTAAAACGTAAATTAGACCAAAATTTTGAAACTTTATTGAAGATTTCCATTTCTTATAAGAAACATTTCACCTTTTTTTTAATTTGAATTAATTTTATAATCATAACGTTTAATTATTATGGTTGTTAAACAAAGTTAGACTTCTTTGGATTGAAAATTATAGAAATTTGATAGATCATGAATAACAATTTCATTAACAATCCAACATATTAAATGTATTCATGTATTACATGGGTTAATTAAAAAAATTAAATATAAAAGTCTAAATATTTAAAAACTTTGGATTTATAAGAAAATAAGAAAAAAAATGAATTATTAAAATTGATTTTTTTATCTTTTAAATTTAAATAAATAAACAAAATAAACTAATGAGCTTTAATTTGGGAATTTTGAAATAAGAAGGTAAGTCCATTAAAAAAATTGATATTAATTTATTACAACATTTATTGTAATTATTACATTAAAATATTATGTGGAATTTATTAAAATAGAAAAATTCATAAAATGACATGTGGAAAAGAAATTAATTCAAAATATGTAACACCCATAAAATTTTACACCAAATTTAAACTTTTCAAGCATAATAAAACCAAATAGTAATTGTTTACAAAAGTGTTTTCAATTCATTATTCAATCAGAGTGCCAAAAAGCCAGATCATAAGGACGAGGAGCGGTACGGTCACGCCTTCGCATTGCCATGAACTCCTGAAGTACCTGAAACAATAAACTGAAAACTGTAAGCCCGAGGGCTTAGTGAGCTACCCCCAAAATACCAATACCACACTGATAATACAATATCCGTAATAATCAAACAATCAATCAACATGCATACTGGGCCATCGGCCTGACTGGACCGCCCTACAGGGCCTTCAGTTCAACTGAATCTATACCGAGTCTTCGGCATGACTGGACCGCCACATGGGCCTACAGTCTCCTCGGACCGCTCATAGGGTGTGTTGGCCTTCAGCACCAAGCAGGACCGCCTCAACCCAAGCATCAAACAAATAACCATGTGCGCATAACTAACATCTACTGGCATATACAAACAACGAACATATCTATCTCACTGATTACCAAACATATCAATTTCTCATAACTAGAGCACTGACCTAACAGGTCACTAACATATCAATCCCTACGGATCATAAAAGCATAACATACTGTCTATCCTGATTCCGATCTAACAGATCATATCCACATGTAGCATACCATAACGATAACAACTAAAAGGGCCGCCTTGGTGCCTTAGACCCTATCGATATAGTGAGGATAACTCACCTTGCAGATGCCGACTCGGTAGATAAACTTCAACCCTCGGATCACTTGACACAGGCTCCACCACCTATTACCATAGCACAATATACTCATAAGTCCTTAACCTTATAAGGTATTCCATAACCCACTAGTCAACCCCTGGTCAAAGTCAAAGTCCTCAGTCAAGGTCAACAGTCCATGTTGACCTTAACTCGCCGAGTACCCTCGGCTACTCGTCGAGTTCCTTGAAGCACTTTCCAACTCGCCGAGTCATCGAGGTGACTCTTTGAGTTCCTCCGATTCTAGATCAAACTTTATGGCCACCCGTCGAGTTTCCTTCTTGCAACTCGACGGATACACACGTATACATATCCTGGAGAAAACTCATCCGACTCGCCGAGTTGTTCATACCACTCGCCGAGTCTATGGCAATCTTCATCGGACTCGCCGAGTTGCTCATCCAACTCGTCGAGTTCAAGGCCATCTTCATACGACTCGCCGAGTCAGTCTTGCGACTCGCCGAGTTCCTTCAGCCCTTAAGCCATACAAACTCATTTAAGCCATGCAATGGCTCCAAATTACAGATCCAATCTTCTAGAGCATGCTTTTCACGTAAAGTTGCAAACTTTACGTGTATGCATGGCTAAAAAGGCTCTTAATGGCAATTCTAAGCTCTTAATGGGGTTTCATGCACAAGGAGGGTCTCAATCACCCCCAAACCCGCAACTTTATGACTCTAGGACTTAGGAAGGATTCATATCTGAAGTTACAACTTCAGATCTAGCCGATAGCTCCCCATATCAACTCAAAATCCATAAAACCCTAAAACTCATCCAAAAGAAAAGAGATCTAGAAGGAAAGGGAAGTAAAGATTGCAACTTGATACCTCCAGAAGATGCTAGCTGAGGTAAGTTCTGCTTCCCACACCTTCCTTGCTTCAACTCCTTTGCTCTTCAAGCTTTTCCCTCCTAGCCAACCTTCTTTCCAAGGCTTAAATCACACCAAGAAGAGTACCACACGAATTAGGGTTTTCACTGAACTCTCAAAGACTGTAAAGAGGCCAAAGGAGGCTGAGGCTCCTTTAAATAGGGTGAAAAACCCCGGGATTTAGGGTTTCCTCTGCCAGCTCCTACTCGTCGAGTCCCTTCATGGACTCGGCGAGTAGGTCACTAAACACGCGTATCAAACCCGTCGCTACTCGACGAGTAGGGTAACCAACTCGTCGAGTAGGCCTTGAAATCAATTAAATTATTATTTAAACAATACCTGGGAATCGGGGCGTTACAATTCTCCCCCACTTGAATTAGACTTCGCCCTTGAAGTCCGCTGGAATAAACAATGTCGGGTAATGCTCCCGCATTTCCGCCTCTGGCTCCCACGTCCACTTGGATCCTCTCCGATGCTCCCACTGCACTTTTACCAAAGGTATCTCTTTATTCCGCAAAATCTTGTTCTTCCTTTCCAAGATGGCTACAGGCCTCTCTACATAATTCTGGCGCTCATCGACCTGAATATCATCCATCGATACTACTGCCTCCTGGTCCATAATACACTTCCGCAATTGCGAAACTTGGAATGTGCTATGAATCCGGCTGAGCTCCTCCGGTAGCTCAAGCCTATAAGCCACCTTGCCAACCCTAGCAATAATCCTGAATGACCCAATATAACGGGGACCCAATTTTCCCCTCTTCCTGAAACGGATCACACCCTTCCTGGGCGAGACCTTCAGAAGTACCATGTCACCAACCTGAAACTCTAAATCCGATCGGCGTCTATCAGCGTAACTCTTTTGCCGACTCTGAGCGGTCTGCAGTCGCTGTCTGATCTGCTGGATCTTTTCGGTAGTCTGCAAGACTACCTCTGTTCGACCCATCACTCTGTGTCCAACTTCACCCCAACAGACCGGGGTTCTACATCTCCGACCATACAAAAGCTCAAAAGGAGTGGCGCCAATACTGGAATGATAGTTGTTATTATAGGCGAACTCTGCCAGCGGTAGGTGAGAATCCCAGCTCCCACCAAAATCAATAACACATGCCCTCAACATATCCTTGAGGGTTTGAATGGTCCGCTCGCTCTGACCGTCGGTCTGCCAGTGGAAAGTTGTACTAAAGTGCAGCCGCGTACCCAGTTCCTCGTGGAACTTCTGCCAAAAACGGGAAGTAAACCTGACATCCCGATCGGAGACAATGGAGACTGGAACCCCATGGCGAGAGACAATCTCGCTGACGTACATATCGGCCAATTTCTCGGCCGACGAACTCTCCCGTATGGCCAAGAAATGGGCACTCTTGGTCAATCGATCCACGATGACCCATATAGCATCAAGCCCCTTCGCCGTTCTTGGCAACTTGGTAATAAAGTCCATCGTGATCTGTTCCCATTTCCACATGGGAATCTCCAGGGGCTGTAGTTTTCTATGTGGCCTCTGATGCTCGGCCTTGACCATCCTACAAGTCAAGCACCTCTCGACGTACCAGGCGATTTCTCGCTTCATGCACGACCACCAGTAGCTCAAATTCAAATCCCGGTACATCTTGGTGGCCCCCAGGTGTATAGAAAAGTGAGACTTATGAGCCTCCTCCATCACTGTCTGCCGGATTCCTCCGGATATCGGAACCCAAACCCGACCGTGTCGGGTCAATAATCTGCGGCTATCCTGAACAAACCGGGCGTTCTCGCCCTTAATCCGCTCCATCTTCCAGTTCTCTGGTCTCATGCCCTCGACCTGGGCATCCCTAATCAAGCTCACAAGCGGGGAATCCACCGCTATCCTCATACATCTTGCCGGGGTAGAAGACCCAGCTGACTTGCGGCTCAAAGCGTCCGCAACCACATTCGCTTTACCAGGATGGTAAAGGATCTCACAATCATAGTCCTTGACTACATCCAGCTACCTGCGCTGCCTCATATTCAGGTTCGGCTGATCCATGATGTGCCTCAAACTCTTGTGATCCGTGTAAATAGTACATCGGACCCGGTACAGATAATGCCTCCAAATCTTGAGAGCGAAAACCACCGCTCCCAACTCAAGATCGTGCGTAGGGTATCTCGTCTCATGCGGCTTCAACTGCCGCGATGCATAGGCTATCACCCGTCCCCTCTGCATGAGGACTGCCCCCAGACCTGTGATGGACGCATCACAAAATACTACGAAATCCTCGACTCCCTCGGGGAGCGTCAATACTGGCGCCTCGCACAAACATCGTCGGAGGGTCTCATACGCCCTCTGCTGCTCAGGGCCCCAGCGGAAATCCACCCCCTTCCTCGTAAGACGAGTGAGGGGTACTGCGATCTTGGAGAAATCTCGAATAAATCTCCGGTAGTACCCTGCTAAACCCAAGAAACTCCTGATGTCGGAGGGAGATTTCGGGATCTCCCACTGCATAACGGCCTCGACTTTGGCCGGGTCGACCAAAATCCCCTCCTAGTTAACGAGATGTCCGAGGAACTGGACCTCTCGTAACCAAAACTCACACTTCGAGAACTTGGCATACAGCCGTTCTCGTCGCAGAACCTCCAGCAGCTCCCTGAGGTGCTCCTCGTGTTGCTCTCGGGTCTTGGAATACACCAAGATATCATCTATGAACACAATGACCGAGCGATCGAGCATCGGTCTGCAGACCCGATTCATCAAATCCATGAATACTGCCGGTGCATTGGTGAGCCCAAACGGCATCACCACGAACTCGTAATGACCATAACGAGTCCGAAACGCGGTCTTCTCCACGTCTTCCTCCCTCACCCTGACCTGGTGATACCCGGATCTCAAGTCGATCTTGGAAAACCAAGATGCACCCTGCAGCTGATCGAAAAGATCATCTATCCTTGGGAGTGGATAACGGTTCTTCACCGTTAGCTTGTTCAACTCCCTGTAGTCGATGCATATCCTGTGCGAACCGTCCTTCTTCCTGACGAAGAGGATCGGTGCTCCCCATGGGGAACTAGTCGGATGAATAAACTGCTTACCCAGCAGCTCCTGCAACTGAGATGACAACTCCTGAATCTCTGGCGGTGCCAGTCGGTACGGCGCCTTAGTGATAGGGGTCACACCCGGTACCAGATCAATCCTGAACTCCACCTGCCTCTCCGGAGGCACTCCAGGTAACTCTTCTGGAAACGCATCAGCAAATTCTCTAACCACCGGGACCTCTGAAACCGAAGTCTGATCCCTGACCCGCGTGTCCACCACACGCGCTAAATAACCTGCACATCCGTGCTGAATATACTGTCGAGCCCTGGCGGCCGAACAAAACCCTGATCCTACTCTGGTTCCCTCACCATATACCACCAGTTCTCCCCCACTTGGGGTTCGAACTACTACTCGATGCCCCTCACAGTCGATCATGGCGCCAAACCGGCTGAGCCAATCCATCCCTACGATCACACACACTTCCCCCATGGGAATAGGAATCAAATCTATCAGGAATGATACCCCGAAAATCTCCAGCTCGCATCCCCGGTAAACTGAAGAAGCAGAAATCCCGTGCTCGTTGGCGATCGAAACTCGCAACGGACACTCAAGCTCATCTACCGACACACTGAACTCTCTACTGAAAGTCTGAGATACAAACGACCGACTCGCTCCCGAGTCAAATAAAACCAATGTAGGCAAAGAGTTTACTAAAAACGTACCTAAACACAGGTACCAATGATGAGCACAACATAGATAAAATGACTGAAACAGAAAATAGAAACGTACCAGCAACCACATCCGGTGCTGCCTTGGCCTCCTCGGCCGTGAGCTGGAAAGCGCGCCCCTGAGCCTTCGGAGGCTCCGCCTTGACTGGCCTCCCATCCCCAATCCTTAAAGTAGTCGGTGCGGATCCCTGCGCCGGCTTGGCGGCGAGCTGCGGACAGTTGGTCTTCACATGACCAACCTGATGACAATGGTAACAAATCCTCATATCTGCTGGAGGGGCGGACTGACGGCAGTCCCTGGCATAGTGCCCCTCCTTGCCACATTTGTGGCAACCACCTCCTGCTCGACAAATCCCAGAATGACCCCTGCCACACTTTCCACAAGTGTGGCTCTGCTGACCCCCGGTCCGAGTATCAGCGGTCTTGGACCGCTTAGGTGCCGGCTGAGACTTTGCCGGAACCTGACGCTGCTCCTTCAACTGCAGCTCTATCTCCAACTCACGCCGCCTCGTGGCTTCCTGAAGATCCAAAAGAGTCTCACAACGTTGCGTAGCAACATACTGTCGAATGTCAGTCTTGAGCATACTCAGATAACGAGTCATCTGAGACTGCTCTGAAGCAAACTCCGGGCAGAACATAGCCCTCTCCGTGAACATACGAGTGATCTCCATCACTGACTCTCCATCCTGTCTCAATGTCAAAAACTCATGAGCAAGCCGCTCCCGCTCAACGCGTGGAACGTAGCGGGTGCGGAACATATTCCGGAACTGCTCCCAAGTAACAGCAGCTCGCTGATCATCAGTGTACGACCCTGTCGTCAATCTCCACCAGTCCTTTGCCCCAAGCCTCAGCAGGTTCAGGGCACACCTGACCTTCTGGTCAGCAGGACATGAACATGTGAAGAAACATCCCTCCACATCAGATAACCACCTCATAGCCCTGATCGCATCTTGTGTACCATCAAACGTCGGGGGCTTCGTATTATCGAAGTCCCGGTACTGGAAAGCGCTGCTGGCTCCTCCTCCAACCCCTGCCGCAGTTACAGCCGAAGTGGCTGCAGCGGCAGCTGTCTCTGCTAGAGCTGCATATCGCTCATCAAAGTACTCGACCATCGTGGTCTTAATTGACCCAAACATCTCTGGCAGCTGCGCTCGGAACGCTGCAACAATCTCGTCGTGCATAATCTCTCGGATCCTAGCATCCAACTCCTCGGTCCCTATCTGTACCACGGGCTCAGGTGCTATCGGCACCTCTGACCCTCCGTCTCCCGATCCTGATCCGGATCCAGAAGCAACACGTCTCGTCACCACCATACTGAAATATATATATATATATATATATATATATATATATATATATATATATATATATATATATATATATATATATTCAAGTCATCAGATTAATAACATAATATCGGGAGACCAAAACCCACAAACCCTAGGGGTTGTGACTTCCTTGCTACGCGTATGGGTCTTGTGCTTTCAGTAGTACGGGCCCATACTACCTTCCACACCTACCCATATTTGTCTCAAGTATCACCAAAACACCCTAACACTATCATCAACATAATATACGCTCAACCCTTACTCCTAGGGAAACATCGCCCATCCCCCATCTGATCTCACAGCTCCTCACAACCCACACATCCATGAAACTTTCATCATCCCCTGCAGCGCTAGTGTATGCTAGCTGCACATAACGCTGGACCCAATAGACCTTCGAATATCCAATCCTACCCGAAGGCCGAATCAACATTCTCAGGCTATAAGGTCTTTATTATGCACAGCCGTGATGCATACACTAAACATCTACAGTTATGATGTCAATTCCATATACAAGAAACCCTAGGCTAATAGGCATCATATAATCAGGCAAATCTATCATGCGATTCCTGAAGATCCCTAGCCTAGCACTAGCATGTTGTTCTAACATATCAAAATATCAAATAACTGTATGGTATTTTGGGGTTCACTTACAGGCTCCAGCTGATCGTACCCTCTGCATCCTCCATCCTTTACTTTGAAAACCATTTTAAAAATTTTACTTTCCGAAAATCTCCTTGATTTGAGACTGGATTCACACGAGTGTTCCTCCAATTCGCTCAAACCAAGGCTCTGATACCAACTTGTAACACCCATAAAATTTTACACCAAATTTAAACTTTTCAAGCATAATAAAACCAAATAGTAATTGTTTACAAAAGTGTTTTCAATTCATTATTCAATCAGAGTGTCCCAAAAGCCAGATCATAAGGACGAGGAGTGGTACGGTCACGCCTTCGCCTTGCCATGAACTCCTGAAGTACCTGAAACAATAAACTGAAAACTGTAAGCCCGAGGGCTTAGTGAGCTACCCCCAAAATACCAATACCACACTGATAATACAATATCCGTAATAATCAAACAATCAATCAACATGCATACTGGGCCATCGGCCTGACTGGACCGCCCTACAGGGCCTTCAGTTCATATGAATCTATACCGAGCCTTCGGCATGACTGGACCGCCACGTGGGCCTACAGTCTCCCCGGACCGCTCATAGGGTGTGTTGGCCTTCAACACAAAGCAGGACCGCCTCAACACAAGCATCAAACAAATAACCATGTGCGCATAACTAACATCTACTTGCATATACAAACAACGAACATATCTATCTCACTGATTACCAAACATATCAATTTCTCATAACTAGAGCACTGACCTAACAGGTCACTAACATATCAATCCCTACGGATCATAAAAGCATAACACACTATCTATCCTGATTCCGATCTAACAGATCATATCCACATGTAGCATACCATAACGATAACAACTAAAAGGGTCGGCCTTGGTGCCTTAGACCCTATCGATATAGTGAGGATAACTCACCTTGCAGATGCCGACTCGGTAGATAAACTTCAACCCTCGGATCACTTGACACAGGCTCCACCACCTATTACCATAGCACAATATACTCATAAGTCCTTAGCCTTATAAGGTATTCCATAACCCACTAGTCAACCCGTGGTCAAAGTCAAAGTCCTCAATCAAGGTCAACAGTCCATGTTGACCTTAACTCGCCGAGTACCCTCGGCTACTCGCCGAGTTCCTTGAAGCACTTTCCAACTCGCCGAGTCATCGAGGTGACTCGTCGAGTTCCTCCGATTCTCGATCAAACTTTAAGGCCACCCGTCGAGTTTCCTTCTTGCAACTCGACGCATACACACGCATACATATCCTGGAGAAAACTCATCCGACTCGCCGAGTTGTTCATACCACTCGCTGAGTCTATGGCAATCTTCATCGGACTCGCCGAGTTGCTCATCCAACTCGTCGAGTTCAAGGCCATCTTCATACGACTCGCCGAGTCAGTCTTGCGACTCGTCGAGTTCCTTCAGCCCTTAAGCCATACAGACTCATTTAAGCCATGCAATGGCTCCAAATTACGGATCCAATCTTCTAGAGCATGCTTTTCACGTAAAGTTGCAAACTTTACGTGTATGCATGGCTAAAAAGGCTCTTAATGGCAATTCTAAGCTCTTAATGGGGTTTCATGCACAAGGAGGGTCTCAATCACCCCCAAACCCGCAACTTTATGACTCTAGGACTTAGGAAGGGTCCATATCTGAAGTTACAACTTCAGATCTAGCCCATAGCTCCCCATATCAACTCAAAATCCATAAAACCCTAAAACTCATCCAAAAGAAAAGAGATCTAGAAGGAAAGGGAAGTAAAGATTGCCACTTGATACCTCCAGAAGATGCTAGCTGATGTAAGTTCTGCTTCCCACACCTTCCTTGCTTCAACTCCTTTGCTCTTCAAGCTTTTCCCTCCTAGCCAACCTTCTTTCCAAGGCTTAAATCACACCAAGAAGAGTACCACATGAATTAGGGTTTTCACTGAGCTCTCAAAGACTGTAAAGAGGCCAAAGGAGGCTGAGGCTCCTTTAAATAGGGTGCAAAACCCCGGGATTTAGGGTTTCCTCTGCCAGCTCCTACTCGTCGAGTCCCTACATGGACTCGGCGAGTAGGTCACTAAACACGCGTATCAAACCCGTCGCTACTCGACGAGTAGGGCAACCAACTCGTCGAGTAGGCCTTGAAATCAATTAAATTCTTATTTAAACAATACCTGGGAATCGGGGCGTTACAAAATAACCACAAAATGACATTTGACAAAAAAACCTTCATTTATTAGAGTAAAAATGCCTTAAAGACAAGTGGGAAGAGTTTATCATATAGATGATATTATCTTGGTGAGTAAGTGTTGTATTTTAGAATTGACAACCAAATAATATGATGATTAATAATGTGAACTAGTATTTTACCATTAGTAATATAGAAATAAACAAGTCGATTAATAATAATGAGAATTAGATGTCCGTTTGTCCCAAACAAAAAACACATTATCATTATTTAATTATAAAGTTTCATCTAAAAATTAGTATCGTCAAATCTAATTGTAAGAATGATCAGTAGAAGAAACATGCCTCATTATCGGGCAAATAAAAATATGAGACATAAATAATGAAAACAACCTGAAGATCATAGGTGTAACAAATGGTAAAAATAGATCAATGTTTGCCGGTCAAACCACCATGAACCCTCTTGGGTTTATCCAATATTTAAAATCTCTATTTTCAAAGTACTCATGAATATTGTAGCAAATCCAGTTGCAATGTCTTAACCTCAATCGACAATCTACAATCAATTCATGAAAGTCTTAATTCACTACTTACTTCCAAAATTATGAATGGCCGTGGAAGTTTAAACAATTCAAATTACTCATAAAGTATAAACATGCAAAAAGAAACACAAGAACAAATAATTGAATAAGGCATTACGATACTCATAAATAATTCTATATTATTTATTCACTAAATCAATTACATTTATTTTGTTACAAGTTTCAAAATATCACCTAACTACTAAAACTAATATCATCTCTTAAACCTACGCTCCCAACATGTTGGCTATGTTTGATCCTGCTCAGAGCCTTTGTGAAAGGATCTACAACATTATCCTCTGATGACACTCTCTTCACCCAAAGGTGTCCTTCTTCTAATCGATGTCGAATATAATGATACTTTATGTCGATATGTTTGTATCTGCCATGATCCTTTGGTTATTTTGTTAAAGCAACTGTGCCTTAATTATCACAGAAGTGTTCCATTGGTTCCTGAATAGTTTGAACGACTCCAAGATCTCCGATAAAGTTCTTCATCCAAGCCGCTTCCTTTGATGCCTCACTCCTTGCAATGTACCCTGACTCACAGGTGGAATCAGCCAATGTGTCTTGCTTGGAACTCTTCCAAGTAACTTCTCCCCCATTTAATAAGAACACACATCCAGACTACGAACAAAAGTTCTATTGGTCCATTTGAAAGGTGGTGTCACTGTAACCAGGCACTCTTAATGTATCACTGCCGCCAAGAACTAGGAACATGCTTTTGGTCTTCGCAAATACTTAAGAATATTCTTCACCGCAGACCAATAGGCTCAGCCAGGATTTCCCTGAAATCGACTAACCATACTCAAAGAATAAGACACATCAGGGCGAGTACATGTCATTGCATACATGATCGATCCTACAATTGAAGCATATGGGACTTGACTCATGTCAGCTATGTCTTCATCGGTATTGGGAATTTGAGTCTTACTCAACTTGAAAGTACTATGAATAAGCAATTCTTCTTTCTTTGAATTCTCCATACTGAAACACTTCAGTATCTTATCCAAATATGTACTCTGGCTAAGACTAATAAGATGATTCTTTCTATCCTGATGAATCCTTATTACAAGAATATAGGTCGTTTCCATTAGATCCTTTATAGCGAAACATTTTCCAAGCCAAGAATTAACTTCTTGCAAAGTTGGAATGTTGTTTCCTATAAGGAGTATGTTATCAACATACAACACTAGGAAGGTCACTATACTCCCACTAACTTTGACACATACGCATGACTCATCTTCACTTCTAGAAAACCCAAATTCTTTAGCTTTCTCATGGAAGCCAAGATTCCAGCTGCGAGATGCTTGTTTCAAGCCATAGATGGATTTTTCAAGCTTACACACTCTATCAGGAAACTTGGCATGTAGAAAACCCTCTGGCTAACTTATATAGACGTCCTTAGTCAACTTCCCATTAAGGAAGGCAGTTTTAACATCTATTTGCCAAATTTCATAATCATTAAATGCAGCTATAGCAAGCATAATCCTGATAGATTTTATCTTAGCTATCGGTGAAAAGGTCTTGTCATAGTAAATCCCTTGGTTTTGAGTATAGCCCTTTGAAACCATTCTAGCTTTGAAAGTGTGTATTTTACCATCCATGTCGGTCTTCTTCTTAAAGATCCATATACACTCGATTGTCTTTCGACCAGTTACATGATCAACCAAGGTCCACACTTGGTTATCATACATGGACTGAATCTCATTCTCCATTGCCTCCTTCCATTTAGCAGCCTTAGGGTCTGTCATCGCTTTCTTGTAGTTAGCTGGCTCATCCAAATTTTCTAATGTTCTATCACTAATAAATGTATCACCATCCGATGTAATATGGAAACCACAGAACGCATGTGACATGCTAACCCTACTAGATCGACGAAGGGGTAATGAATTGTTTACTGGCTCAACGGTAATTTCTTCCTCAGGTTGAGTGCTAGTGTTGTCAGAGGTTCCTTCATTGGATGACTCTTGAATTTCTTCAAGATCAATAATACTCCTACTCTCCTCTTTGAATATGATCTCTCTCTTGTAAAAGACTCATCCTCAAGCTACAAAAAACCATGTTCTTAGCATGTCTATAGAACAAGTATCCAAAGAACTTGTGTAGGTAGCCAATGAAATAACACTTCTCAGCTCTAGGTTTCGAGTTTCTCATGAGTCTCTAAGGCATACCCCCAGAAATTAATAAGAAGAGAAGCTCGAATCATCATGGAACGAACCATATCTAGTAAGTTCTGATTTCACTTCTCAGCCACACCATTAAGTTGTGTTGTTCTGGGAGGAGTCAATTGTGAAACAATTTCACATTCCTTAAGATAGTCGTGGAACTCAATACTAAGATACTCACCACCTCTATCAAATCTGAGCATCTTTATCTTCCTGTCCAATTGATTCACGACTTCGTGCTTAAACTCTTTGAACTTTTCGAAGGTTTTCAATTCATGTTTGATCAAGTAGATATAACCATATTTGCTATAATCATCCGTAAATGTCACAAAATATCGATTAGCATATTTCATGGCACATCTGAATGGGCCACACACATTTGTATGGATGAGGTCCAGTAACCCTTCTCCTATTTTACATGTTCGATTGAAAGGTGATTTCCTCATCTTGCACAAAATACAAGACTCACATTCATCATCTGTCCTAAGATCAATTGATTCCAAGACTCCATCCTTTTGGATTTGGGTGATGCGTTTCTTGTTTATGTGCCCAAGACAACAATGCCATAACCATTCCTTGTCCACACCAGTGGACGAATCAATATGAAACACATTATTGCCTAAGTTATCAACACAAATCACGGTTTCATACACTCCATTACAAGGTAAATCTTTAAATATAAAAACACCATTTTGGAAAGCAGAAATTGAACCAATATCATTATCAAAAGAATATTTAAAACCTTGTCTAAACAATGCATGAAAAGAAATAAAGTTTTGTGTCATTTATGACGAGTATCAACAATTTAACAAATCAATCCTAACATCACTAATAAGCACAAGCCCATAACTCTCAATCTTGGTGACAGGTGAAGATCGCCTACTTCCCATGATCAAATTAAGCCTCCCATGCTCCACCTCCTCACTTTCGCTTAGTCCCTGCAAATTAGAACAAATGTGGAAACTACATCCTGCATCAAGAATCCATGAATGAGAAAGTTGTGTGTTATTGATTTGAATAGTGCAAATACCTGATAATGACACCTTGATCTTTCCATACTTCAAGGCCTCTTTTGGATCACTAATCACAAGAACATCAAAGTTGGGCTTTGTCTTGGACCCACTTCCAGACCCTCCAGCATGGGCCTTCCCTTTCCTGTTTTATTGGGAAGGAGCCTTCCTCTTTTTCCCTTTTCCAAATCCAATGGCTAGGATAGGAGCATTTGTTGCATTAGGAGCATGATTTTTCTTCATCCTCGACTCAGCAGTTTGCAACAAATTATGGAGTCGGGTCAATGTCGTCTTTGTGTTGTTCAAATAATAAGTCAAAACAAACTGATCATAACTAGGAGGCAAGGAGTTAAGGACCATGTCAATGGCCAACTCCTCGTCAAACGACACATGGAGACACCAGAGTTGCTCCACGTACTTTTTCATCTTCTGCACATGAGCACAATCTGATTCCCCTTCCTTAAGCTTGCATGCCATAAGAGACTTGAGCACTTCGTAGCGCTCTTGTCTTGCCTTCTTGTGGAACTTTCCAGCGTGGTCAAAGCTCGTCTCATATGGCCAGTAGTCCTCATTGAACTTGGCCAAATCAGGTGCTATAGTGGCCACCATGATGCAATCAACCTTCATGGAATCATCAGAAAGTTTGTTATAGGACGAAATTTTCTCAGGAGTAGTGGTGGAATGATCAATTTCAAAAAGAGGCTTTTCGAGGACATATTTTTTTTCCTTGTACCGAAGAGTCATCTTCAAGTTTCTCATCCAGTCCATGTAGTTGGGACCAGTGAGCTTCTCTTTTGACAAAATCAAGAAAAGATAGAAGTTTGAGCTTGATGGGGGGGTTGAATAGTAGCGAGATCACCGTTTCCAAACATCTATATAAAGAGACATAGTTTTAGTTATTGATATAAAATCCTTAATATTTAACCCAATATAAATATTCAATGCTAGGACCCAAAATACATTTCAGAACTAAGAAGAGGGATGTCCAAATCTAATTGCAAATTTATTAAGGTATGTAATAAAAATTTAGCAATTTCAATGTGACATGAAATTCCAAGATCATTTGAGATTCACAGAATCGTATCAATGACATGTTTAATTTCTAGTACTTTAATAGCATCATACATTTTAAGAGGTTATGTCATATTAACCCGTTTGGCTAACGACCCTCACACCACGCTAGAAAGCGGTGGGTGATAATAGACACTCATTCAATGGTCATTTCATAGGCCGTTTCCTTATACCCTCTTTATAGCATTACTTCGTGAATGAGGTCTACTAACGATTAATTGACTTGTCTTATACATATAATATATTAAACTTTTAATCATATATAGTATAAGGTGTATTTTATTTTTTATTTTTTTAAATACGAGATTTAAATATTAATTATCTAAATTGTCATATAATTAATTCATCAATTTAAACATGTAATGAATCTATAATTATCTTTTAATTACATTACTATTAAATTAATTATTAAATGCATAAGAGATAATTCAATTTAATTTATCTATTTAAAAGATTATCCAATAAGGATATCTCATAATATTTAGGGATTCATTAATTATCACACGAGACATTCAAAATTCGGAATCATGCAGAATTAATACCAGATAATTACCAAAAAATTACACCATAAATTAGATTAGGAAGATAATTACCGAAAATCTGGAAAATCGATTCTCACGTCGTGACAGAAGCACTGTCAAGTCGTGAGAACAATGTTTTTGCGAGAAACAATTTTAGTTCGATTCAACTCATGTGCAATCAATGTTTGACAAGCCTAAACTCTGATA
Organism: Lactuca virosa; assembly: GCF_052849685.1. Lineage (NCBI taxonomy): Eukaryota > Viridiplantae > Streptophyta > Magnoliopsida > Asterales > Asteraceae > Lactuca > Lactuca virosa. The sequence continues at coordinate 199,953,579 of NC_136432.1, forward strand.
CCACTGATGGGTTTTATAGAAAACAAAATTTTACAATGCGGAAAGTAATTAACAGTTAATAGGGTACATGCATCCTATTAAATATCTATGTCATACTCCTTGATAGCAACATACAATAAAAAAACTAAACCTAGCATAACCCTAGTGTAATTCGAAAATTACAAAGTATAGAGTTACATACCTTTTGATTTTGTTATTATAGACACCAAAGATATGATGCCTCTAATGATTTGTACCCAAACCCTAACAACAAGAACACAATAGGAGAGAGGAGCGAGGATTATAATTTTAGCTCTATGAGGCTTAGAAGAAGTGGACGAAAATATAAGACCCTAGGGTCCTATTTATAGCTGATAAGGAAGCCTTGTTAACCCTAATTTGAATATGATAATAATAATACGTCAAATATGACAGTTATCCAACTCCTTAATTATCAATAAGGAGCATTCTAAAAACCCTAAACACATTGCCAAAACCGGCCATACTAGAGAGTTTCTAGAATCCATCTCCTGTTCAACTATTGAACAATTACAGTTCTGTCATGTACTTCTAGTTAATTCTAATTAATATTAAAATTAATTCTAATTAATTTCTGATTATTCTAAATTAATTATAACTATTTCTAATTAAAATATTAATCATATAATATATTAATAATTTATCCTTTCTCCCCAAATGCAATTCTTCTCAGTTGCTAGTTCTGATGGCAATCCAAAAAGGACGTTGTTTTTATTTCAAGAATATACTAATTTAGTTATTGTCTAATCAAACATAATATTCATATGTGAATATAAATTTAAGTATATTGGTATATGAATCCACCACATCCCTTCTCCTCCGCCACCGCCACCTCCACTGCCTTTACCACCACATCTGCCACACTACAACCACCACAACCACCGCTTCCTCCTCCTCCTCTGTCACCAACCCCCGCCAACGCCTCAACCGCCACCTTTATGACCAACGTTGTTGTGGCCAACACCTCTGCCACCCACTGACACCGACACCACCACTGCCAATGCCACCACCACCACCACTTCTGCCACCCCTACCAACACAATGTCCACCACCGCTACCACCATCACCACCTCTACCATCCCTGACACTGTCACTACTACCCCTGTCACCGCCACCAACCTCATATTCATATATAAATAATAATTTGTTAATAGACACACACTTATTCATATATGAATATACTTATTCATATATAAATATTATATTTTATGTCGTTCCGGTATGTTGGAGCGCTTAAGCGGCGGATATGAATGTCTCGTATTCATTCTCGCATTTTTTATTTTTTTTTTCCTCAATTGAACTTTCATATATATATATATATATATATATATATATATATATATATATATATATATATATATATATATATATATATAATTGCGTAAAAATAAACCCATCTAGAAATTTGGAACCTAAAAATTGCAGGACTCCGTGGCGTAGTTTTCCTTATTACTCCAATCCAAGAAATTCTTACCTGATTTAATTATTATAATAATTAAAAATAGAAAAGAAAAATATCCGAAATTATTGAAGACAACGCCATCGGTCGGCCTGGAGCAGATAAAGGGATCATTAGATGCCGGAAATCTAACCTCATCTTCACCGTCCATCTTCTTTATTTTATCTTATTTTTTTTTTTACGTGACACGTACCAAATGTTTGTGATATTTTTTTGTCTGCAGTTAGTTCGGAGCCAATGAGGTTATATCCTCGTTAGATTCGCAGATACTGTGCTAAATCTGGTTAACTCTGTCACCGCACGTGATAACATACGTTAATTAATATTAGAGCATTTTTTTTAGAAAAGAAAAAACAAATTATTATTTTTAAGTTTTATATGAAAATATGATATCTTTTATTAAAACTAATAAAAACACCCCGGACTTTGTCCCGAGTTGATTTTTTTTTTACAATAGAAGGCGTAGAGACTAAACTTGCCAAACTATAAAAAATATTATGACTAAATTTTAAAGAGCACAAACTTTTGTAATAAATGACCAAAAGTTTAAGAATCAAAAAGTTTAGTAGCAAATGTCTAAAACAAAGAAACTTTATTATTATTTCAGCTTTTGAGAATTAAGATACTAAACTTGTTAAACCGTGGAAAATATTGTGGCTAAATTTTGAAGACCACAAACTTTTGTAATAAGGAATCAAAAGTGTAAGAATGAAAAAGTTTAGTGGCAAATGTCTAAAACAAAGAAAGACTAAATTTTGAAGACCACAACTTTTGTAATAAGGGCCCAAAAATATAAGAATCGAAAAGTTTAGTGGCAAATGTCTAAACTAAAGGAACTTTACTATGCTTAAGCTTTTGAAAATTAAGGGACTAAACTTGTCAAACTGTTGAAAATATTAACCAAAAAAAAAAAAACTTTACTATCTCTTAAGCTTTTGAGTATATATATATATATATATATATATATATATATATATATATATATATATATATATATATATATATATATATTTGCAAAATTGACAGACTATTTGCAAAATGATGATATCATTTGCAAAAATATATTTATTATTTAAGAAAGAAAAAATTGACGATATTTAGTTTTAGACGAGTATTCGAGAGATGACATATTGGTGATTTTAGTGATATCAAGTTTTTAGTTTAGTGATGACTTTATTTGAGATAAACTGATGATCTTTTAGACATATTCTGAGACAAAAGGTGCAAATTGCACTTGGATAATTTAAGAAAATTTGGGAACACAGAGGTATGATGGCAGCACCCCTGGTGGGGTTCCAAGGGGTAGCGCCCCTAACGGGGTGCTCAAGTATCTTAAGAAAAACATGGATTTCGGTTTGACTTATGTACGATTTCCTTTAGTCATAGAAGAGTATAGTAATGCTAGTTGGATTACAAGCATCAATGACCACTCATCTACAAGTGGTTGGGTTTCACTTCTTAGAGGAAGTGCGATTTCATGGGCCTATAAGGGAGGACAGAATCGTAGCAGGTTTGACTAGGGAGGAGGAAAGGGATCAGCGGGAGGAGAGTAAGAGAGTAAGAGATGGGTGTTGAGCGGGTTTAAGAAACCGTTGGAGGGTGGAATCAAAGAAGGAAAATGGGGAAGACGGGTTGGGAGGGATGCGGCTTGGGCGGGTTCGACTCCCTCCACCTTGGGTCGGCGGCTTCAGCGAGAACGATGAGGACGATTTCGTCCTCCCTAAGAAACAAACTTGCATCACAAACTCAACAATAGAATATAAATTTGTAGCCCTTGCAAATCTAGTAAGGAAGAATAATGGTTAAGGAATTTGATTTATGAAATTCATTTGTGGCCAAAACATATATCACCCATTTTTTTACACTATGACAGTACTGCCACTTTGGCAAAGGCCTATAATCAAATGTATAATGTGAAATCGCGACATTTGGGCATTAGACACAATATGATACATGAGCTTATATGTAACGTCCGCGAATTCGAGCTGAATGTTTCAAGGATTATAAATTATAAATATTCCGTTTATTAAAAAATTAAATCCTCAAATAGGATAATCATAAATAAATAAAAATCATTCGTACCCGACACGAGTTATATAAATGATATTTATATATTTTATATATGTTTTATAGACAAATATTATGGGCTTATAACATTTGTATAAAACATTATTACAAATTTGATGAATTATGTTAAATAAAACGTAAAAATAAAAGATTATTTAAAATAAATAATTGTAACAAAAGTTGTAGTAGTTGTGATGATGATCTCGTGGATAAAAAAAGAATGCCAAAATCTGACTTCGTATGAAGATGTTACGCTTTTTTAAAGTTTCGCGTTCAACCCTATACGGCGAAGTGTCATAAAAGATTAATCAGAGATATGTTTGCTTATTAACCTAAGTGATCTAAACGAAAGTCGTAGTAATTGTAATTACGAAAGTGTGCATATAAAGAATGTCTAAATCTGACTTCGTATGAAGAAGTTATGTTTTTTTGAAGTTTCGGTGTGACACAGAAGTCGAAATGAAAATCGATTGATTATTATCCAAAACAATCTAAATGAAAGTCGGAGTTCTCATAAATACAAAACTATCGGCATAGAGAACGTCGAGAACGGAGTTCGTATGAATAATTAATAAGCATATCAAAGTCAAATCCCAGCTTCTTGAAGCAACTAAACTTTATGATTATATAGGTAGTTCTTTTGTTCTTGCACCTGCAAATGCAATTTTTCAAAGAACTATTAAGAATTAAAATTTCAACCTCCTTAACTTGCAATACTGAACACATACCTTGGGATGACAATAATAATGTGTTCCAATCTATTGATATTAAGCTTTCCAGATTGAATTCAGCATCTAATATTACATTAGATGGGAATTGGGTATCTCAATATAAAAGATTTGAAGTGGACTTTAAACCCATCCCTACAGCCGCCTTGTACACAAGATTTCTTGCTAACCTTTTTATTAGACGACCGGCTAAATTCAACTAAGTTCTCATAAACTCCACAGTTAGCACACTAGTCATGATGAGCTCACGGATCATGCTATGTCTAACACCTAAATGTCTAGATTTCCCATTATACACTTGACCATAAGCCTTAGCCAATGTTGCAGCACTATCACATCTAATAGAAATGGTAGATATAGGTTTGGGCCATAAAGGAATTTCAAAAATCAAATTTCTTAGCCACTTAGCTTCTTTACCAGCAGCAGATAATATAAAGCTACAAACTCAGACTCCATGGTTAAGTTAGTAATACAAATCTGTTTCTTGGATGCCCAAGAAATGACACCTCCTCCAAGAAGAAACACCCAACCACTAGTTGTAACGCTTGAATCTCGGTAAGTTCCTCTTTTGACCTTGCATATTTAAATTGTCCCATTTTGACCCCCTGAGTTGTATGCGGGGTGTACAACAAAGTACGCTTAGCGTACAAGTGATGAAGTGAATACACGGGGCGTGCCTAGTGGTACGCTTAACGTACTCATGCGAGGGTGTGATCGGGGTCCCGGATGCGTACGCGGGGCGTACGCAATGATTAATGAAAACCCTAATTTTAGAGGTTGGACACTATACAAGCATCCTTATGGACTTGAAACCCTCATTTCACCAGCCTCCTTGTCCCCTTTACCCTTCATTCGAACCCTAATCCCATCTTGTGTGATTTTGGAGCTTAGAAGACCATTTGTAAGAGTATTTTGGTGCTTTGAAGGAAGGTGTTCATTCTTGAAGCTTCATTGAAGGAGTGAAGGCTTATAGATCCAGAACCTTATCATCTTTTGGCACTCATTTAAGGTATAAAGTCTTGAACTTGATGCTTATTAGCTTAGGTCTCTTCTGGTTTTGGTTTATGGACCCTTTTGGTCCCATTGATGAGATCTTATGAGTCCACATCGTTTTTGAAGCTTAGAGTTGCCACTCTTGGTGTTATTTGGGTCCTTTAGTCATAAAGTTGTCATTTTTGAGGATGAGATCCATCCATGCATGAGTTAGGGCCATTTTCATGGAAGTAGAATGTTGTATTTTGAGTTTGGGTTCATTTGGGGCATGCAAAGTCACCAAGTCGGTGGCTTTATAGGTCTAGACATTTATTAGGACTCAAATTTGTGGTTTGGACCTTTGGGATAAGCATTAAGTGCGTAATGTCAAAAAGTGGCTTAATAGAGGAGTATGTTGAGCGTACAAGTTTATACGCACAACATACAAGCCAGCAAGCGAGTACACGCTGTGTACAGCTGAGTACGCCCTGCGTACTCAGTTAGAGTGGGCTTCGCATATTTGGGCCTCGGTTTAGGCCATTTCTTGGACCGTGTTGCTTTAGGCCTTAGTGGGCTATTTGAAATCAGGCTTTTGGACTACGGATATGATTGGGCTTTAGGGTAAGGACCATTAGAGGGGTTTGGGCCCAATTTGGAAAATTAGGCCATAAGCGGGCTACTAGTGGGCCTTGGAAGATTATTTAGTGTTGGGCCTTTTATATTGTGGATGTGGGCCTTAGTCATGGATCAAATTAGGCCAGGGGTAAAATGGTTATAGGGTTCAAAGTACTCCATGGATAATGGCAATGGGCCCCTTGATGAAGTGTAGGTTAAAAGCCCAAGACTTGTCTTTTCCCTATAAATAGTCATGTATTATTCATTATTAGGGTTAAGAGTGAGGGAAAATGTAGCCACCAAACATTGTGAGGTTTCTTATGTAGAGTTAGATTCTTTAGTGTATTCTGAAAGTGTAATTTATTCCTCATGTTTTGAACAAATCGAGTGTTCATTCGACATATCTTCTTTATTGTGTGTGTTCTTATTTTCCACATCTTGTTCATCAAATTACAATTAGGGTTTTGATCCCAACAAGTGGTATCAGAGCGGGTCTTTGAAGATCTATTGATTTTTGAAGTATCGGTTCTTGATTTGATGATTTTCTGCACATGTTATTGAAGATTATTGGTGTTTTGGCGTTTTGGAATCAAAATTCTGTTCAAGCAACTGTTCATGGAGACTTATGTTACTGTTCATCTGGTATATCTTTTAATCCGTTTCGTTTTACTGTTCATTGGGTTGATCTGATCGTTTAATGTTAATGGATCTATTTCTTTTGATTTAATCCATTTATTCAATTCCATTTATTCAATTCCATTTATTCAAGTTCGTTCACTGTTCATTCTTGAGCCCATTATTGATGGTTTCTCATCACTGTTTGACCCAACAAAATCGAAGATTTAATTTTTGACTGTGCTTTAGCCCACTATTATTGATCTGTGGAATAAGCGTTCAGTGATATAGTATATTACAAATCGATCCATCCGTAAAAGACGTATCTTGAATTCTTTGTTCTTTCATTCTTGAGTCGTTATCTTTACACATGTTTATTGTCAAAATCAAAATTTGATTTTATTGATTTTGGGTTTAATCTAGTCAATCCGTTCTTTCATTGAATGTCGTTGTTGTATCATGACTGGATTGATCTAAGAAAGTCGATTTTGGTATTTGTCAATAATCGGTCTTGATGGTCCTAGAAAGAAAAGTCAAAATCGAGTTATGTAAACAAAGAGCAGTGGGTTGATGATCTGGAATTGAATTGGAGTCAGGTTCTCAATTGCCAAATAGGTATTGCTATCGGTGCTTAAAACAATCAAAACAAATGAATTTGGATTCACAATCAGTAGTGTGATAATCAGAAACCAAGATGATCGGAATTGTGGTGGCTGTATATGAAATGGTTTCTAAATAGAAATGATTTGTGTAAATGTGATTCTGTTTCTGTTCGATTTTTCTGGTCAAATTGGAAATCCAAAATCAGTTTGATTGCTCATCGTTTTGATCGAATTGCAAAGTCGGAATTTGAACTAGTGATGGAAGACGGATTTTGATCATTTTGTTCTTAATGAAGGGAAGGATGAAAAAGAATTCAGAACGAGAATAATCGCAATTATGAAGTTAATTTCAGAATCGGAATGCTGGTCAAACCCTGGAAGTCAAAATCAATATGAATGAACTTTACCTGCGAACAATCTTAGATTCGGTGATTGAAAATATGGGCTCGCATTCTTATTCCCTGCGAACGTCTTACCTGCGAAAGATTGGAACTAGGCTCGCAATTCTGTTTCACGAACGCTCAGAGCTTTGGATTCGTGTTTGACATTGATTCGCAGCGAACCTGTTGACTGGGTTTTGCAGCGAGACTGAAACCGTTTGACTCAGGTGATTTGGCTTGCAATCGAGACTGCGAATGGCTCAGATTCACATCTTTGTGCTCGGAACGAAAGTGTAACTTAGAGGTTGTTGATTTCTTGGATTCGGAGTTTAATCATGTGTTATTGTCGCTGTGTTCTTTCACTTGACTGATTAAAATGGGAAGATGATTCAAGTTACATTTTTGGACCCTGCAACTTCAGCGATTTGACAGTTCTGGTCCCTATATTTTTTATGACTTGGCAGTTTTGGTTTATTTCCAGAAATTGTTACAAATGAAGGGGAAGTTAATGCAAAATTACTCTTTCAGTCCCATAATTTCAGCAATGTGACAGTTTCAGCCTATTTTTCGAAAAGCTTACAAATTTAAGGGCTGGTGAACAGTTTTGGATTTTTTAATGTGCATATTTTTTCGTGAACAGAAAATTAAGGATTCCAACAAGTCTTGGCGGTTTGGAAAGTTGTTTTTCACGATAACGTCAAATTTTTTCGACTGTTTCGGATTTTAAACTTCATTGTTTATCTCATTTTGTCGCGGGGGATCACAGTAATTATTTATCCATTCAAGATCATTCTCATGACCATTTGAAGGTTTTATAATCACGTTTTTTTATTATAAATCGGGGGATAATTTGGTATGGCCATTCAAAATTGGATTTGTGACTTTTCAAATTTGAAGATTTTTGATGAAGCTTGTGGTAGAATTATGAAGGTAGCTTTTACAGTAGCAGTTCTTAATCGAGCTATTCTAAAGCTTTTACAGAGAAGTAGCCTTTATAGTAGCAGTTCTTCGTCGAACTCTTCTAAGGCCTTAATATATCTCTGGCTTCTAGTATTTTCTCGATCAAGTGGCGTTACGAATCTTAAATTTGGGTTGTTACATGATATTTTTTAGTGGCTTATATCATTAGCTTATTTGAAGATCTTTGTGACTTGGAGGGGGAGTTCTTCAAAGACAATAAGTGATTTTGTTTCTTTATTATGAAATGGATTTTTATGGCGGGTTTGGCTTTCTTGAAGATCTTTGGGATTACATTAGAAAATGAAGTTTCAAGACATTACTTCAGTGCTTGGTTTATATATATATATCCTAGAACCCATTTTTGAAGACTATTGAAGAATCAAGATTTGTGGATTGCTTTAAATATTCCTCGTCGCAAGATCTTTTCTAATTTGCTAGATGCTTGTTTTGGAAGTTGAAGCCTTGTCATCCATTCCACACTTTGAGGGGGACATTGTAGGGTTCAAAGTACTTCATGGATTATGGCAATGGGCCCCCTTGATGAAGTGTAGGTTAAAAGCCCAAGACTTGTCTTTTCCCTATAAATAGTCATGTATTATTCATTATTAGGGTTAAGAGTGAGGCAAAATGTAGCCGCCAAACATTATGAGGTTTCTTATGTAGAGTTAGATTCTTTAGTCTATTCTGAAAGTGTAATTTATTCCTCATGTTTTGAACAAATCGAGTGATCATTCGACATATCATCTTTATTGTGTGTGTTCTTATTTTCCGCATCTTGTTCATCAAATTACAATTAGGGTTTGATCCTAACAATGGTCATTGTACCCCAAGAATGGAGTATTGGAAATTGATTGAGACTCAAGTGTTGATTGGGTGTTATTCTTCACTGATAGCTCGAGGAGTCGTCAGGGCAGCAACTAGGGATTTCTTTATGTGAGATTCAGCATTTGAGGTGAGTTTCCTCGCTGGGTTTAGTGGGCCTAAGGCACCAATTTCGGTCCTTATTGATTATGCTAGGATGCTAGGAGTCTGCGTGACCCTTGCATGTGTTATGTGCTGCTATGTATACCGAGGCAGGGCTTGATGCCGGGCGAGGCCCGATGGCTGGAACATATGCTAGTGTTTATGATCATTATATGTGTTATCATGTTCATGTGATATATTGTATGTGTATAGTGGGCTAGGCCTAGTGACGGGCGAGGCTTGAGAACAACATATCTGTAAACCGAGCGGGGCTCGATGTCGGGTGAGGCCCGATGCCGGGCGAGGCCCGATGCCGGGCGAGGCCCAGTATGTGATTTATTATGTATGGTATGGGGTAGTTTGGGGAACTCACTAAGTTTTGTTCTTACTATTTTCAGTTTATGTTCCAGGTACTTCCAGATGCAAAGGGAAGAGTTCGGGTTGATTACATCGCACACACCATTTGGATTCTGTATATGATATTTTACTCTGATTTGTATGACATTTGATACATTGGTTACTTAGAGATGTGTGGATGATATTTCGAAATACTATTTTATCTATTTTAAAAATGAAATTTTTGGGACCGTGTTTTGGGATGTTACACTAGTGGAGGAGTGATCCTTTAAGTTGTTGATCCAGCTGACATCTGAATAACCTTCCTAAACAGAGGATATCCACTATAAGTTAAACCATAATTCATGGTCCCTTTCAAATACTTAAATACTCTACTCACATCTTGCCAATGAGGTGAACTAGGATTACTAGTATATCTACTAAGCATTCCCACATCATATGCTATATCAGGCCTACTGCTAATCATGGCATACATCGGACAACCAAAATCCCTTAAGTATTCAAGTTGAGACATTGGAGATCCTTTATTAGGTAGAAGCTTAAGACTGGGATCTATAGGAGTACTAACAGGAGAACAATTCTCAAAACTAAACTTTTCAATATCTTCTCAATGTAATGAGATTGAGAAATTGAAATCCCCTTGGTTTCTTTTTTAATTCTTATACCAAGAATCACTTCTGCCTCCCTCGGGTCTTTCATTTCAAAAACTAGATGATAAGAATTTCTTGGTTTTGTCAATTTCTTCCAAATCAGTACCAAAAATCAACATATCATCCACATATAAACAAATCATAACTCCTTTACCATAAGTATCAAATTTGCTATACACACACTTGTCAACTTGGTTTAATGTAAAACATGACAACATCATCAAACTTTTGATGTCATTGTTCCGGTGCTTGATTTCTTCAACTTACACACTTTGTGTTCATTTCCAGGCATCACAAACCCTTCAGTTTGTTTCATATAAATTTCCTCATCCAAGTCACCATTCAAGAACACAATTTTCACATCCATTTGGTGAATCACAAGACTATGGGTAGCTGTAAGAGCTAACAATAATCTGATAGTGGAAATTCTTGCAACAGGAATATCAAAGAAGTCAATGCCTTCCATTTGCCTAAAGCCTTAGATAACTGTCACACCCCCAAACCAGATGGCGGAAACGTCCGACGGTGGAGGACTTCATTTGTAGTATCACAACACGTGAATCATAGTAATCAAAGTACAAACAACCATTGCATTTAAAAGTAAAAGTATTTACATGTGTTCAATCACTGTATATTGACACCAAAATAGTTATAGCAAAATACAGAAGATATGACTCAAAATAGCTCCATCTTCTCAAAAAGCTCGGGGAGTACCTGTTTATTGTTTCCCTGAGAATACAAGTAATTTCAAAAGAGAGTATCAACATAAAGTTGAGTGAGTGCATAAGTATTTATGTTTAAAAGTATATTTTTTGTTCCATGAATCTGTAAGTTGTTCCAGAAAATCCTATATTTTCTGCTGTATATGAAAAGTAGTTTTAATCTCATAAAAAATTCTTTTTTGTAAATCAATGTTCTGTATTTGTATTCCTTTATGTAAAACTTGTAACTGTGAGTGTGCCTGGTTCCACCAGTTGTTATTGTAAACTGTAATGTACTACTGCAGTTTGTATTTTGTAAACTAGTACTTTAAAAATGTACTTACGTTTAGTTGATTATACACTAACGTATTGTTAATATCTTTTTAATGAGTTATTATAACCATACTGAGACTAGATGGCCTGAAACAAATGCTTTGTAGGCGTTTAAACTGTTGATAACAATTGTCACTCATTGGCGTGTATGCTTGACTGTAGCTAGCAGCCTGAGTGCGGGGTTATCAATCCCAATATAGATCTATACACAACTTGTTTCGATCCCCTGACTGTAGATTTTGGTTATAATATCAGGACTTTAACTATGTTGTTTAAATGAATTAAACAACCTGAATCGAATGACTCATAAAAAACATATAAACGTTACATGTATAATAGTTATGAAAACCCAATCATCCTGAAATAATGATTGATTCTATATTCCTGAATTAGTATTCTTAACATGTATTTGAAAGTTGTATACCCTTGATTTATTTTGAATCAAACCTTTGTTTCTTGTAAAACGGTGTATTCTAGTATACTTGAATCATGAATCAGTGTTCTATGTATCATAAATTATACCTATTATAATTTATATGTACTTTCTGAATTTGTATTAACTGTTTTTGAATGTAACCCCTTGCTCAACATGTTACAAAGGGTATTTAAACTGAATGAAATAACTTTTATATTTATATACATATACAATTATATATAAGTAAAATTTAAACGACATTCGGACAAATAACCGATACTATAAGCCCACATCCAAACAAGGAAAAGGACCCATAATGAGTTATCAGTCCTAAGCCTTTTAAATCTTATTTATATAAATATATATATATATATATATATATATATATATATATATATATATGAATTTTGGGGAAAAATATAAGTTTATAAAAGTTCTCGGTTTAACATATTCTACATATTCTACAACTTTCATTTATATATACAATTATATATAAGTAAATCATACGAAGTCAGATTTTGACGTTCTTTTTATGAAAGTTCTCGGTTTAACATATTCTACAACTTTCATTTAGATTGTTAAGGCTAAAAAGCCATTTATTGAAAACTCACTTTTTACACTGAACAGTGTTTTGCCGGTTTTGTCGCGGATCTTCGATTGGTCATAACGTCTTTGTTATAAGTCGGATTTTAGTGTTCTTTACATTTTTGGAAACCTTGTTACAATCTCTACCACTTTGTTCATCCCAATCGAGATTGTTTAATACTTCATTTTTGAGGGTCGATTATGTAAATGTACACAGTATGCTAAAATTTCTCTATATTATTTTAAAAAGAACTACAATTTGACCTATATTATTACATAGGTTTGAAATAATGGTTTGTTACATTATACCCCCGTTAGAGAGAATTTTGTCCCGAAATTAGCATTACAGATAGACTAGGGAAAAAGATGTGGATATTTCTGTTGCATTTGATCCTCCCGCTCCCAAGTGAATTAAGGTCCCCGTTTTGCATTCCAGTGAACCTTCACTATCGGGATACTTCTTTGTTTGGTTTTCTTAACTTCCCTGTCTAGAATCTCTACGGGTTCTTCCACAAAGTTGAGGCTCTCGTTTAACTCGATTTCCTCGAGTGGGATCACAAGAGTCTCGTCGGATAGACACTTTTTCAAGTTCAAAACGTGGAAGGTAGGATGAATGTTACTTAGTTCTTGGGGTAGTCGAAGTTTGTAAGCTACAGGACCGATTCTGGCAAGAATCTCGAATGGTCATATGTACCTTGGATTCAGTTTGTCACGCTTTCCAAAGCGTATCATGCCCTTCCAGGGTGAGACCTTTAACAAGACGCGGTCACCAACCTGGAATTCCAAGGGTTTTCTCCTTTTGTCAGCGTAGCTTTTCTGTCTATCTCTGGAAGCTTTAAATCGCTCCTGAATTTGTACGATTTTCTCTGTAGTTTCTCGAATAATTTCCGGACCAGTGAGAGCACTGTCAGGAGTTTGACCTCTAGCTAATTGCGTGTCACTCACTTCAGCCCAGAACAGATGTGATCTGCACTTGCGGCCATAGAGGGCTTCGAATGGAGCAGCCTTTATGCTAGTGTGATAACTGTTGTTATAAGAGAATTCGACAAGGGGAAAATGAGTATCCCATGCCTTTCTAGTATACTTGAATCATGAATCAGTGTTCTATGTATCATAAGTTATACCTATTATAATTTATATGTACTTTCTGAATTGGTATTAACTGTTTTTGAATGTAACCCCTTGCCCAACATGTTACAAAGGGTATTTAAACTAAATGAAATAACTTTTATATTTATATACATATACAATTATATATAAGTAAAATTTAAACGACATTTGGACAAATAACCGATACTATAAGCCCACATCCAAACAAGGAAAAGGACCCATAATGAGTTATCAGTCCTAAGCCTTTTAAATCTTATATATATATATATATATATATATATATATATATATATATATATATATATATATATATATATATATATATATATATATATATGAATTTTGGGGAAAAATATAAGTTTATAAAAGAGTTTAATATTTTGAAGTATTTTTGATGAATTAATGTCATTTTATCACAATTTGAAATCATTTGATGGTAACACAAAATTCTTGTGTTAGACTTGTATTTCCCCCCTTAAAAACAGTAACAATTATGAAAATACGGGGGTATGAACTCACTTGATAGGTGGTGATTTGGATAGCGTTTCGTTTTCTGGAAAGGAGTTTATTTGAAGAAAAATCGGCTTTACTTGGATAGAGTTTCAACTGGAGAAGGTTGATTTTCTCAGGAATCTCGGGGATTAGAGGCTTGCTTAGGGTTTTAGATATGATATCGGAGCTTTGGGGAGGTTGTAAGTAAGTTTGTGGAGTTGAAAATATTGAAAAAGATGTGAAAATGGGCTAAAAGTGGAGAAGGAACCGAGAGATCTCGCAGGGCTTTTATAGGCCGAAACCTCGGATCCGAAGGAAGGGGAAGGAGACGCGTGTCTCAGACAGGTGGCGAGGGGGAGGCTTCGCCTCGGACAGCTGGCGAGGCGCGTCGGAAAAGGAGTGGGCCTTGACTTCGGTCGAATCAGAAGAGGACACGGGGCGACACGGGGTGGTCTCACATGCGAGGCGACGTGGCCGGACACGCACCATGCGAAATTTCCCAGTTTTCAAGGATCTCTTGATTTTTGTGCCCAAAACTTGCGAAATTCATAACTTTCGTATACGAGCTCTGTTTTTGACGTTCTTTATATGCACGCGTAGGTAAAATTATACTCTACGACTTTCTTTTAGACTTCGTCGGCTAATTTTGAATTTATTTTTAATATTATTATTTTTAACAGACTGGGACAGGAAAATCCGTTAAAAAATCATAACTTCTTTATCCGACATCCGTTTTTGTCTGTCTTTTTACCGTTGTACTATTATTGACGAGACCTTCAATTCTTGTTTAGGTTGTGTTGGCTAAAAATCACTCGATCTTTATTTCGAGTTTTTAGTTGTATACTGCTATACTGAAACTTAGAAAAATCATAACTTTCTCATACAAAGTCAGATTTTGACATTCTTTTTATGAAAGTTCTCGGTTTAACATATTCTACAACTTTCATTTAGATTGTTAAGGGTAAAAAGCCTTTTATTGAAAACTCACTTTTTACACTGAACAGTGTTTTACCGGTTTTGTCGCGGATCTTCGATTGGTCATAACTTCTTCGTTATAAGTCGAATTTTAGTGTTCTTTACATTTTTGGAAACCTTGTTACAATCTCTACCACTTTGTTCATCCCAATCGAGATTGTTTAATACTTCATTTTTGAGGGTCGATTATGTAAATGTACACAGTATGCTAAAATTTCTTTTTATTATTTTAAAAAGAACTACAATTTGACCTATATTATTACATAGGTTTGAAATAACGGTTTGTTACAATAACCAATCTGGTTTTATACTTATCAATCGTGCCATCCACCTTCATTACCCTTTTTAGGATCCATTTGCATCCTAATGCATTTCAACCAAGAGGTAAGTCAGACAGTACTTAAGTATTTTTATGCATGATAGAATCAGTCTCATCCTGAATTGCTTCTTTCTAGAAATGAACATCCCTAGAAGCCATAGCTTCACTTAAAGTCTTTGGATCCTCCTCAATATTAAAACAATATTGATGTTGAGACACAGTCTCATCCCTTGTTCCTTCAACTAAATATAGTTGAAAATCAGATCCAAAAGATTTAGCTTTTCTAGCTCTAGTACTCCTTCTAAGTTCAGGAACATAACTTGTACTGCCAGAAACATCTTCAACTTGAGTTATGTTCTTGCTAAAAGATTGATTAATCATGTCCCTTGGTCTAGGAATACATGTAAATCTTTATTCATCAAAAATAGCATCTCTTGGCGCTATAACAGTGTTCACAGACACATAGTCATTAGCTTTTAAAACATAGAATCTATAAGCCTTGGAATGCTCAACATATCCAATGAAGATGCAATATATAACTCCTTCACCCAATGTTTTCTTTTTGGGTTCAATGAGCCTTACAACTGCTCTACAACCCTAAAATTTGAGTTAACTCAAATTTGGTACCTTTTTACACTAAAGTTCATAAGGAGTATTCTTACTCCTTTTGTTTGGAGTTCTATTCAAAATATAACATGTAGGTAACATAGCCTCGCCCCAGAAAACTTCACTCAAACCTAAATTGGACAACATGAAGTTAACCATTTCTTTCAAAGTCCTATTTTTCCTTTCAGCTACACTTGTGTTGTGGTGTATAAGGAGTCGTGGTTTGAAGTATTATTCAAGTTGATTCAAAATAAACTGGATCAAAATATCACCACCTCTATCAGTACATAAAAATTTTATTAATTAATTTTTATGAAGTTCAACCTCTTGTTTATAAATCTTAAATTTATCAAGAGCGTCATCTTTTGAATTTACCAAATAGACATAACAATATCTAGATGCATCATCAATAAAATCAATAACATACTTTTTGTGTCTAATGAAAGGTGTTGCATGGAAATCACATAAATCACTATGTGTAAGTTCCAACATCGTGCTTTACCTAACAACACCTTTTAAAGGTTGTCTTATGATTTTAGTTAACATGCATGTTTTACATTTTTCATTATTTATATCAAAAGGAGGAATTAAACTCATTTTCTTACATGTATTTTAATCCCTTGTAATGAATGTGTCCTAGTCTAGCATGCCATATGTCAGATTTATCAAAATTATTGTGAGAACCATAATAAGCCATGCACACCAAATTCTCATAACTAGGATAATTAATATTAAACCTAATCATTCCATTACATACATATCTGAAACCCGTAAAAGAACCATGTCTTGACAAGATATATTTGTCACTTTCTAATACTTGTTTGTAACCATAATTATTCAAGAAAATTGCACACACATGATTCTTTCGTATCCTCGGTACATATAAAACGTTGTTCAAAGACAAACACTTTCCAGAAGTAAAGTAAAGCAAAACAGATCCTAAACCCTTGATTGGTTTAGTAACAACATTCCCCAGTTTCACCACGGATCCATCTTCAATTGGTTGACATTATTTAAACGAACGAAGATCTTTGCAAATATGTCTTATTGCTCTTAAATCAACCCACCATGCAGCATCATCATCTTGCACATAAAATGCTTCAAAAATCATAGAAATATAATTTTGCACAGAATTAAAATTTTGCTTAAAATCATAATTCTGACCTTGTTGCTTTTTTGGATCCTTGGATCCATTCAGTCAAGCACCATTCATATTCACTTTACAAAGATGACAATCTTTCTTGAAGTGCCCCAGTTTGTTACAATTCCAACACACCACTTTTTCCTTCTTGTTAGAAGACTTGTCATCCTTTCCTTTAAACTTCCTTTTTCCCATTAGAATTTTTGGGATTCTTTGAACTTTCTCCTTCAACCATGTTCACAGAAGAGGAACTAACTTGATTTTTTCCTTTAGGATTGTTATAAAGTTCTTGAGTCCTTAATGACTCTTCAATCTGTAAATGGCTTCCAAGTTGAGTCAAAGTTAATTCCTCTTTGTTATGTTTCAATTTGTGCTTAAAATATTTCCAGGAAGGGAGTAGTTTGTCAATAATCATAGCCACAGAAATGGCTTCATCCATGTTCAAGTTTTGTTGAGCAAACTGTCCCAAGATCCTCAACATTTCATGGAATTGTTCCATAACAGGCCTGGAGTCAAACATCTTGTAACCCATAAAGTTACTGACAAGAAACTTCTTACTTGAAGCATCTTCAGTCATGTACTTGGATTCAAGAGAATCCCACAGTTCTTTTGTAGTTTCAAAATTTTGACAGTTATCAAACAGAGAATCAGACATACCATTGAGAATATGACCACGAAAGATGTAGTCATCATCGTCCGACTTTGATCTTCATCTTGTTGCCTATAAAGTTTCATCCTCATAAAATTCTTT
This sequence comes from Lactuca virosa, assembly GCF_052849685.1. Lineage (NCBI taxonomy): Eukaryota > Viridiplantae > Streptophyta > Magnoliopsida > Asterales > Asteraceae > Lactuca > Lactuca virosa. The sequence goes on from NC_136432.1 coordinate 199,971,393, forward strand.
CATGGGTGTACTCAAGAGATACACAACATTGTGAGTAGTAAGGAGAAAATGCATTTTCTTTTGCCATCTACGAAAGTCTTGCCCTTCAAACTTGTTCAGTTTGTCAAACTTGTTTGTCATGTCCTTCACAGAATCGCCACTTCCCGTGATCACATGATTACTTCAGTGTTTTAGTTAGATATGTGGGGTTAAAGGCAATTGGAAATTCTGAGACCGTGTTTAACATTTTCAAATTGAAGTATTTGGGTGGTACTCCCAAATCCTCAGTTGGATAATACTCAGAAATTTGAGAGCAAGAAAAGAGAATGAGAGGGTATCTTTTTGTCCGTTATACCAAAAGGTCTGACTAAATTTTGCTTAAATATGACTCTTGTTAAAAACTATTATAAAACAGTTTCCAACGTTCAAAAAATTGACATAAAATGGGAATTTAACCACTGGATAAAAGCATAAGCGACAGGTGTCCCAAAACTGTCACCAACAGTCAAACCAGACACAAAACGGTCATTTTAACCATGGGATAAAACACCAAACCGGCGGGTAAGACTCCAAAATGCACATGTTCCAACGTAAGCATGTTCCGACACGTTCCAATATGAGTCGTTCCGATGCGATCCTATCCATCAGAAGTAAACATTACCGTTCCAATAAGTTCTGATCCATCAGAAGTGAATAGTACCATTCAGATGTGTTTCGATTCATCGCAAGTGAAAGTATTGTTCCAATAAGTTCTGATCCATCAGAAGTGAACAGTAACTCTCTAACATGTTCCAATTCTTAGGAGCTCATCGGAGGCAATTTCTATTCCAAAATTAGTTTCACTACAATATCTATTTCATTCCAAAATCATTTTCGGTCTGATATCAAGTTCATTCTGATATCATTTTCAGTCTGATACCAATTCCATTCCGAAATAATTTTCGATTCCAATATCATTTTGCCCTTACTTTGAATCTTGTATAAACATAAACAAGTGTGTACTCCACACCTTCCTTACTTGATAGATCTAGATGTAGACATTGAGATTAGTGAGGAATCTAGACTATCATTAGTCACAATTAATAATACACTAATACCTAGTTATAATTAAACCTAGGTCATATCAAAGGAAAAGTCAAGGTGCTAGGCGAAGCACTTCCAAATTCACCAGTCATCCACTTTTAACATGTGAGTGCATAATTACTTTCATCTTACACATAGATATGAAGTATTTAAATAATTGAATGTTATATTTGTTGTGTGATATGATAAGATGTCACGATACGACAAAAGATGAAAATGATGATAGGATGTCACGACTTTAATAATACTATTGTACTAACGACGTAGGAACTGGTACTATCATACTAACGATGTAGGAATTAGTATTATTATACAAACGATGTAGGAACTGGAACTATCATACTAACGATGTAAGAACTAGTATTATTGCACTAATGATGTATGAACTGGTACTATTGTATTAACAATGTAATAATCTAACACAATATAGATAGAAACCACGATATTTACAATGATGGTGCTTAAGGTAGGACTTTATAGATGAATAAAGAAGATAATAGGAATGGGTAATCGGGTTAATTGTTTGACATAAAATAGATAATTAAACAAATTAGCTATCTTATTGTGGGCTGAAAACCCTATGTACTCACCAGGTTTCCCAACCTGACCCACGCAGTTTCTTTGTACCACAGGAAGCAGTACAAAGATAATGATGTTTGGATCTGATGATAGATGGCCACTAGTACAATAAGTTAATATAAGGGCTATAACGATTATGTTTATGCTTATGTTTTGTATCAATTATGACATCCCAAGTTTTTAATAATCAATGAAAAACATTTCTTAGGAAATACTTTTTACGGGATAAATTTCGCACTTATAAAGAATACTCCGATTTAAAATAAGCATAAATAAAAAGGACTTTTCGAACCGCGAAATTAGGGATGTCACATGCATTCAACTTCCAATAATCAAAACACACTATCCACCCATTTTGTATATGGGTAAGAACCAAATCTCCCTCAAAATTTGTCACCACTGTGACTCAGGCCTTTTCAGGACAACCTGAACGTGAATCACCTATTTACTATCAGAGACAGGGTAGATCATAACTGTGTTGTAACGTAACAAAAATTAAGACCAAAAATTTCATTTTTTAGAATAATAAAACCATCTTTCAAAACGTGTTCATAAAACCATAATAGAATCAAAGTATAACCAAAACATCCAAATACACCATAGTCAAATAAAATGCAGAACAATGTGGTGTGTGTGATGCTATCACCCGAGCACATCCCCTTGGCTCCGAAAGTACCTAAAACATAAACTGAAAACCGTAAGCACAAAGCTTAGTGAGTTCCCTAAAACACCAAATACCATACATATTAAACATAAAATGGGCCCTGCCCAGCATCGGGCCTCACTCGGAATAGATCTGTCAGTAATATGAGATGGGCCCCACCTCATCACATTCATCAGGTTCCGCCTTGCATCGTGCTCCACCTGGTATATATATACAAACAGATAAACACATGCCAGAATCACAAAGATAAATAACATACAATATACTCATCAAGCCCCGCCTGACATCGGGCCCCGCCCGATATACATATCAGATATCAGACATGCAAGAGTCATGCAGACAACTAGCATCCTAATCATCATAAACCATGGGACGGAATTGGTGCCTTCGACCCACCAAGAACAATGATGAAACTCACCTCAAGCTGATGAATATCTCAGATAAAATTTCGGACTGCTGATCCGGAAAATCCTCGTGCTAACATCATCAAATAATACCCAATTAATAATTAGTCAATAATCCATAACTGGAATCCTAGTCCGATGCCCAACACTCAGGGTAAAATTCCATTTTACCTTTTCCTCACTTGACCCAAAATCCAAGACCCAATCCAACAGCACCAAAAGCCTAACATGGCCCAACTTCCTAAATGGGCCCAAAACCCATCATGGGACTAAATCCATGAAGGCCCAAAGCCTAGAAATGGCCGAAAATCAGAAGACTAATGGCCCAATAAGGCCCAAAACCCCTCTAGTCCAAATGTGGCCCAAACCACGAAAGTCAACTGAAGTCAACGACAGCTGAGTACGCCCTGCATACTCAGGCTTACGCACTGCGTTCTACTAAGCATGCAAGATCGGGGACCGGACAGCGTACACACATTGTACACATACGTACACCCTGCGTACGTGCCCATCAAGCACTTTTCCCATTAAGTGCTTAATACTTGCAACATAATCCCAAACTTCAGATCCAAGTCTTATTAAACGTCTTGATTCATAAAGTCATGAAGTTGGAGCCTTTTCATGGCTCGAAAGGACCCAAAACTCACTTTTGGCATTCTACTTTCACCATAATGACCTAAACACATGCATGGTTGATCCACAACCATCAAGATGATAACTTTATGGACTAAGGACCTCAAAAACATCAAGAGAAGCAACTCCTAACTTCTGGAGTTGAAGGAATCCACTTGATCTCATCATATGACCAAAATAGGACCAAAACTTCATGAAAACTAGATCTAAGCAAACAAGGAGCAAGTTCAAAGCTTTATACCTCAATGAAGCTAGAAATGATGAAAGAATTCTAGATCTATAACTCTCATTTGGACAAAGCTCCTTCTTCCAAGCTCTTCTTCTTCAAATCCCACCAACACACACTAGAAACACACACAATAAGGTCAAATCTCTTCAATAAGGGCTAGGGTTTCGAAATAGGATAAAAAAGGCAATGGAGGCTGAGGAATGAGAGGATCATGGGTCATAATGTTGTTTAAATAGGGTCCAAACCCTAAAATTTAGGGTTTGACCTCTGAGTCCGTACACCCAGCATATGAGGAGTACGCCCATCGTACTCTAACTTTTCTGGAATTGGCAAAACTGCCCCTAGGGACCAAATCTGCAAAACATTTACATACCAAGGGTCAAAATGAAAAGTACCTTGAATCGAATGTTACAATTCTCCCCCACTTGAATCATACTTCATCCTTGAAGTCCGCTTTCGCAAATAATTTCGAGTAATGCTCCCTCATCTTGTCCTCGGGCTCCCACATCCATTCTGTACCCTTGCGGTGCTACCACTGCACCTTCACCAACTCAACAACCTTGTTTCTCAAGGTTTTCGTCTCCCGATCAAGAATTGGCACAAGTATCTCGATATAATTTAGGCGATCATCCACCTGAATATCCTCCAATGGAACTACCGTAAAATCATCCACCAAATACTTCTGCAACTGAGAGACATGAAACGTGTTATGGATCTGACTAAGATCCACGGGAAGATCCAAGCGATAAGCAACCCGGACCACTCGGGCCAAAACCCTGAAAGGACCGATGTACCTAGGGACCAACTTTCCCATCTTCTTAAATCGGATGACACCGTTCCAAGGCAACACCTTCAGGAGAACCATATCCCCAACCTGGAAATCTAGGTCTAATCGGCAGTTGTCGGCATAGCTCTTCTGCCGACTTTGTGCTGTCTGAAGTCTACTCTGAACCTGTTGAATCAACTCCGTAGTCTTGAGTACCACTTCGGTACTCCTCATGACTCGCTGACCGACCTCACCCGAACATATTGGGGTCCTGCATTTCCTCCTATAGAGCATCTCAAAAGGAGGTCAATCGATGCTGGCGCGATAACTGTTGTTATGCGAGAACTCCACCAAAGGGAGATACGTATCCCGACTCCCGCCGAAATCAAATACACATGCCCGTAGCATATCCTCCAAAGTCTGGATAGTCCGTTCACTCTGTATGTCAGTCTGCGGGTGGAAAGTCGTACTGAAGTGCAGACGAGTAACCAAATCCTTGTGAAACCTCTTCCAAAAACTGGAAGTAAACCGGACATCCCTGTCTGAAACCACTGAAACTGACACCCCATGACGTGCCACAACCTCTGGCCAACTTCTCTGCAAAGATACTTTCCTGAATCGTAATAAAATATGCGCTCTTGGTCAATCGATCCATGATGACCCAAATCGAATCCACTCTATGCGCTATCCGAGGCAACTTCGTGATGAAATCCATGGTAATCTCTTCCCATTTCCAAACGGGAATGTATAACGGTTGTATCTTGTCGTGAGGACACCGATGTTCAGCCTTGACTTTCCTGTAAGTCAAGCACCTCTCTACATACCAAGCTACATCCCGCTTCATATACGGCCACCAATAATCAAGACGGAGATCTCTATACATCTTTGTTGCTTTGGGATGGATAGAGAACCTCAACTTGTGCGCTTCCTCCATCAGAACCTGACGTGCACTACCCCAATAAGGAACCCACGCCATCCGATGGAGAGCCAATAAACCCCGGCTATCATAATCGAATGAAGCCACCTGACCCACTATGCGCTCACTCTTCTGGTGCTCTTCCTTCATAGCCTCAACCTGAGCCTCCCGAATCTGCTCCAAGAGTGGTGTAACGCCCGGTCTCTGGTACGCAATTATTTACAAATTATTCATTTTTATAAAGCTACTCGACAATTTGGAAGCCGAGTAGAAGTTAGTCTTGGACGCGGGATTTCAGCCACCTACTCGACGAGTCAAGAGCCCTCGACTCGGTGAGTAGGTCTGCCAGAGTGAAACCCTAATTTTGGGGTTTTGCACCCTATTTAAGCATCTTAATCCCCACCCTTGGCCTCATTTACAACCTCCTTGTCCCAAACCCTAATCCACGAAACCCTAGAGCTTTCTTTGAGTGTGTGAGCCATTTTGAGTGATCTTTGTGTGCTTTTGAAGTTTGTGGAAGAGGAAGAAGATAGCGGGCTCAAGAGGGAAGGAGTAGATCCAGAAGCTACACTCCATTTGCTACATTTTCTGGTAATCAAGTTTTCATCTTGGTTATTAGTTCCTTAGATCTATTCACTTCTATTTTATGAGGGTTTTGGTGCAAGAACCATGGTATTTGGGATTTGGACGTCCCAAGTGACTTATATCTTAGATCTGGGATCTAGGAGGGGTTCCATGGTATAAAGGTGCAAAGTTTATGACCATGGAAGCCCCATGCAAGCTTATAAGAATTTATATGGCCTTTTTAGCCCTAAGAGGCCATGCTTGGGAGGAAAGCTAGGAACTTTACGTGTCCAACTGATTTTCAAAGCCTAGATCTAGTATAGTGTGCCTTGGTTTAGGGTACTATGGCTTGTGGACCAAGATCTATGTTCTAGAGAGTTAGGGTTTGAGCTAAACCCATTGAAAAGGACTAAGAGCGGGTAAAGTTGGAAACTTTACCCTTAAAAGTGTGTTCCCAGTGGGTAGATGAAGTTTGGAGCTTGGATCTGAAGGGTAGGAGCATAATCCATTGAGATGGATCAATCAGACAGAGGAACTCGGCGAGTCCATAGAGGGACTCGACGAGTTGATTTGGTTTGTCCCGTTTTAGTTTAAGGTAGAACTCGACGAGTCGGTGAAGGGACTCGACGAGTTAAATCGGTAGATCGCGACTGTGAGTGGCCTGGAAACTCGACGAGTTAAATCGCGATTTCAGGTTCTAGGACTTGACAAGTTGATGGAGCAACTCGACGAGTTGGGTCAACCAGAAGTTTGACTTTGACCCAAGCGTTGACTTTGACCAAGGGTAAAATGGTCATTTTACCCTAAGAAGGATTATTAGATTTTGATTAAGTGTTATTATGAAATTGATAGTCGGGGAGTCTCCGGAGCAGCATTCAGAGATTCCTCACTCGATTTTTCAGCAGTCAGCCTTGCGAGGTGAGTTTCCTTCAGTAGGAACGGGTCTACGGCACCAAGGCCGGCCCGTAGTAGGATATGTTTAGTAACCGAGTGTGGGCGGGGCCCGTATCTCATAACTTAGTTTGATTATGGATATATGCCAGATTGATAGATTTAGTTATACTTATTGTCTGTGTGATACTTGTATGTATGTAGCCGAGTGTGGGCGGGGCTCGTATCTCATAGTAGCTGAGTGTGGGCGGGGCCCGTTTCTCATAGTAGCCGAGTGTGGGCAGGGCCCGTATCTCAGAGTCAGCGGAGTGTGGGCGAGGCCCGTATCTCCCAGTTAGCGGAGTGTGGGCAGGGCTCGTATCTCCATGAGTGTGGGTGGGGACCGTATCTCCTAGTTGCATGTTATATGTGTATGGTATGTGGTAGTTTGGGGAGACTCACTAAGCTTCGTGCTTATAGTTTTCAGTTTTGGTTTTAGGTACTTCTGGTAGCAAGGGGAAGAGCTCGGGGTGATTGTAGTGCACACACCATATGTTCAGCGTGGGATGTTTATACTCTGATATGTTGATTTACATTGAGATGATGTTTTGAGATATTATGACATGTGTTTTGGATAATGATGGTTTGATTAATGATTTTAAAAGAAATTTTTAGACCGTATTTTTGGGATGTTTCAAGTTGGTATCAGAGCCTTGGTTTGAGGGATTCGGACACACTCTCGGGTGTGTCTGGACTCAAACTGAGGACTTGGTATGAAAATTTTGAAAAGAAAATCATTTTTATAAAAATAATTTTTGAAAAGAGAAAAGAATTTTGAAAAGAGAAAAGAATTTTGAAAAGAGAAAAAGAATTTTGAAAAGAGAAAAAGAACTTTGAAAAGAGAAAAGGGTGTGGTGCATGCAATAAGTCGAGCTCGAGTAAGTACTCCCAAATTACCCATACAAGTTTATATTATGATATATGTATCAGCTTTATGAGAACTGCATGCTAGTTTAGGGCTAAGGATCTAGGAAGGATGCCTTATGTGCCTGTTATATGTGTATCAGATTTATGAGAAATGCATGCTAGATTAGGATTATGGATCTAGGAAGGATGCCTTATGTGCCTGTTATATGTATCTCAACTTTGTGAACCGCATGCTAGTACAGATTAGTCAGGTATGGCCTGAGTGATATATGCTTGATTATGTTTACCCGATGCTCAAATGTTGCTTGCTTTGTGCTTTTAGGAGTTCCAGTTATATTTTACTAACTAGTAAATGAATATGTTAAGTTACATATTGCAAGGACTAAATAATTTCAGAAGGTTAGGTCTAGCTCTATTGCGCAACTCTCGTTTGATTCTAACCGTTGTAGGGTAGGACCTCTCATTCGAAGAATTATCTAGTCTTAGTGATATGTAATGGTATTTGCGAGCTAGTTAGGGGGAGATAGCATGGACTTCTTATGCAGCTGATGGCGGAGAGTGGGTTGGTGATTACCCTAGGGCAAGCCTAGGATGAGTTTAGCATGAGATCAGCAGTAGTAGTAGAAGGGACTTGGTGGAGTCAAGGTAGTTCTTGAGGAAAGTACAGATAGATGTGGAAGGTAGTATGGGGCACATACTACTGAAAGCAGAGGATTCGTACTCGAATCAAGGAAGGCTGAGATGAATCCAGGAAACTTGTAGTGTGTTAGATCCCTCGAGATATGATGAGTATACTGATGTTTGTTATGGTGTATTTTCAGTATGGTGACGCTACGCACTAGGCCAGTTGGCACTTAAGGCATTGGTGATGGATTAGGCTCGGGCACTGGAGCTGGGAAGCTTGACGAGTAGACGAGGGAGTTTATCTCGTCTGAGATCACACGTACCATTCTAGACCAAACTCTTGTGATCTTTGGTTTGGTCAAGGAGGGTATTTTAGAGCTTCTGGATGAGAAGCTAAGCGCTTTCCGCATCGAGGTGGCGACAATGATGGGGTCACACACACTGACTTTCAGGGAGTTCAGGGCTTGTGGAGCTCCCGACTACCATGGGGCTCGGGACCCCATTGCTAGCACCAGATGTTTGGCGGATGTCGCCAACGCATTCCGCACCAGCAGATGTCCCTAGGGGGACAAGGTTAGACTTGCGTCCTGTCTTCTGAAGGACAGGGCACGTGACTGGTGGAAGGAGGTTGGGAGAGCCATTGGAGATGATGCAGTTTTGGATGCGATGACCTGGAGTGATTTTTCGACCAGGTTCAGGGCTGAGTTTGCACCTGTGATTGAGGTGCAACAGTTAGCGAGGGAGTTCCAGGATTTGGAGCAGACGACTGAGACTGTGGCGGAGATCACCACCAACTTTAGGGAGAGGGCCCTTCTCGTTCCGTAGTATGTGGCGGACTAGGAGATGAAGAAGGCCCGATATGATGATATGTTGCGAAGTGATATCCACCAGTTTGTGAGCTGCTCCAGCTGTAAGACGCTGGAGGACATGATTGCTAGGGCTCGTGAGAGAGATTGATTTAGATATGGAGAGGAAGAGGAGGCTAGAGTCGGTATCTGGCGGAGAGGGCTCGGGAAAAAAGCGCAAGGTAGATTCCCGAGGGAAGGGCCAGTAGGGCCGAGGCCGCTGCAGCAAATGCGGTAGGTCGCATGAGGGGACGTGCAGGGCGGGTAGTTCGGGCTGCTTTAAGTGCGACTGAATTGGGCATGTGAGTAGGGATTGTACTGCTGCTTCTACCACTACTACCACCACATTATCTGATCTGATTTGCTTTCAGTGCAATCAGAGGGGCCACAAGAGGTCCCAGTTTCCGAGTTTGGCAGCAGCAGGGAAGGTGGCGGCACCCGCCCCTGCTACATTGAGGATTACAGACAGCCGTCAGGGTCGGACAGAGGCGCTAGTGGCGAAGAGCAGAGCCTTCCAGTTGACAGCAGAGGAGGCACGTGCAGCTCCTGATGTCGTTACGGGTATGTATCTTCTCCTTAGCTCTTTATGTGTATTGATTATTGCTTATATTTATGTGTTTATTATAGGATCGTTCTTAGTGAACGGTATATCAGCCTTGGTACTGTTTGATTCGGGTGCAACCCGATCTTTTGTGTCACTCGCGCTCAGCAAGCAATTCGTGGGAGCTCCGGGGGAGCTAGATTGCTCACTGGATGTGGAGATAGCATAATGCAAGACCGTTAGGGTTGCGAGGGCTCACAGAGGTTGTACACTACAGTTATTCGATGAGCAGTTTTCAGTGGATCTGGTTCCTTTTCCTCTGCGAGGGAATAAGGTTATAGTGGGTATGGATTGGTTGAGCCCCAATGGGGCAGTGATCGACTGTGAGCATCAGCTAGTGAGGGTTCGGACTCCTAGTGGTGGAGGGTTAGTGATTCAGGGCGAGAGGCCACAACGCGGATCGGTTTTACGTTTAGCAGCGAGGGCGAGGCGTTACCTTCAGCAGGGTTGCTTAGGTTACGTCGCTTATGTTATGGATACCCGAGATAAGGGTAAGGTGACAATGGATGATGTACCGGTCGTGCGAGAGTACCCGAATGTATTCCCGGAGGATTTGCCTGGGATACCTCCAGAGAGACAGGTTGAGTTTAGGATTGACCTAGTCCCTGGTGCAGCTCTGACAGCCAAGGCACCATATCGGTTGGCTCCTCCCGAGATGCAGGAGTTGTCTATGCAGCTGCAGAAGCTGCTAGACAAAGGATTTATCAGACCTAGTAGTTCGCCATGGGGAGCCCCGATCCTGTTTGTGGGGAAGAAGAACGGGTCGCATGTGATGTGCATAGACTATCGGGAGTTGAATAAGGTAACGATGAAGAACCGTTACCCCCTCCCGAGGATTTATGATTTGTTTGACCAGCTATAGAGTGCATCTTGGTTCTCCAAGATTGATCTGCGATCGGGTTATCACCAGATGCGAGTCAGGGACGAGGATGTCCAGAAGACAGCTTTTAGGACTCGCTATGGACACTATGAGTTTGTGGTGATGCCGTTTGGGCTCACCAATGCTCCAGCCGTGTTTATGGACCTCATGAACCGAGTGTGCAGACCGATGCTGGATCGGTATGTGATTGTTTTCATTGATGATATCTTGGTCTATTCCAAGACTTAGGAGCAGCATGAGGAGCACCTGAGGGAGGTGCTGGAGACACTGAGGAGGGAGAGACTTTTTGAAAAGTTCTCCAAGTGTGAGTTCTGGTTGCGCGAGGTGCAGTTTCTAGGGCACCTTGTCAACCAGAAAGGTATTCTGGTCGATTCGGCCAAGATAGAGGCCGTGATGCAGTGGGAGGTTCCAAGGTCTCCAACTGAGATTCAGAGTTTTCTTGGTCTAGCGGGTTATTACAGGAGATTCATCCAAGATTTCTCCAAGATCGTTGTTCATTTGACCCGACTGACCAAGAAATCGGTGACATTCTGCTGGGGGCCTGAGCAGCAGGCAACTTTCGAGACTCTCAGACAGCGGTTATGTGAGGCACCGATTTTGACTCTGCCCGAGGGAGTTGATGACTTTGTAGTATATTGTGACACGTCGATTACGGGCATGGGTGCAGTTTTTATGCAGCGGGGTCATATGATAGCTTACGCGTCGAGGCAGTTGAAGCCTCACGAGGCTAACTATTCGACACATGATTTAGAGTTGGGGGCTGTGGTTTCTGCCCTCAAGATTTGGCAGCATTACCTCTACGGGGTCCGATGTACTATTTACACAGACCACAAGAGTTTGAGGTACGTCATGGATCAGTCGAATCTGAACATGAGGCAGCATCGGTGGTTAGATGTGGTGAAGGATTATGACTGTGAGATCTTTTACCACCCAGGCAAGGCCAATGTGGTGGCCGACGCCCTGATCCGCAAGGCGATGACGGCTTCGATTAGATATATATGTTTGAGGATGACAGTGATTACTCCATTGCTGGAGCAGATTAGAGGGGCGCGGGTTGAGGGTCTGAAAGAGGAGCACTAGAAGTGCGAGCGGATCATAGGCCGAGTGGCCTCGTTTGATTATGACAGTCGAGGGTTGTTAACCCTGCGTGAGAGGGTCTGGGTTCCTTACTAGGGCGGAGTACGACAGGTTTTGATGGATGAGGCCCACAAGTCGAGGTTCTCCATCCATCGCGGGGCGACGAAGATGTATCGGGATCTTCGCCCTGATTATTGATGGCCCTGCATGAAGCGGGACGTGGCTTGGTACATGGAGCGGTGCTTGACCTGCAGGAAGGTCAAGGCTGAGCACCAGTGACCACACGGCAAGATGCTGTCGTTGGATATTCCCGTGTGGAAATGGGAAGATATCACTATGGATTTCATTACCAAGCTGTTGGGTTTTAGGTACTATAACACTCCTATGGTGCACATACAACCCTAATAGCTTTGGATCTAAGTTTTCTCTAGTTATACATGAAATATTCTTCTTCCAAAGCATAAAGCCTAAACTAGCATACAAGGTGATATTTGAATCATAAATACTAGTTAGAAGATTACCTTGTGTAGTAGCTTGTAGAACTTTGGCCTTAAGAGAGCAAGCACCCCAAGTGTTGTGCCTCAAACAAGTCACAAACACCATGAACAATTGGATGAATATGAGAGAGAGATTTGGAGCTCAAAATCGGCTAGGTATGAACCTTGGAGTCTAGTGTCCGATTTTGCAAGCTAGAGGGTTCATTTTATAGTTTGGGTTCTTTAAGGTTTAAACTTGTAAACCTAATTCACTTGGACTTTTAATCCATTAAATTATTAGCCTTATGGACTAACTCTTCATGGACTCTCACAAAGATTTAGTCCATCAACATGGATCATTAGCTCAAACTATAAATATCACTGATTTACATAAACAGTCCCCGTTAATTTAATTAGTCTCTTTTGACCACTAAATTAATTCCAAATTAATTCTTGATCAATACATTATACTTATAATATATTAATAAATCACAAATAACCTCTTTCTCAAATATCCATCCTATCAAATTGTCTTGGTTAAGGCAACCCGAAATGGATCATGCTACTCTCGGGTCAAGTATATACCAGTTATAGTTATGGGCTTAGACACATAATCTAACACAAGCTTCTCATGACCGCATGTGGGGTAGATTCGATATGGGTCATCGTGAATCTGTTGACCAAGAGCGCTCATTTTATCCCGATCCAGGAGAGCATATCGGCCGAGAAGTTGGCTGAGATATACGTATGTGAGATAGTGGCACGACATGGGGTGCCTGTCTCGGTGGTGTCAGACCGAGATGTCTGTTTCACTTCCAAGTTCTAGAAGCGGTTTCACGAGGAGATGGGTACTCGTATCCACTTCAGCACCGCTTTCCACCCTCAGAAGGACGGACAAAGTGAGAGGACGATACAGACTCTCGAGGACATGCTACGCGCATGTGTTTTGGATTTCGGTGGCAGTTGGGATACGTATCTTCCGTTAGCGGAATTTTCGTATAATAACAGTTACCACGCCAGCATAGACCGACCTCCCTTTGAGATGCTCTACGGGAGGAAGTGTAGGACCCCAATCTGTTGGGGCGAGGTCGGTCAGAGAGTCATGGGGAGTACTGAGGTAGTACTTAAGACTAGAGAGCGGATCCAGCAGGTCCGGAGCAGGCTTCAGACTGCTCAGAGCCGGCAGAAGAGCTAAGCCGACAAGCAGCGTTCAGACTTGGAGTTTCAGGTAGGCGATTTGGTCCTCCTGAAGGTGTCACCTTGGAAAGGTGTCATCTGATTCCGAAAGCGGGGCAAGCCGAGCCCCAGATACATTGGTCCTTTCAGTGTTATAGCCCGGGTGGGCAAGGTGGCATATCGGTTGGATCTACCAGTAGAGCTCAGTCAGATCTACATCACTTTCCATGTTTCCCAGTTGCGGAAGTGCTTAGTGGATGATTCAGCGATTGTGCCCTTGGAGGATATTCAGGTTGACGACAGCCTGATCTACATTGAGAGACTGGTGGCGATTCTAGATCGCAAGACGAAAACCTTGAGGAACAAGGTTATTCAGCTAGTGAAGGTGCAATGGCAGCACCGCAAGGGTTCAGAGTGGACATGGGAGCCCTAGGAGGAGATGAGGGAGCACTATACGGAGTTGTTTTCAGATGCAGCAGACTACGAGGACGAAGTCTAAGACAAATGGGGGAGAATTGTAACGCCTGGTCTCTGGTACGCATTTATTTACAAATTATTCATTTTTATAAAGCTACTTGACGAGTTGGAAGCCCCAGACTCGTCGAGTAGAAGTTTGTATTGGACGCGGGATTTCAGCCACCTACTCGACGAGTCAAGAGTACTCGACTCGGCGAGTAGGTCTGCTAGAGTGAAACCCTAATTTCGGGGTTTTGCACCCTATTTAAGCATCTTAATCCCCACCCCATGGCCTCATTTACAGCCTCTTTGTCCCAAACCCTAATCCACGAAACCCTAGAGCTTTCTTTGAGTGTGTGAGCCATTTTGAGTGATCTTTGTGTTCTTTTGAAGTTTATGGAAGAGGAAGAAGATAGAGGGCTCAAGATGGAAGGAGTAGATCCAGAAGCTACACTCTATTTGCTACATTTTCTGGTAATCAAGTTTTCATCTTGGCTATTAGTTCCTTAGATCTATTCACTTCCATTTTATGAGGGTTTTGGTGCAAGAACCTTGGTATTTGGGATTTGGACGTCCCAAGTGACTTATATCTCAGATATGGGATCTAGGAGGGGTTCCATGGCATAAAGGTGCAAACTTTATGACCATGGAAGCCCCATGCAAGCTTATAAGCATTTATATGGCCTTTTTAGCCCTAAGAGGCCATGCTTGGGAGGAAAGATAGGAACTTTACGTGTCCAACTGATGTTCAAAGCCTAGATCTAGTATAGTGTGCCTTGGTTTAGGGTACTATGGCTTGTGGACCAAGATCTATGTTCTAGAGAGTTAGGTTTTGAGCTAAACCCATTGAGAAGGACTAATAGCGGGTAAAGTTGGAAACTTTACCCTTAAAAGTGTGTTCCCAGTGGGTAGATGAAGTTTGGAGCTTGGATCTGAAGGGTAGGAGCTTAATCAATTGAGATGGCTCAGCTAGACAGAGGAACTCGGCGAGTTCATAGAGGGACTCGACGAGTTGATTTGGTTTGTCATGTTTTAGCTTAAGGTAGAACTCGACGAGTCGGTGAAGGGACTCGACGAGTTAAATCGGTACATCGCGACTGTGAGTAGCCTGGAAACTCGACGAGTCGGGGGAGACTCGACGAGTCAGATCGCGATTTTAGGTTCTAGGACTCGACGAGTTGATGGAGCAAATCGACGAGTTGGGTCAACCAGAAGGTTGACTTTGACCCAAGCGTTGACTTTAACCAGGGGTAAAATGGTCATTTTACCCTAAGAAGGATTATCAGATTTTGATTAAGTGTTATTATGAAATTGATAGCCGGTGAGTCTCCGGAGCAGCAGTCAGAGATTCCTCACTCGAGTTTTCAGTAGCCAGCCTTGCGAGGTGAGTTTCCTTCAGTAGGAACGGGTCTACGACACCAAGGCCGGCCCATAGCACGATATGTTTGGTATCCGAGTGTGGGCCGGGCCCGTATCACATAGCAGCTGAGTGTGGACGGGGACCGTATCGCATAGCTTAGTTTGATTATGGATATATGCCTGATTGATAGATTTAATTATACTTGTTGTTTGTGTGATACTTGCATGTATGTAGCCGAGTGTGGGTGGGGCGCGTATCTCATAGTAGCTGGGTGTGGGCGGGGCTTGTATCTCTTAGTAGCCGAGTGTGGGCGGGGCCCATATCTCGTAGTAGCTGACTGTGAGCGGGGCCCGTATCTCAGAGTCAGCAGAGTGTGGGCGAGGCCCGTATCTCCCAGTTAGCGGAGTGTGGGCGGGACCTGTATCTCCATGGGTGTGGGTGGGGCCCGTATCTCCTTGTTGCATGTTATATGTGTATGGTATGTGGTAGTTTGGGGAGACTCACTAAGCTTCGTGCTTATAGTTTTCAGTTTTGGTTTCAGGTACTTCCGGTAGCAAGGGGAAGAGCTCGGGGTGATTGCAGTGCATACACCATATGTTCAGCCTGGTATGTTTATACTATGATATTTTGATTTACATTGAGATGATGTTTGAGATATTATGACATGTGTTTTGGATAATGATGGTTTGATTAATGATTTTAAAAGAAATTTTTAGACCGTATTTTTGGGATGTTTCAAGTGGAGTAATCACTGTCATCCTCAAACAAATATCCCTGATCGTAGACGCGACCACCTTGCGGCTGAGAGAATCGGCCACCACATTGGCCTTCCACGGATGATAAAGGATCTCACAATCATAATCCTTCACCACATCCAACCACGGACACTGCCTCATGTTCATATTCGTCCGATCCATCAAATACCTCAGGCTCTTTTGATCCGTGTAAATAGTATAGCGGACCCCATAGAGGTAATGTCGCCAAATCTTGAGGGTGAACACCACAGCCCCCAACTCCAAATCATGCGTAGGGTAATTCGCCTCATGAGGCTTCAGCTGCCTCGAAGCGTAAGCAATAACACGACCCCTCTGCATCAAAACTGCACCCAAACCCATGATCGACGTATCACAATAAACTACAAAATCCTCAACACCCTTCGGCAGGGTCAAAATCGGTGCCTCACACAATCTTTGTCTCAGGGTCTCAAAAGACGCCTGCTGCTCAGGCCCCTAACAAAAAGTGATAGTCTTCTTTGTCAATTGAGTCAGAGGAACCGCTATCTTGGAGAAATCCTGAATGAATCTCTGGTAGTAACATGCCAACCCAAGGAAACTCTAAATCTCATATGGAGACCTCGGAACCTACCATTTCATCACGACCTCGACCTTGGCCAATCGACCAGAATACCGTTTTGGTTGACAAGGTGTCCCAGAAACTGCACCTCGCGCAACCAGAACTCACACTTGGAGAACTTCGCATACAATCTCTCCCTCCTCAGCGTCTCCAATACCTCCCTCAGGTACTCATCATGCATCTCATGGGTCTTAGTATAGACCAGGATGTCATCAATGAATACAATCACCGACCGATCCAACATCGGCCTGCATATGCGGTTCATGAGGTCCATGAACGCGGCTGGAGCATTGGTAAGCCCAAAGAGCATAACCACGAACTCGTAATGACTATAACGAGTCTGGAACGTCGTCTTCTGCAGATCGTCCTCTCGAACCCTCATCTGATGATAACCCGAACGTAGATCAATCTTGGAAAACCAAGATGCACCTTAAAGTTGGTCAACAAATCATCACTCCTCGGGAGTGGGTAACGGTTCTTCATCGTTAGCTTATGCAGCTCACGGTAGTTAATACACATCCGATACGACCCATCCTTCTTCTTCACAAACAGGATCGGCGCTCCCCGTGGAGAACTACATGGTCGAATGAACCCCTTGTCTAACAGCTCCTGCAGTTGTGTAGACAACTTCTGCATCTCTAAAGGAGCTAACCGATACGGTGCTTTGGCAATTGGAGTCGCACCAGAAACCAAGTCAATCTGAAACTCCACTTGCCTCTCCGGAGGCACTCCAGGAAAATCCTCCGGAAAAACATTCGGGTTTTCCCGTACAATCAGCACATCATCTACAAACGCCTTACCCTTCTCCCGTGTATCATAGGCAACATATCCAGGATAACCCTGCTGAAGATAGCGTCTAGCCCTAGCTGCTGAACATAGAATCGACCCATGTTGAGCACTCTCTCCCTGAATCACTAACTCTCCCCCACTTGGGGTTTGAATATGTACCATCTGATTCTCGCAATCAATCACTACCACATTAGGGCTCAACCGGTCCATCCCTACAATAACCTTGTTCCCATACAAAGGAATAGGAACAAATTCCATCGGATACTGCTCACTTAACATCTTTAGAACGCAACCCTGATGAACCCTCGATGCCCAGATAGATCGATCATCCGTAATCTCAACCTCTAATGGACAATCCAGATCCCCAAGAGCACCAACAAACCTCTTGCTGAGTGCAAGAGATACAAAAGATCGGGTAACCCCCGAATCAAACAATACCAAGGCAGAGATAGCGTTCACGAGGAACGATCCTAAAACAAAACACACAAATATAAGCAGAAAATAAACATAAATAAGGAGATAATGAGAAGATACATACCCATCACAACATCAGGTGTTGCGCGAGCCTCCTCGGATGTCATCTGATGTAACATCCATAATATTCGAGCAAATTTAAAACTTTTTAAAGAATTTAAAAACCATTCAGTTATTACAATTTGTTTTCAAAATAGTCTAACATCAGAGTTCCCAGAAATCATAATCATAAATCGAGGAAGTGTACGGTCACGCCTTCGTCTTCCCGCGGCCATCCGCTGAACCTGAAACAATAATCGATAAATGTAAGCTCGAAGGCTTAGTGAGTTACCCACAAAATACCCATACACACAACAATACACATACAATAACAAACAACATAATATGGGTCCAATCATCCATCGGGATGGAATACCCCAGGCCCTCAACCATCGAGTTGGAATGCCCACATACTACGACTCCAATCATCCACAGGATGGAATACTCTCGGCCCACAACCATCGGGTTGGAATGCCAACACACAATACATATATAACAGATACCATGGGTCCAATCATCCATCGAGATGGAATACCCCAGGCCCCTCAACCATCGGGTTGGAATGCCAACATATTATCGGTCCAATCTACCATCGGGTTGGAATACCCCAGGCCCTCAACCATCGGGTTGGAATGCCCACATACTACGAGTCCAATCATCCTTGCGATGGAATACTTTCGGCCCACAACCACCGGGTTGGAATCCCCCCTCCCATAACCAATCAAACATATGCACCTATATCAGATAATCATATAACAGTCTATAAGACAACATACTAGGGTCCTATCATCCTTGGGATGGAATACCCTCAACTAACAATCAATCATGTGCACATATAACATGTAATCCCTACCAGCATACAGACAGTCAGACCAAACTATAGGTCACTAAGCATAACCACATCCGATCTACCAGGGTACCGATCTAACAGATCATACTAGCATATAACCATCCAATCCACCAGGATACCGATATAACATAGCATACCAACATATAACCATCCTATCTACCAGGATACCAATCTAACAGTGCATACCAACATATAACCATCCTATCTACCAGGATACCGATCTAACATAGCATACCAACATATAACCATCCTATCTACCAGGATACCGATCTAACATATCATAACAATATCAATTCCAAATAACAAATCAAAGGGCGCCTTGGTGCCTTAGACCCTTGAGTACAGTGAGGATAACTCACCTCGCAATGCCGATCTGAACTGAAGAATCGAACTCTCGAATCGCTATCTCACCGGAAATCCCGAACTATCACATAATAAATACCAAGTCATTACACCACATAACAATCTTGACTAGGGGTCCACACAATCCATCATGTCCATTCTCTTTATTGGGAAAATATTAGTCTAATATTCCCCACATCCATCAGAAATGGACCTGGGCAGAATTCATATTTTTTTCCACTCAGCGGCCTACTCGCCGAGTG
Organism: Lactuca virosa; assembly: GCF_052849685.1. NCBI lineage: Eukaryota > Viridiplantae > Streptophyta > Magnoliopsida > Asterales > Asteraceae > Lactuca > Lactuca virosa. Next base: position 199,990,612 of record NC_136432.1, read on the forward strand.
CACTTTATGTACTCGACGAGTCCAAGTTAAAAACCACGATTTTCTGCCAATTACGCTACAACCCGGCGAGTTACCATACCTGCTCGACGAGCTTCTCATTCTTCTACTATCAAGCTGATGATTTGATGACATTTGACACGACCATTGGTTATATTCTTTGAAGATCATTTTCCGAGAATTTTCCTGCATGATAGGAGCTATACCACACAAGACAAATGACACCCAAGGCATGGATGAGCTGTTCCCATGTCTAAATTCAATTGAAGATGGATATTCAAATGAAGAACATCAACCTTGCGACTACTATCCCAGGGGAGTTTGTTCCAATTCCCTCTTTACTTTATTAATTTTTTATATCATGCATAATATGCAATGAGGGCATTGCATAACTTAAGTGTGGGGTAGGGGGTTGATCATATTAATTATCATATTAGTTTTATTAGAATCCTAATTTAGGTATAATTTTGAAAATTTTTCATTAAAATTGCTAGGATCAATTTAGAAAATTCTGGTAAAGCAATTAGGATTCCATGCTAGTGTTATGTTTGATGATTGCATGAAGACCCAAATGTTTAGTTGAGTCTATACACATTATAATGCATTTGTGGCCCCCTTTATTCTAGTGAAATCATGGGACAAAAACACAACCTCGCTTAGTTTGAGGGATGCAATATGTTTAGCATCGTGTACCAGAAATGTATCCAGGAAGATTAATATCTTTAACCAATAAAGGTTGAAGTTGAGCGCCCCTGCTTAAGCATGTAGGTTTTGAGTGAAAAAAAAAGTGAGATACATGTTAAAAAAAGAGAATTACAAGAAAAATTGTAAGAGTTTTGGATCAATCAAAGTGAAGATCAAAATATCAAAGTTCTGAAGAAATTCAAAAAGTTGAAGATACCAAAAATTAAAAAGGTGGTGAATTCAAAGAAATCAAAGATCAAATTATCAAAGAAATGAAGAATTCTAAAGAGCTCCATAGTGGTATCAGAAAGTTGTAATTGTCTAGATTATGTATGCTTGGGTTGCTCAACCAAAAATACTTTGAGGTTAAGAAAGTTTATGGGGATGGATTTGGAGGATGCATAAAATGAGCATTGTTCAAAAGAAGTGAGCGAGTGTTTATGAGGATTGTTAGTATTTAGAATTGAGGGGGCTCCCTAGGAAAAATTTTAGACACAAATGCATGCGTTGCGGTCTTGGCATAATGGCTGGGTTGGATTGGGATTGTTTTATGTGATGCTAGTATGTTTAAAATTCAGTTTTGCTTGGGGGCAAGCAAAAGTCAAGTGTGGGGTATTTTGATATGTGCATATTTAGCTATATACTTCGATTGGAATTTTATTACTTTTTGACTAATTTATTGCAATTTATGAACAAAAGGTACTTAATTATATTTAAATTGTATTTTCAGTCCAAAAGATGTGCTTGGAAGCAAAAGGAAGCGGGAAATGCAATCGGGAACTCGGGAATTGAAGAAAGAGGAAAAAAGTCTAAATCCTGAAAGACTCGGCGAGTTGGATCGTCTACTCGACGAGTCCACACGAATGTTCGCGAAGCAAATACAAAGTCCTTGCCGTACACGGATTCTACAAAGGGGACTCGGCGAGTCGGTTATCTACTCGGCGAGTAGCCCCTGTTTTCTGAAGCCTATAAATAGAAGCCAATTGCCGAGACAAAAGGACTCTCTGGAACCCTTGGGGATTAATCTGCGACTAGAGGTGCTGCTGGAGCTTTGGAGTTCGTGGAGAAAACCCTAACCTTCAATTTTTAGGAGATTAAAGGCAAATTTGGTTTACTCTTTACTTTATCTCTTATTTGAACCATGTTTGAATTATTAGATCTTGTTTTTGAGTTACTTTCTGCTGTAATTATGAGCTAAACTTTATATCTTCTGTTTAGGGTAGATAAATTTATGACTATGGATTGATTTGTTGTTGGATTAATTGTTTATTAGTGAATTTTGTTTTATTAAGCTTGTTAAAGAACCTTATGCATTAACCACAACTATTTTATGTTAATTAACAAGTAATTAAGCTGCATGAACATCTCTTAATTGCTTATCTCATATGATTTATGTGAAAACATTGTTATGTGCCTAGGAATAGCGAACGTGAAACTAGGGTTAACTAGAGAATGGGTAAATTAATATGTGAGCTTGTGTGATAAACCATCAACAATAGGTTAGTTGAATTAGTAATTTGATTAACTAATTACAATTCTTATTTAACCCGAATAAATAAACTAGGAAATTCATTAGTTTTATCACTTGATCACTGCTTAAATTAATCAGTTTTCTAAGGATTGGTAATAGCGAATGTGAACCTAATCACTTTAATCGGTAGCCAATAACAATTAATCCATTGCACTTGCCATAAAATCAACCATAGGAGTAAATGAATCGAACCTAAACAGAAGTCTTCTTATTATTGAATTTAGTTGGTTTTACTTGTTTTAGCTGTTAGTTACTTAATTTGCGTGTTAGTTAATTTGTTAAGTTTCTAGTCTTGCAAAACTAGAGAAACCCTCTTAATTTTATTACTTGTTTTAGTTAATTCTAGTCATTAGTTTAATTACCGTTCCCTGAGTTCGATACCCTGCTTATTCAACTATACCACCAATTGACAGGTCCACTGCCTTTGTGTGTCTAAATTATATCTTAAAAGTAGGACTAAAACTAGTGCGTTTATATACACATCACGTACTCGTCCTGATGTTGAACACCATCGGGGTGGTTGACCCAGTACGTGGGGCGTACTGGATTTACGGTGGGCGTACGCGGGTTTCACCAAAACCCTAATAAGTGCTTAATGGCTTAAGAACTTAAGCCCAAACTCTAGATCCATCGACCAAATGTGCCATAGGACTATAAAGTCTCGAAGTTTATCACTTTGGACGTCTAGAAAGTTCTTAACACATGGTCTTAATCCATTAAGACCTTCCTACTTCATGCATGAGACAAATCTAGCTATTGGGACACCATTTTTATCACTTAGGACCTCTTCTAAGGTCTGAAAGGACAAATCATTTCGTCCAAATCATAACATGCACCATTTTGGGACTTCTTGGGACAAGAATGCTTCCATAAAGCTAAAATGACTAGATCTATTTCATACAAGTATAAAGTTCCAAGCTTTTTACCTTCTGAAGCTTATAGGGCACAAACTAACTTCAGATCTACAAGCTTGATCTTCTTCTCCAACTCCTTGATGCAACACTTTCTTCTTAAAACACTCAAGAACACTCAAAAAGCTCAAACACTCAAGGAAATGGCTAGGGTTTGGGGAAAACGACTCAAAGCAGTGGAGGCTGGGGTAAGGGAGGGTTTGGTGCTCATAATGTTGCTTATATAGTCCCCAAACCCTAAATATTAGGGTTTCCTTCTGCCATGAGTACGCCCAACGTACACAAGTGTACGCCCAGCGTACTAGGGCGCGCCTAGTACGCTCAGCGTACCCTTATGTACGCGCATCGTACTCCTCCTGATCCCAATAATTGCAATTTAGCCCTTAGACTTTCATGGCTTCACCCTTCTATCCCCAGGGACTATAAGTGGCAAATCTTGGGATGTTGCAATGCTCCCCCACTTAAACTAGGCTTCGTCCTCGAAGCCTGCTGCAGCGAACAATTCACGATAATGCTCCTGCATTTTGGACTCTGGCTCCCAAGTCTACTCGGATCCTTTCTGATGCTGCCACTGGTTTCCCTACATAGTCCAAGTGCTCTCCGACCTAAACATCACCCAGCGACACAACCACCTACTCATCCAATATGCGCCTTTTCAGTTGCCTGACATGAAAAGCGATGTGAAACCAACCGAACCTTTTCAAAAGGTCTATCCTACATGCCACTCATGCCTGGCCCAATCAGCCTCAGGCGGGAATACCAGGCATGCCTACAACGTGTCCAATCATCCCTAGGATGGAATACCCTCGTATCCCACACATGTTTGGCCCAATCAACCCTCGGGTTGGAATACCAAACATATCAGGTCCAATCAATCATAGGGTCCGGTCATCCTCAGGATGGAATACCCTAGATTGGAATACCTCTATGAACATAACTCGGGTCTACTTGTAACTTGAGATCCAAGGATCTATCCTTGCGTCTCATCCACCATCCTTTGATTCGTCACAACCGAGTGCAACTCCCCCGAATCTCAACAATACATCCAATCTGAACGCGCTCCTACCAGAGACATAACCAACACAATCTCTATGCCCACATCCTATGACTGGAATACCCTCACATGGTCCTCAGCATAGGTCTGTATTGCCTCTGATCCCACAGCATGAGTCTGGTATGCCCTGTAACGCCCGTAGATCCGGGCTAGTCAATTTAGAGACGATAAGCATCAAAAATGACTTTTTGATGGAAGATTATTTAGAAGGGTTAATCTTAACTAAGTTATAGTATATGTTACAAGGATTCCGTACATATAAAGAACGCCGAAATCCGAGTTATAACGAAGAAGTTATGACCTGTCGAAGTTTCGCGACAGAACCGGCATGACGCTGAATGACGTAAATTATGAATTTAAGATAGAGTGATATCTAGCCTTATTGATTTAAACGAAAGTCATAGAATACGTTAAACCGAGAGCGTTCATAAAAAGAACGTCTAAATCTGACTTCGTATGAGGAAGTTATGATTTTTCGAAGTTTCGACTTAGCAGTATGCAACCCAAATCTCGAAATTGAGATCGAGTGATAATTGGCCGAAACAATCTAAACGAGAATCGAAGATCTCGTCGATAGTAGTCCAATGGTGAAAAGACAGACGAAAGCGGACGTCGGATGAAGGAGTTATGAATTTTTAACGGACATTTCCTGTCCCGGCCTGTTAAAAATATAATATTAAAATTAAATTCAAAACTAGCCGACGGAGTCTAAACGAAAGTTGTAGATCATAGTCTCACCTACGCGTGGATATAAAGAACATCGAAAACGGAGCTCGTATGCGAAAGTTATGAATTTATGAAGTTCGAGGCACGCATCCCAAAGCTTATCCGAATGGAGCCTAGGGATGCAAGGTATGCCCAGCATACAAGGAGGTACGCCCAGCGTACATGTCGACAACGAGGTACACTCCACGTCGGAAGAAGTTACGCCCCGCGTACAGCAGCTTTCCTCGGTCCAAAAGAGGTCACGTCGCCCCATCCGAAGCTCGCCACCTGGCACCTTATCCGAAGTACGCCCAGCGTAGGGCCTCAGTACGCCCATCATAGTCCTAGGTCTCGCTGCTATAAATAGGAGGCCGAGGCTTCCGATCTTTTTTTCCAAACTTCTTCTCTCTCTCCCGTATTTCCTCGTTTTGCGTGCAAGAAATACCCCCGAAGCCCCGGTATCATTCCCGAGACCCGAAGCAAGTCCCGAAGCCTCGAAGATCCCGAGAAGTAAAGTTTCCGAGCCGAAACTCTGCCCGCGTGAAGCCCGGTTTTGGAGAAAACATCCCGGTTTCAGCAGAGAATATTATTTTAATAGACGAGGTGCTGTCTGATCATCGTCTTATCAAGTGAGTGCATAGTCCCTTTCATGAACATGATTTTAATACAAGTATTGTTTGAATGTATTAAATATATGATTTGTGTGAGTTATTTAATGATGTCTGAATTAAGTGTTAAAGAATATACCTGATTGTTTATGGTAACTTAGGTTAAAGAGTAAACCTAAGGTTTGTTATAATGGTTATGGGGTAGTATCTCCTTATGAGTACAAGTGAGATATATACGGAGGATAGAACTTTAAAATATGTCATTGATCCGGAAGTATGGATTAGACATAGTTATTCGTCCCTAGTCCGAGAGTATGGATTAAGACTTAGTCAGTTGTCATTAATCCGGGAGTATGGATTAAGACATAGTCAGTTGTCCTTAGTCCGGGAGTATGGACAGGACATAGTTATTTATTATTAGATCCGGGAGTATGGATCAGGTCGAGAGGTTAGTTTTAGATCCATGAGTATGGATCAGGTCGAGAGGTTAGTGTTTTTAGTCTCGTTGAGAGGATTGACGGGGTGGGGTAAGAGTTGGTTATATATATAGAGAAAATTTATATTGTGTGAATTCTAAATTATATATATATATATATATATATATATATATATATATATATATGTGTGTGTGTGTGTGTGTGTGTGTGTTATAACATTGTGGGATTGAAATCCCTATGTACTCACCAGGTTTTCCAAACCTGACCCACTCAATATTTTTGTATCACAGGTATCGATACAAAGATACATTACACTGAGAGATTAAAGAGGTGTATATCATTAGTGTAGATGAATGTAAGTTCGGTTTATGCTTATGTGTTTGTATTGACCAGGACATCCCAAATGTTTTAAAAACGAATAAAATACATCTCTTCGGAGATGCTTGGATAAAATATTTATCATGTTTTTTGGGAACAAATTCCGCAATAGTTTTCTTTAAAAGATTACTCTGATTTTATTTTAAAAAGCATAAACGAATTCGGTCTTTTCTGGTCGTGATTTTGGGGATGTCACATGCCCTCTCCGGCCCTCAGCTCATGTCTGGAATGCTCCCGATAACCTATCGACACCGCTGTCGTCACTTCAAATGTCCAGCTTTCCATCCTGGAGGTACTCACCTCCTCCATTGCCCAAGAAGGCCTAACCAATGTCCTTCACAACACCAACAAGTGTCACAGTGCTGAAACCTCACCCTACACTATCCACTTGTAGAACAAGTTGCTACCCCATAACACATATATACTCAGAACTTGATCATATAACTAACAAAAACCCATACAAAGTCTTCAGCATACTCCATCAGCATGTTCAATACTTGGGGACAAACCTACTGGTTGTTATAGCATAGCAGCATACTCAATACCCGCACATAGATCTACAAACACATACAGAGTCTTCAGCATGACTGGACCACCTCACCAGGCCTTCAGTCTATCTGGACCACTCTCAGAACCTTCAGCATGTCTGGACTGCCTCTCTGGGCCTTCAGCCTGTCAGGACCATTCTCCGAGCCTTCGGCCTGACTGGTACGCCCCACCGGCCTTCAGTCTATCCGGACCACTCTAAACTGTTGAGCATCTCCCTGGACCACTCCTCCTGGTGATCTTCCCCATGCAGGCTGTTCTCACCCACTTGGGGTTCCGAACTCCTGATCCATTCCGTTGACTCTAACCCCGGCCTAACCCTAAGCCTCATTTCGATCGTCCACCCTCTCGGAAATCCGTGGTCTGTTCCCTAACCCGTGTGTCTACCACATACGCTAAATAATCCGCACACCCGTGCTGAATGTACTGCCGAGCCCTGACAGCTAACAAAACCCTCAATCTATCAATCCAAAAACCTTCAGAGTCGAGCACACCCTCGACCGAATACTCAAACTGAACTCAATTCATGACTAGAACTCCAACCTGGTTCCCCAACTTCTACTATCAAGCACCAAGAAGACGTGTTTCTTATGTTGGGGAGTTTTACCGAACCCCCAACCGACACAACCCTTAAACCAAGCAGCCACTGGGGCCTCCATTCTCCCTGTCAGGTTGTGAAACTTATCCCCGTTTCAAAACCTCTCCCACTTCTGCATCCCGGGGTAACTCCACCCCACTTAGATTCGACTAAGCCTTCACAACACATGAAAATTGGAGGATTCCCAGTCCTTCTCACTTCCCAACGATTGATCCGATGACAATCAATTCTTTACAACTAGTGCTCCATTACTAGCCAATCCCAAATGATCCCACACTTCTAAGAACCAGATGAACACTTCCTGAATCCCAGTGAAACCGACAGTCACTAATGCTTAAATGACCCCACACTCAAGTCCTGAAGACCAAAAGATAGATGCTCCAATTAATACCTCGGCGAAGAGCTACTTCCCTTGGTGCTTTCGTTCGTCAATCATGAACGGTTGCTAAAACCACTGAATCCTAATAACGCTGAATAATCCTTTTTGTGGGACCCTATCCGCAGACCTCCCACATAAGACCCCTTTTCCAAAGGTGTTCCAAACAATTTCCCGCCCTCGGGCTCAATAAATCATTCTCTTCAGGGTTCGCACCCTAACTCACTTACCCGCTCAAACGTCCACAGCTGAAGCAACCTCTGCCCTAAACCGGGCTACAAACTACTCCCAATACATAGTCTACAATCCCAAAAGTGCAATAGATCACACAATCAATCCTTACCGTCCGATACAAGAGATCCAAGGAAAACCGGACCTCACAAGATACTTATGCCACATCGACCCACCTGCGCTCACCGGCGCTGAAATAATGTCGCCAATCCCTGCAACCAACTGACCCCGAGCTGGAATACAACCTGATCCTGGGGTCACAAGCCTGCTCACTCCTTCGGGCTCGAAAAACTAAAAGGGCACAATCCTTGCCCTATAAAATGATAGTCTAATCCATCAATTAACCATGGAGGTCTTAATAGACCCAAACATCTCCGGCAACTGTCCCCGGACAATCTTGATTACCTCCTCCCGGACGATCTCACCAACACGATCCTCTGACAATACTGGCCTATCCTGACTGCCAGTTTCCGATCCTAACCCGGATCCGGTCTCAAAACGTCTCAGATAATCCATACAATAACAGGGAACCAACTCTCAACTAAACCCCAGGGGTTGTGACTTCCTTGTTACGTGTATGGGTCCTGTGCTTTCAGTAGTACGGGCCCATACTACCTTCCACACCTACCCATATTTGTCTCAAGTATCACCACAACAGCCTAAAAATATACATAAACATAGTGAGCGCTCAATCCTCACTCCTAGAGGAATCCTAACTATCTCATAACTGGCCTACCGACCTCACACAACCCACCCATCCACCAACTGCCACACGACCCTCCATTGGTGCCAGTTAACTATTGACTGAATACAATCACATACCGCATGGCTTAAACAATCTTAGACTAAAAGATTTAATCCCACAACGGTTGGACTCATACGAGAGCTGCGCAGCAGGACCAAATCCCTTACCATAAGACCATTTAACCCATGTAGCATGTGACTTGGAGTATTCACCCAATAGTTAATTCACACGCGAAAGAGTCATACAACAATCAATGAGGTACTATACATAAGATAAGGCATCAAAGATCAAGAAATTCTATCATACAGTTCCTGAGGATCCCTATCTTATTACTAGCATGTTGTTCTAACATATCACATAATCAAATAACTGCATGGTATTTTGGGGTCTACTTACTGGCTCCGGCTGATCGTACACTTCGCATCCTGCTTTCTTATTTTGAAAACCATTTAAAATCATTTTGAAAATATTTTCCTTAGTTTGAGACTAGATTCACACGAGTGTTCCTCTAATTCACTCAAACCAAGGCTCTGATACCAAATTGTAACATCCATAAAATTCGAGCCAATTTAAAACTTTTTAAAGCATTTACAAAACCATTCAGTTATTACAATTTGTTTTCAAAATAGTCTAACATCGGAGTTCCCAGAAATCATAATCATAAATCGAGGAAGTGTACGGTCACGCCTTCGCCTTCCCGCGGTCATCCGCTGAACCTGAAACAATAATCGATAAATGTAAGTTTGAAGGCTTAGTGAGTTACCCCCAAAATACCCATACACACAACAATACACATACAATAACAAACATCATACTATGGGTCCAATCATCCATCGGGATGGAATACCCCAGGCCCTCAACCATCGGGTTGGAATGCCCACATACTACGAGTCCAATCATCCTCGGGATGGAATACTCTCGGCCAACAACCATCGGGTTGGAATGCCCACACACAATACATATATAACAGATACTATGGGTCCAATCATCCATCGGGATGGAATACCCCAGGCCCCTCAACCATCGGTTTGGAATGCCAACATACTATGGGTCCAATCAACCATCGGGTTGTAATACCCCAGGCCCTCAACCATCGGGTTCGAATGTCCACATACTACGAGTCCAATCATCCTCGGGATGGAATACTCTCGGCCCACAACCATCGGGTTGGAATGCCCCCCATAACCAATCAAACATGTGCACCTATATCAGATAATCATATAACAGTCTATAAGACAACATACTAGGGTCCTATCATCCTCGGGATGGAATACCCTCAACTAACAATCAATCATGTGCACATATAACATGTAATCCCTACCAGCATACAGACAGTCAGACCAAACTATAGGTCACTAAGCATAACCACATCCGATCTACCAGGGTACCGATCTAACAGATCATACTAGCATATAACCATCTTATCCACCAGGATACCGATCTAACATAGCATACCAACATATAACCATCCTATCTACCAGGATACCGATCTAACAGTGCATACCAACATATAACCATCCTATCTACCAGGATACCGATCTAACATAGCATACCAACATATAACCATCCTATCTACCAGGATACCAATCTAACATATCATAACAATATCAATTCCAAATAACAAATCAAAGGTCCGGCCTTGGTGCCTTAGACCCTTGATTACAGTGAGGATAACTCACCTCGCAATGCCGATCTGAACTGAAGAATCGAACTCTAGAATCGTTATCTCACCGGAAATCCTGAACTATCACATAATAAATACCAAGTCATTACACCACATAACAATCTTGACTAGGGGTCCACACAATCCATCATGTTTATTCTCTTTATTGGGCCAAGGCCCAATCCCAATTCCATAACCTTGAAAGTCCTTATGCAAAGCCCATAATTGGCCCAATTTACCAAATTGGGCCCAACTCCCTAACTGGGCCTAATTCCAAGATCCATTATCAAAAGTTGGCCCAAAACAAAATATTCATAAAGTCCAGCAAAGGCCCAAATCCAACTAGTCCATAAACAACCCAAAACCCGAAGCCCAATAGCCAAAGGCCCAACAGAGGACGTACGCGGGGTGTACTCCTCTGGTACGTGGGGCGTACTCGTCCTGATGTTGACCACCATCGGGGTGGTTGACCCAGTACGCGGGGCGTACTGGATTTACGGTGGGCGTACGCGGGGTTTCACCAAAACCCTAATAAATGCTTAATGGCTTAAGCACTTAAGCCCAAACTCCAGATCCATTGACCAAATGTGCCATAGGACTATAAAGTCTTGAACTTTATCACTTTGGACGTCCAGAAAGTTCTTAACACATGGTCTTAATCCATTAAGACCTCCTACTTCCTGCATGAGACAAATCTAGCTATTGGGACACCATTTTTATCACTTAGGACCTCTTCTAAGGTCTGAAAGGACAACTAATTTCGTCCAAATCATAACATGCACCATTTTGGGACTTCTTGGGACAAGAATGCTTCCATAAAGCTAAAATGACTAGATCTATCTCATACAAGTATAAAGTTCCAATCTTTTTACCTTCTGGAGCTTCTAGGGCACAAACCAACTTTAGATCTACAAGCTTGGTCTTCTTCTCCAACTCCTTGATGCAACACCTTCTTCTTAAAACACTCAAGAACACTCAAAAAGCTCAAACACTCAAGGAAATGGCTAGGGTTTGGGGAAAACGACTCAAAGCAGTGGAGGCTGGGGTAAGGGAGGGTTTGGTGCTCATAATATTGCTTATATAGTCCCCAAACCCTAAATATTAGGGTTTCCTTCTGCCATGAGTACGCCCAGCGTACACAAGTGTATGACCAGCGTACTAGGGCGCGCCTAGTACGCTCAGCGTACCCTTATGTACGCGCAGCATACTCCTCCTGATCCCAATAATTGCAATTTATCCCTTAGACTTTCATGGCTTCACCCTTCTATCCCCAGGAACTATAAGTGGCAAATCTTGGGATGTTACATCTGAAAAACCCTTCTCCTCACAATAGGCGCATCCGCCTTGCCTTGGCGGCCATCAGTAATCCGTATAGTCATTGGAGCTGGTGCTACCACTGGTCCTGCTGTTGCCAAACTCTGGCAATTGGCCTTCTCATGGCCCCTCTGAATACAATGGAAACAAATCAGGTTAGATGTATGGGTGGTGTTGGTAGTAGCAGTGCAATCCCTGCTAATATGACCCGTCGTGCCGTACTTGACGCATCGGGAACCACCCACCCTGCACGCCTCATCGTGCGTCTTGCCGCACTTGCTACAGCGGCTCTGGCCCTGCTGGCCTCTCGATCTCGAATCAAATACCTCGGGCCTCTTGCTCGAACTCCCTGAACCCTGAACCTGATCTGACTTCCTCTTTCTCTCCATCATCAAATCAATCTCCTTCTCTCTGGCTCTCGTAATCATATCCTCCAGTGTCCTGCAACTGGATCGACTCACAAACTGCTGGATATCACTCCTCAACATCTCATGGTATCCTGCCTTCTTCATCACCTCATCCGCCATATACTGGGGAACCAGCAACTCCCTCTCACGGAACGTCGTGGTGATCTCCGCCACCGTCTCAGTAGTCTGGCGAAGGTCCTGAAACTCCCTCACCAACTGCTGCACCTCAATCACCGGTCCAAAATCAGCTCGAAACCTCGTCACAAAGTCATCCCATGACATCGAATCAACCGCCTCATCCCCTACGTCATTTCTAACTTCCTCCCACCAATCCTAGGCTCTGTCTTTCAGAGGACAGGAAGAAAGTCTGACCTTTTACCCTATCAGGACAACTGCTAGTGCGGAAGGCATTAGCGACATCTGCCACCCAATGTCTGCTCGCAATTGGGTCCTTCTCCCCGAAGTACTCCGGAGTCCCACATGCCCGAAACTCCCTGAAAGTCAACGTGCGAGCTCCCATCAATGCCACCATCTCAGAACGAAAAGTGCTCATCCAACATCTCCAAAATGCCCTCCTTGACCATACCAAAGATCACAGGAGTCTGCTCAAGTATGTTACGGGTGATCTCAGACGAAATGAACTCCCACATCTGCTCATCCAACTGTCCAGCTCCAGAACCCGAACCAGAACCATTTCCAGAACCTCCTCGTGTGTCTACCATACTAAAAATAGACCACACAAAACATCAGAACATATATATATACATCGAGGATTCCCATACTCTACAAGCTTCCTGGTATTATCGCAGTTTTCCTTGACTCGAGTACGAATCCTTTGCTTCCACTAATATAGGCCCATACTACCTTCCACATCTACCCGTACTTTCCTCAAGGATCGCTCCGAATCCTCCAAGTCACTCCCTTATCCATACATACAACCCTTAACAAGACAATGCTCCCATCACTAAATCTCTTCCTAGGTTTTCCTAGGGTAATCACCACACCACTCTCCACCATCAGCTGCAAAAGGAACTCCCTCTAACACCCTCTAACTAGCTCATGAATAAAATTAGATATCACTGACACCAGATAATTCTTCGAATGAAAGGTCTCACACTACAACGGTTGGACTCAAACAAGAGCTGAGCAATACAGTTAAAACTTAACCTTCTAAAATTATTTAGTCTCAATAATATGTAACTTAGCATATTCGCTTACTAGTTAGATGAAGTTAATGAGAACTCCTAAAAAGCACGAAGCAAGCAACATTCGAGCATCGAGTAGTCGAAATCAAGCATAACGTAACCAGACCATCCTATCACTGACTGGTCAGTACTAGCATGCAAGTCTACAAGCTCATATATCATGCATACAGAGGCATCTCTCCTAGGTCATTAGCCCTAATCTAGCATAGATTCACAGATCAAGCATATCATAAAACATGTATGGGTATTTCGGGAAAACTTACTTGATCTCGGTCGATTACATGCAACACACCCCTTTCTTTTGTGAGAAAATTCTTTTTAGAAAACATTCCTTTTATAAAAATCCACCAAATCCTCAGTTTGAGTTCAGACACACCCGAGAGTGTTCCTGAATCCCTCAAACCAAGGCTTTGATACCAACTTGTAACGTCTCAAAAACTAAGACAAAAAATTTCAACTTTTAGAATAATAAAACCGTCTTTCAAATTGTGTTCATAAAACCGTAATAGAATCAAAGTATAACCAAAACATCCAAATACATTAAAGTCAAATAAAATGCATAACAATGTGGTGTGTGCGATGCGATCACCCTGAGCTCTTCCCCTTGGATCCGAAAGTACCTGAAACATTAATTGAAAACCATAAGCACGAAGCTTATTGAGTTCCCCAAAACACCACGAACCATACATATCAAAGATATAATGGTCCCTGCCTAGCATCGGGCCCCACCTGACATTGGGCTCCGCCCGACATCGAGCCCTGCTCGGAACATATCTGTTAGTAATATGAGATGGGTCCCGCCTCATCACATTCATCAGGCCCTGCCCAATATACATATAAACACATAAACACATGCAAGAATCACAAAGATAAATACCATACAATATACTCATCAGGCCCTGTCTGGCATCAGGCCCCGCCCGGTATACATATCAGATATCACAGATGCAAGAGTCATGAAGACAACTAGCATCCTAATCATAATAAACCATGGGTCGACATTGGTGCCTTCGACCCGCCAAGCACAATAAGGAAACTCACATCAAGCTGTTGAATATCTCAGATAAAAGCTCGGACTGCTGATCCAGAAAATCCTCGTGCTAACATCATCAAATAATACCCAATTAATAATTGGTCCATAATACATAACTGGAATCCTAGTCTGATGCCCAACACTCAGGGTAAAAGTCTATTTTACCCTTTCCTCACTTGGCCCAAAATCTTATGCCCAATCCAACAGCACCAAAAGCCCAACATGGCCCAACTTCCTAAATGGACCTAAAACCTATCATGGGCCTAAATCCAAGAAGGCCCAAATCCTAGAAATGGCCCAAAATCAGAAGACTTATGGCCCAATAAGGCCCAAAACCCCTCTAGTCTAAATGTGTCCCAAACCGCGAAAGTCAACCGAAGTCAACAACAGTTGAGTACGCCCTGCGTTCTACTAAGTGTGTAAGATCGGGGACCGGGCAACATATACGCAGTGTACACATACGTACGCCCTACGTACGTGCCCATTAAGCACTTTTCCTATTAAGTGCTTAATACTTGCAACCAAAAGCCAAAACTTCAGATCCAAACCTTATTAAATGTCTTAATCTATAAAGTCATGAACTTGGAGCCTTTGCATGGCTCGAAAGGACCCAAACCTCACTTTTGGCATTCTACTTTCACCATAATAACCTAAACACATGCATGGTTGATCCACAATCATCAAGATGCTAACTTTATGGACTAAGGGCCTCAGAAACTGTTGGATTAGGTGTCTAATCCCATAACTATAATTTGTATGTACTTGACCCGAAAGTAGCATGGTCCATTTGGGTTGCAATTCATTGAAACAATTTGATAGGATGGATATTTGAGAAAGAGGTTATTTGTGATTTATTAATATATTATAAGTATAATATATTAATTGAGAAGTCACATTATTTAATTAGTATTGATCAAGAATTAATTTAGTGATCAAAAGAGACTGATTAAATTTACGGGGACTGATTAAGTAAATCAGTAATACTTATAGTTTGGACTATTGATCCATGTTGATTAGGGTTGGACTAAACCTTTATGAGAGTCCATGAAGGTTTAGCCCAAAAGGCCTATGAAATGTGAAGATTCATGGTGAATTAGGGTTTGCATGGATGAAACCCTAGGCTATAAAAGTAACCCCTAACTCCATAAAATCGGCCCATGCATTCTAAAGAAGTGTACTAGCCGATTTTGTGCTTCCTAGCTTCTCTCTTACAAGCCTCCTTTTGTTCTTGGTGTGTTGTGAAACATTTGAGGCATCACAATTGGGGCGCTAAGCTCTTAAAGGCCAAATACAATCAAGCTACAACAAGAGGTAGTCTTCTAACTAGTTTTTATGATTCATATGTCAAGTTG
Source organism: Lactuca virosa (assembly GCF_052849685.1). Taxonomy (NCBI): domain Eukaryota; kingdom Viridiplantae; phylum Streptophyta; class Magnoliopsida; order Asterales; family Asteraceae; genus Lactuca; species Lactuca virosa. The sequence goes on from NC_136432.1 coordinate 200,006,387, forward strand.
TATGCTAGTTTAGGCTTCATGCTTTGGAAAAACAATATTGCATGTATAATTAGAGAAAACTTAGATCCAAAGCATTAGGGTTGTATGTGCACCACAAGGATGTTAGAGTACATAAAACCCATCAGTTGTATCAGAGCCATGGGTGTTTTCTATTATATTGATGCAGGTGTTTGATTTTCAAAGATAAAAATTTGACATATTTGGCCACTGCCTGATGAACTCGACGAGTCCTAAAAGGGACTCGACGAGTTGGATGAATTTGCCCATGAACTCGACGAGTCCATTGCCTGGCTCGATGAGTTAAGTCATTTGTTGGCAGAATTTTCAAGTTTTTGGCCTGTTTTGGATTAGGATCATTACCACAAATTGTTTTGGTTCATAAAATTTGATTTTACTAATATGGTAATGATTATCCCCATCCAATAACATGATGATTGACAATTTTTAATATAATTACTTGTTTTTATGAAAAAACTAATTATTTGTAGAATTAGAAATTATCATGCCACATGAACTAAATTAGGTCAAATTGGTAAATGATATATTATTTGATAATTGTATTAGTTTAAATTTGATCTAAATGTTTCTTGAAGAGTTTCATAACTTGTCCTCAAGTTATGAAATATGAAAAGTCTCATTCATGAAACATTAAATCTATAAGTTATAGAATTCCAAAAGTCTTGAAGAGTTTCATAACTTGTCCTCAAGTTATGGAACTTGGAAAGCCTCATTTATGGAATATAAATTATAAAACTCACGAGTTATTGAAGAGTTTCAAAACTTGCCCTCAAGTTTTGGTATTTGAAAAGTCTCATTTATGAAACTTTAATTCCAAACCCTAGAATTTTAAAAGTTTAAAATTCAACCCTATACTATTATAATATTGAATTTTAATACTTATATATGTGTATAAGACAAGTCAGTCTTACCGTTAGTAGGCCTCATTCACGAAGCTGGTCTATAAGGGGTGTTTAAGGAAGTGGCATATAATATGACCGCCATTGGGTATCCACTCTTACCCACCGCACCCTTGATTGGTGGAGGGTCGTTAGCCGAACGGGTAGGATAGGACATTAATCCCCATTAATAAGTATAATGATATTATAAAGTAACTAAACTTTTATAAATTCCCAATCTTAGTTACTTTAGGAAAAATGTGAAAATGGTGCTATTCCATGAAATTGCACTTTGCACCTTGCTAAGTCGTTAGTGGAGCATGTGTGGTTAATCGACACACTAATTTGGGACTAACAAGGGTGGGAAATGGTAGCTTGATGTTTATCATAGATCAATGGAGCGTGTGTGGTTAACCGGCACATTGATTAGGTGATATGTAACATCAAGAGTACCAAGCACATTTGCATGGTTATTTACACCTTGTTTGTGATCCTCGGTATCCCAGTCACAAACTTGAAGGGCATAATCTAGATTTAAACATGCCATTGAAAAGTTCAATGAATCTCAAAAGAATCTAGGAATTTCAATTCATTTAAAACTTAATAATCAATTTCGTTTTTCATGGTGGAAATTGGTAAATCGTCATTTACCTACCTTCAAATATTTTGCAATTGGATTACGAATTCCCTCTTCCGAATTGTGAAATATTGTGTTGGGTCCTAGCCTTAATATTTCATTTGGGTGGTATATTAAGGATACTCATCTAATCTAAACTTTGTCATTCTTTTCAGATGTTTACTTCAAACACTGCATCAAACCCAAACTCTTCCGGCTCTTTCTCCCTCATGAACCTATGTGGGAGGGTCATCTTTGATGGATCGAACTTCAATGACTGGATTGGAAACATTTGAATGGCCATTCGGTACGAGGACAAAGAATATGTTCTCGATAAATAGCTAAAGGAGATTGATGAAAACACTGCTACTCCCGAACAGATTGCTGAGTATAAGACTCATGAGAGGGACGCGACAAAAGTGTCGTGTATCATGATTGCTTCCATGACTGTTGAGCTTCAGAAGTCCTATGAGGACTTTTTGCCTTATGAAATGCATCAAGATTTGATGGAAAGGTACCATCAAAGTGCTCGGCATGAAAGGTATGAAATCATTGCCTCCATGATCACAACCAAAATGAAGGATGGAGAGTCCATCACGGCCCACTTCCAGAAGATGCAAAGGTTTGTGGACCGCTTGCTGAAGCTGAATGTCAACTTCGATGAAGAGTTTGCCATTGACATTATCCTACACTCTTTGTCTTCTTGTTATTATTAGTTTCGTATGACTTATCGTATGAACAAGGAGGAGGTCACCCTAAGCAAGCTTCAAGGTCTTTTAAGAAATGTTGAAAGTAGTTTAAGAGGCAAATCTGTTGTACCCACTCCTACTACTGCCCCTGTCTTGTCAATTGGACATGGGAAGGGAAAGAAGAGGAAGGCTCCTTCTAAGAGCCACAAGGGAAAGTCCCATGATGGATCCTCTTCCAGTGGGACCAAAGTTGGTTATGCTAAACCCTCTTCCAATCCAAAGGAAGCAGAATGCTTCCATTGTCATGAAAAAGGGCACTGGAAATGAAGTTGCCCCAAATACTTGCAGGACATAAAGGATGGGAAGATCAAGCCCACCTTTGCAGGTATTTATACTATTCTGTCTAATAACTCATCACATGCTAATTCTTGGGTCCTTGATACAGGATGTGGTTCTCACATTTGTTCTGATTTGTAGGGTCTAAAAAGAAGTAGGGATGTGGAGCACGGGAAGATGAACTTGATCATGGGGAATAGGAAAAAGTCGTATGTCACCAAGATTGGAGTTTATTCTTTATTGCTTAGTAGTGGGTTAAATTTTGAATTGAATAATTGTTGCTACTCGTCTGATATGGCGATAAATATTATTTCTTTTCATGGTTTGTATGAACAAGGTTTTACTTTTTCATTTATTAATGAGATTGGTAGTATTAATGCTTATTGTAATGGTAAATTTTATTTTGAAGCATTGCCTTGTAATGGTATATATGATACTGTGATGGTTGTAGATAAATTAGGAAATAATGTGTTGCATATCGATTCGTCCAATGGTTTGGATAAAGCATGCTTATGGCATTGTCGTCTTGGACATGTCAACAAGAAGCGCATAGCCCAACTCCAAAAGGATGGAGTGTTGGAGTCATTTAACTTAAAGTTGGATGAGGATGTTTACATGAGTCAGCCAGAGGGTTTTGTCGATGCAAAGTACCCTAATAGAGTTTGTAAGCTTGAGAAATCCATTTATGGATTGAAACAAGCATCTCGCGGATGAAATCTTTGTTTCGATGAGAAATTCAAAGAGTTTGGATTTTCGAGAAGCGAGGATGAGTCATGTGTATATGTCAAAGCTAGTGGGAGTATAGTTTGCTTTCTCGTATTGTATGTGGACGACATACTTCTCATAGGAAACGACATTCCAACCTTGCAGGAGGTTAAGACCTGGCTTGGGAAGTGTTTCGCTATGAAGGACCTCGGAGAAGTTGCTTATATTCTAGGGATAAGGATATTGAGAAACAGGAGTAAAAGACTAATAGGACTTAGTCAAAGCACATACTTGGAAAAGGTGTTGAAACGTTTCAACATGGAGGATTCCAAGAAAGGTGACTTGCCTATCCAAAGCAATACCAAACTGAGCAAGGCTCGGAGTCCGAGTACAGACGAAAAGATAGTAGATATGAGTCAAGTACCGTATGCTTCGGTAGTTGGGTCGATCATGTATGCTATGACATGTACTCGTCCTAATGTGGCCTTTGCTTTGAGCATGGTCAGTAGATATCAAGGAAATCCTGGTAGAGCTCACTGGACTGCGGTAAAGAACATTCTTAAGTAACTGCGAAGGACTAAGGGTTGGGTCCTTACCCTCGGTGGGAGTGATGACTTGAGAGTGACAGGGTATAGTGACGCCAGCTTTCAGACCGACAGAGATAATTTCCGCTCTCATTCGGGCTGGGTATTTACCCTGAATAGAGGAGCAGTAACATGGAAAAGTTCCAAACAGGAAACTGTAGCTGATTCAACGTGCAAATCAGAGTTCATAGCAGCAAGCGAAGCGGCGAAGGAGGCCATATGGCTGAAGAACTTCGTTGGAGACCTTGGAGTTGTACCGACTGTAAAGGAGCCTATGGATATTTTCTATGACAACGAGAGTGCAGTTGCCTTAACCAAGGAACCGAGGGATCATGGCAGATCCAGGCACATCGACATAAAATATCATTTTATACGACATCAAGTAGAAAAAGGACTCCTCGTAGTAAAGAGGATATCATCAGAGGAGAACCCAGCAGATCCCCTTACAAAGGGACTGAGTAGGGATAAGCACTTGCAGAATGCAAGGAGTATTGGGCTGAAGGACGATATTATTTTTAGTAATTAGATAGTTGTTTAGAAACTTGTAATAGATAAAATGTAATTGATATTTGATGATTGAATAAAAAAAGTTCTATTTATGAGTAAAGTTACTATCTTGTTGTTTCGATTTGCATGTTTTGACTTCCATAATAATAAAATTATTCAAACTATCCACAGTCCGTCATACTTTGGAAGTAGTCTATGAGATTAGACTGTCATGAATTGGCTTGTATATTGTCTAAGGTGTTTAGACATAGCAAGAGTTTGCTACAACATTCATGAGTGCTCCTAACATAGCAAGAGTTTGCTACAACATTCATGAGTGCTCCTGAAATAAGATTTGAGTATTGGATTAAACCCACGCTCACATGAATCACTTCATGGAATTTATCACGAGTGATTATGAGACGATAATATCATATAATCTTCAAACCGAGATATATGAGTTGTTGATTATGAGTTGGTTGTACACTAATAATGCGAAACCGCATCAGTAACTTGATGTTATAAAACGTGTTATTATGTATGATTTAACAAGTAATTAGTACAAGCATATAAGTCAAAGTTTATATGTTCCTTTTATCCTAAGAGGAATAAAGCGATATCTTGGGCCCCTTTATGATTTTGTTTTGACTTATGTGTCGGGCCCGGTCAGGACTAAATTGATGTGTTCAATTAAGTTATATGTCAAACAGATCAGAAATCGGGAAACTAACTGTTGGACGATAAGTATGAAAATGTTCCATGTATTTTTCCGCATGATATCTTGAAGAACAGATGATTATATGATCCCTTATCTAAATGGTGCGTCAGGATTCGACAGCGGCTTTAGAGAGCTATGATTGCTAATCGGATTTTGAAGTTGCATTTGCAATTATAGTTATTAGACTTATCCAAGTGGGAGACTGTTGGATTAGGTGTCTAATCCCATAACTATAATTGGTATGTACTTGACCCGAAAGTAGCATGGTCCATTTGGGTTGCAATTCATTGAAACAATTTGATAGGATGGATATTTGAGAAAGAGGTTATTTGTGATTTATTAATATATTATAAGTATAATATATTAATTGAGAAGTCACATTATTTAATTAGTATTGATCAAGAATTAATTTAGTGATCAAAAGAGACTGATTAAATTTACGGGGACTGATTAAGTAAATCAGTAATACTTATAGTTTGGACCATTGATCCATGTTGATTAGGGTTGGACTAAACCTTTATGAGAGTCCATGAAGGTTTAGCCCAAAAGGCCTATGAAATGTGAAGAGTCATGGTGAATTAGGGTTTGCATGGATGAAACCCTAGGCTATAAAAGTAACCACTAAATCCATAAATTGGCCCATGCATTCTAAAGAAGTGTACTAGCCGATTTTGTGCTTCCTAGCTTCTCTCTCACAAGCCTCCTTTTGTTCTTGGTGTGTTGTGAAACATTTGAGGCATCACACTTGGGGTGCTAAGCTCTTAAAGGCCAAATACAAGCAATCTACAACAAGAGGTAATCTTCTAACTAGTTTTTATGATTCATATGTCAAGTTGTATGCTAGTCTAGGCTTCATGCTTTGGAAAAACAATATTGCATGTATAATTAGAGAAAACTTAGATCCAAAGTATTAGGGTTGTATGTGCACCATAGGGATGTTAGAGTATATAAAACCCATCAGAAACATCAAGAGAAGGAACTCCTAACTTCTAGTGTGGAAGGAATCCACTAGATCTCATCATATGACCAAAATGGGACCAAAACTTCATGAAAATTAGATCTAAGCAAACAAGGAGCAAGTTAAAAGCTTTATACCTTAATGAATCTAGAAATGATGAGAGAAGTCTGGATCTACAACTCTCCTTTGGACAAATCTCCTTCTTCCAAGCTATTCTTCTTCAAATCCCACAAACACACCCTAGAAACACACACAAGAAGGTCAAATCTCTTGAAGAAGGGCTAGGGTTTCGAAATAGGATCAAAAGGACCATGGAGGCTGAGGAATGAGAGGATCATGGGTCATAATGTTGTTTAAATATGGTCCAAACCCTAAAATTTAGGGTTTGCTCTCTAAGTGTGTACGCCCAACGTACGTGGAGTACGCCCAACGTACTCTAACTTTTTCGGAATTGGAAAAACTACCCCCAGGGACCAAATCTGCAAAAAATTTACACACCAAGGGTTAAAAGGAAAGGTACCTTGAATCGAGTGTTACATGCATCCAAAATCTTCATAATTTCTTTCTTTACTGCCTCTATCATGGGTGGGTTCAATCTTCTTTGTGCTTCTCGGGTTGGTTTGAAGTCTTCCTCCATGAGGATCTTGTGCATGCATAATGAAGGACTCAACCCTTTGATATCAACGATGGTCCACCCTATTGCCTTCTTGTACTTTTTTAACAAAGTCACCAACTCATCTTCTTCTGCAATGGACAAGTTTTTGGAGATAATAACAGGCAAAATCTCCTTTTTCTCCAAGGTAGGTATACTTCAAATGACCAGGAAGAGTCTTCAATTCTAGCTTAGGTGCATGCATAACAAAAGGAAGAAGTTTTGTGTCAAAAATGGGCAATTTCACTTTGGTATTATCACACCTCATTTTCTTCCTTTCCTCCATGAACTGCACACTTTCCAACACCTCTACATCTAGCCTGTAACTTCTTGCAATCTCTTTGACTGAATTGTTATCAAAATTCCTGCTCAAAACTAACTCCAACAAATTATGGTTAGTCAACTCAAAACACTTTTCAGTCAAAGGCTAAATAACATCAACAAAATTTATACAATGAATGTCACTTGGATACCGCATTGCTTCATATATATTGAAGTTTATGACCTCCCCATCGAATTTTCGTAGACAATGTACCATTATAAACATCAAATTTTGTTCTTGTTGTTGTTAAGAATGGTCTACCTAAAAGTATGGAACTCGAGGTCAAGTGGTCATCATCTCCCATATCAAGTACATAAACATCTGAAGGAAAGACAAGTTTATTAACTTGCACAAGAACATCTTCTAATTCACCTCTTGGGTGTACTATAGAACAATCTGCAAGTTGGATACTCACCCTGATTTTGCGTAGTGTGCATATGCTAATAGATTTGTAAACATAATATGGTAAAATATTAATAAAAGCTCCTAAATGTAGCATAGCAGGGGGACATAATATTTCCCAATTTCCAAGGAACTGTGAAAACATCCGGATCCTTACACTTTGGGGGCATCCTTTTTTGCAAAACTATAGAAACATTTTCACTAACTTTTACTGTCTAATTACCTCGCAGCTTCTTTTTAGATGTGCAAAGTTCCTTAAGGAACTTAGCATATCTAGGTACCTGCTTAATCGCGTCCATGAGAGGGATGGTGACTTTAATTTTTCGGAACATCGCCATGATCTCACTATCTTCTCTCTCTTTTTTGTTGCTACTCAATCTTGATGGAAAATGTGGTGGCGTGATCATTGCTTCTTTCTCTTCCGACTTCTTTTTCTCCACCATTTCTTCTTTTTTCTCATTTTTCTTTGGCGATTCTTCTATCACCAATTCCTCTTCTTTTTCGGGCATCTTTGGGCCATCATATGTCCTGCCATTCCTCAAGCTAATTGCACAAGCATTATGCTTTGGGCTCTTTTCGGTTTGAGGAGGTAGTTTTCCTTGATTCTCTATTTTGCTCATTGATTGAGTAAGTTGGGCCATTTGTTATTCAAGATTCTTGATGATTGTCTTGGTTTCTTATTCAAAACTTTAAGTACTGGTGGCAAGACTTTTCATAATATCTTCTAAAGACATGTTTGATGAACCAACTTGTTGAGAAGAAGGGGGATATGGTTGTCTTGGTTGATAGTTTTGTTGTAGGAATGGTGGTCTTGGTTGGTAATGGGTGGTGGTCTTTGTTGGAATCCTGGGTTTCGATTGTTGTTCCGCCCTTGATTGCCTCAGGGTTGATCATAACTTCTTTGATTTGACTCGATGATGTGTGTAAAACTAACTAGTTTTATCCTACTTTTAATTTATGAATTTGACACACAAAAGGCAGTGGACCTGTCAATTGGTAATATGAATTAGCAAGTAGGGTATCGAACTCAGGGAACGGAAATTAATCTAACTACTAGAATTATCTAAAACAATTAGTAAAATAGAGGGGTTTTCTCTAGTTTTGCAAGACTAGAAACTTAACTAAAACTTAACTAATTAACTAACGGCTGAAAACACGTAGAAAAACCAACTAAATTCAATGATCAAAAGGGTTTCTGTTTAGGTTCAACTCATTTACTCCTATGGTTAATTTTTATGGTAACGTAATGGATTAATTGTTATTTGGCTACCGAGTAAGGTGATTAGATTCACATTCGTTATTACCAATCCTTAGAAAATAGATTAATTTAAGCAGTGATCAAGTGGTTAAACTAATAAATTCCCTAGTTTAATTATTCGGGTTAAATAAGACTTGTAATTAGCTAATTTAATTGGTGAGTCAATTAACCTCTTGTTGATGGTGTATCACACACGCTCACACATTAATTTACCCATTCTCTAGTTAATCCTAGTTTCATATTCACTAATCCTAGGCATATAGCAATGTGTTCACATAAATCATATGAGATAAACAATTAAGAGATGTTCATGCAACTTAATTACTTAGCAATTAACAGAAAATAGTTATGGTTAATGCATAAGGGTCTTTAACAAGCTTAAATTAACAAGATTCACCAATAACAATTAATCAAAATATTAAATTAATCCATAGGAGCAAACTTGTCTACCCTAAACAGAAACTAACTAAATTAGTTCATGATTGCAGTAGATAAAAACCTAAAAACGAATTCAAACAAGCTAGACATGGTTCTATTCAAAGGTAAAGTGGAAAATTAAACCTAAGTTGCCTTAGTCTTCTTAGAATTGAGGATTAGGGTTCTTCTCACGTTCTTCAGATCTCCAGCAGTCTCCTTAGTCGCCAAGTAAGCTTCCCAAAAGCCAGAGAGAGAGTCAATTCGGGTTTGTGGCTTCTATTTATAGATTTCTCAAAACAAGGGCTACTCGTCGAGTAGACAACCGACTCGTCGAGTCCCCTTGTGGAATCCGTATACGGCAAGGACTTTACGTATTGCTTCAAGAATCTTCGTATGTACTCGTCGAGTAGACGTCCCTACTCGCCGAGTAGCTTCAGGATTTAGCATTTTTCTTCTTTCTTCAGTTCCCGAGCTTTCGATCGTACCTCCTGCTTCCTTTTACCTCCGAGCTTTTCTTTTGAACTGAAAATACAATTTGAACACTATTAAGTACCTTTTGTCCATAATATGTAAATAATTAGCTAATAAATAATGAAAATATATACTAAATATATAGCTAAATATGCACATATCACTCGAAATAGCTTCCCGAATCATTTTCTTCTTCATAATCTTCTTGAAGTTGTGGGTACATATCGGTTGGGTGTCCCACTTGAGTGTAAGTTTTGCAAGGGCGGGGTGTGGGTTGCACACCTTTGTCTTTAGCTAACATCATAACAACCTTTTGTAAGCTTAGATAACTAAGCTTCAATTTGAGGAGTGTGCAACTCTTTTACACCTCAGGGTGCATCTGTGTACCATTCTTCATCATGACCCGAATGTTTGGAATCTTCTGCCATGTTATTGATTAGGTTGTGGATTTCAGTCGGGGTCTTGTCGGATAAAGACCCGCCACTTGAGGCATTGATCAACCTTCTTTCCATTGGAGTCATGCCTTCAATAAAGTATTGAAAGAGATGGTACTCACTGATTCCATTCTTTGGACAACGGACGCATAACTTCTTGAATCTTTCCAGATATGTATGAAAGGATTCTCTCTTATGTTGCTTGATTCCAATGATTTCCCTTCGTAGGGAAGAAGCTTTCATCTCAGGAAAATACTTGTCCAAAAACAATCATGCAAGATCTACCCATGTAGTAACCGTCCCCGGTGGAAGGTCATAAAGCCAATCTTTTGTTGCATCTTGCATCACGAAGGGGAATGACCTAATCTTGATTTGGTCTTCTATGACATTGTATGGTTTCATGCCAACACACAACATGGAAATCGGTCAAGAATTTATGAGGATCTTCATTTTCAAGACCTCTAAAGGTTAGTAGTAGGTGGATGAGTCTGAATTTTAGTTCAAGGTTAGTGGCTGTCAGATAGGTGATGCAAAGAGGTTGTTGAGTGACCTCTTGCCTCGCCTATTGGTGAAGGGTTTGCTCATGTGTTGGATGAGGGTTGTTATTGCCTCCTATTGTAGGAGTTGGGATTGAGGTTTCTGTAGGTATAGGGATGCTATGAGTGGGTGAGGAAGGTGGAGTGGTATCTCTAGGTGAGGATGGTTGATGTGAGAGTGAGAAGCTTTATGTTTCAATTCCTGATGCACTTGAGAGGGGTATGTCCTCCCAAATGTTGATGAATGGAGGGGTAGATGACGATGAAGTCCCAGAATTCGGTTGCCTCTTTTGAAGCTTGGCTTGCTTCCGTAACCTCTTTGTTGTCTTCTCTATCTCTGTGTCAACAGGTCATGGTGTACCTATACAAAAAGATCTATGCATAAATAACTAGTAACACCAAGTCCCCGGTAATGGCACCAATTTGTTGGGTGTGTCAAACTCAACAAATAATAGGGGAACATTAGACTCCAAATACACTGCTATAATGCACTAAAAATGGTAGCACACAGTAAGCAAGGTCAATCCTCAGAGACATGGGATAAAAGTCTATACCTCTTTGTGTAAGGTACTTTGGTCATAAAGGGTTTTTTTTTGCAAAAGTTAAATAATGAAAATAACAATCTACTTTGAAAACATGCATAAAATGAAATAGATTTGTAAACAAGTTGTTGAAATGGTTCTAGTTCTAGTTCTCAATGTTGTTGTTTAGCTTGATTATGACTTAATGTAATTCATGATTGCTATTCTAAGTTGGTACTGAAGGATATTAACACGCTCTAATACCACTCGCTTGCCAAATTATCTAACCAAAACACACTCTTTGACTAGACCTAGCTTCACTAATTCAACCTAAAGACACTCTTAGATTGTATTGAAAAAATGCATTAAGTTTTGTACAAACTTCCCAACAATGTTCATTTCTTCTCATACGCTCGGAATTGTTAAAACATGTGATATATGTTCTACAATAAGAAAACCTATTGTTTGTTACCAATCATTAACTTTATAAAACGATTAGGTTCGTTAAAGTTAATTAACTACACAAGAATTCAATTGATACAAGTGGCCAATCAAACACAAATCAAATCAATGATTCTAGTTTAAACAAGAACATGATCACTTGAATAAAATCATAAATCGAATATCAAACCATATGCTTCAAGTCAAGCAATCAACATGTTTTGAACAAGAACTAGAAATTAGGGTTTCTTAGCCATACATGGCTAAGAAGAAATCAACCAACAAAAAGATAAAATTGAAATGTTTAATGCTCACAAATAGAAATCAACAGTGTTTGCAATGATTAGAAATCTTCAAGAATCCTTCAAAATCACCCAAAATCACCAGAACTAGCTCCCAAAACCGTCTGTCTAAGAAAAATGGTGATTTCCTCATTTTTAGTAATTGCTCACGTGTTTGCCATAAGACCATGCGTTTTTTAGCATGGCCATGCGCTTTTGGCATGGCCATGCGTTTTTAGTGTGGCCACGTGTTTTGAATCAAGGTTGTGCTTTTTGCTAAAACTCAAATCAGTCTTCAACTTTGCTCCGTCTTCGGTCTAGCTTCACCCTGAGTCATGTTGCTCAAATATATGGTGAAAAGGACAAACATAACCTGTATCAGTGTGACACATACCGTGTTTCAAATGTGGTCCTTTGCTATGATGAAATGTAACGACTCGGGTTATGTCTTCAAGTTCTTTTCTACGACACGACCAATCCATCTTCTCTTCATGCTCAAATGCTCAAAGCTCCATCATCCAAGCTCCATGCTTCTTGCTCGCCTCCAATGCTTCAAACTCCATAATGCCTACAAAATAAATCAAAAATAGTGAAATACCAGGTGTTCCGAATAAGTCATGCAATTGCCTAAATAGTTAACTAAATACAAGAATTAGGACGTAAAATGCAATGAAAAGACATGATAGACGTGCAAAATAGGTGCATAAAATGCACCTAACAATATCATTTAACGTGGAATGTTGAAATATTATTCACCCTTCACAACTAAGGTGACTACACCAGATTGGTCACTGTAGCCACTCCATCAAGTTATGTCAAATCCCCATCTTAGTAGCCTTAACAAACAAATCGATAGCCTTAGACAGACCACTTTATACCCTTGGCGGCCCAATATGGCCACAAACTGAACCAATCTGATCATTCCGACGATCAAGGTTTTAGGTTCAAGTTTAGTTTCCTCCTATTTTTGGAAATGTTTGCATGGTTATATTTTTTTGCCATATTTACAAATATGGTTGTCATGTATAAGAGAAACAATTAGAACATTTAATGATATCTTAAAACGTTTACATAAGAATTCGTGGGATTAATTCACATATTATTTTTAGTTTTTTTTTTGTTTTGTTTTGTTGATATGTTTGTAATCACATGTTCTTTTCTCCATGTAATAAAATCATATCATATTCGCTTTGGGGCGTACAAACATCATATCGATGATGGAACCACAGTAACTATTCATGTTCTTCGTATGTTTAATTTTATTTAGTGTTTTTTTTTCTTTTTTGATTCGATTTATTATGTTTGTTGTTGGTTGTTCACTCGAGATGCGAATGTTCTTCATATTTATTTCCGACAAAAAAAAAACTCTCAATTGATTTATCGTATTTTATAATTTTACGAGTTTCTTGCTTAGTTTTGGTTTTAATGAAATCTGGTTGATTGTTAAAATTAATTTTTTCTCATTTATAAATAATTGCTCTAAAGAGTTTTAAGTTTTAACAATGTTAGTATAAGATGAAAGCATATACATCAAGGAGTGATCTTAGGGACATGGGATACCTTGCTTCCAATTAATGACATTGCAACCCACTTTTAGTGTACCCAAAGACAATCTTTAAGCTCACCTATTCATGTGATTGTGATCCCGTTTCTAGGCCAAAAAAGTTTGAAGTTCCATGAATCATGTGATTTGCGCCTTGGTAAATCTTTCTCGTCCCAAAAAAGCTTGGATCCGTTTAATGCATAATAAAATTAAATAAGTAGAAGATATAAAAAAAATTATGGCTCAATAATATAGTTGCGATAATTAAGACCGAAAAAACCACATTTCATGATATACATATTTGCCAAAATACATTTGGATGTATGGTAATTCGTTAAACAAGGCTCCTTTATAGATTTTTGCTCAAGGGTTCTCCATGGATGTGTGAAAACGGGTGGATTGTACTTTGTACATGTGAGGTAACATGCCAAAATGGAATCGGGTCAAATCGAGGTTTTTTTTAGTCGGGTAGACCCAAAACACTCTTTTATCCTAATTGTTTTTAATATTTTTATAAATATTTACTTTTAAATACAAATACAAAACTTATATTTTATATTGTGCCGAACTTGATCTGCACATAAAGCCGAGGAAATTCCAGCAAGTTAGGACAAGTCCAACATATGAAAAATTACGAATTTCTTATTTTCTTCAAATGAAAATAATAAAATTTATTCTTTTTTGGTCGAAAATAATCACGTTTTGAAGATTAGACAAAAAAAAATTGTTGCAATTAATACTGATTATAAAGGGTAAATGCAAATCATATTGGCATTTTGGCAACGAGCATTTGGAAAGTTCTAGTTTTTAGTTTTTATCAAAAAAAGAAAATCAATTTAAAGAAAAAATTATGTTTGGAAATAAGAGGGTTAAACTTTTTAATTTAAATAAAAAATTTCAAATCTAAAAGTTACTTCATCTATCGTTTAAGAAAACACTATTGAACTTTTTAATTAATTTCCAAAATTACCTTTAAAATATATTGATAGAGAGTTGATACTTCCACTTGGTTTTTTTATTAATCCACTTGATAAAATTGTATTTTTACTTTTATACCCTTTGGAAACCATAGTCATCAAAACCTTGATTTCATCCCTTATTTAGATTTAGATTTTGTGTATGTTTTATTTTTCTATTTTTTTTACACCTTTAATTTGGAAACTTGTGTCTTTCGATTTTGGTTTTACTTTTATTTTTTGTTCCACTTTTAACTTTAACTTTATTTATATATTATTAAAATGAAGTATATATTAATAACAAAAATAACTAAATTATTGGAACAAAAAATAAATAAAACATTATAGAAATATGATACCAACACCATACGAATATAATATTCTTGGAATCGGTTAAATATCTTCGTTTGATTTATTAAGTGTCATATCATACAATATCATACACTAGTAAAAAAAAATTATTGGTGGTGTAATCTAAGCTGATATCACGATCACAAAGTAAATAACGGCCACATACCATAAATTGAAATAATAGTTCTTACAATGTAATAGTGACGGTAATAAAACACTCATGGTACTCACGTAAGATGTTGTTCAACATAATATTCAAACAAATGCATATCACAAAATGTTAAAACTAATGTATCATGAAATATTTAATCAATTCAAATATTTAATCTGAATTTGGTGAATATTTCTTTATCGTCACTATTACATCCTAAGAACTGCTACTTCAAAATGCGGTTCATGACCGTTATTTTCTTTGTGACCGAGATACCAACTTAGATTACATCATTAACAAAAAAATTAATTTTTTTTATCAGTATATGGTATGAATTTTATTAAATCAAACGAAAGGTGTGGGTATCATATTTGTATGATTTTTTATTTAATTTTTGGTCCAAAATTTAATTATTTATTGTTATTTCTATATACTTTATTTTAATAATATATAAATAAAATCAAAAGTAAAGTAAAACAAAAAAAATGTAAAACCAATAAAGGGAAACCAAAATCAAGGATATGGGTTTCCAAATTAGAGGTGTAAAAAAAGGAGATGAAATCTAAATAAGGGATGAAATCAATTTAAGGGATCAAAATCAAGGTTTTTATGATCGTGTTTCTAAAGGGCAAAATAGGAAAATACAATATTATTAAGTGGATGGATGAAAAGACCAAGTGGAAATATCACCTTCCATATTGATATATGTATCTTTTTTATACAATTGACTTTTCCGTATTTTATATATTTCAAAGCTTTAAACTACTTTTGTCAAACATTCATATAACAGTTAAAAGTTAAAGCTTTCAGCTGTGAGTTATTCACTACCAACTACCAGCTTTTAGTACCGACTAGTTTTGACAAACAATATCTCTTTCTTTGAACTAACGATTTATTTTTTGTATTCTTTAACTCTCACCATAATCAATACCAAAAGTAATCGTCCAAAAAAATATCAGAATAATGGACAATCATAGATGGAAAATTACTTAATTTTGATCAAGGAATGAATTAGTTGATGTGACCTATTTGTAATTATGTTTTTGTTAAGCTTATACTCTTGAGATTATGCATTAAGATGAAAAATGTAAAAATGAAATATTATTCTAATATAACGTCATGACCACAATTGATAATGACAAAGTTATGGGCCAACTTTTGTTACCATTATCGGCCTTCTAGTATTTCGGTTGTATACGTTTAGTGACATATGGAAGGACAATTAACTGATTTAACGTTTACCAACTAACGTGCCATACCCGACCATATGTTTTGTACGACGTCGTTGTATCCTTGTCAATTTATCATATGCACCCCCATTTTATACCATAATATAGTCTCCTATATAGTAAAGACCCAAATCCTTATTAGCGTATCATTTCCCTCTATATAGAGTTGATGAATAAAGTTTCAAAGACTCGGATGACCTAATATCAAACTAGAAAGGGTAACATTGTAAAAGATAATCAAAGTGGTTGACATAAATGATGCCTAAATTTGAGTGAACATCTTGGATGGGTCTATGGAGCATTATGATCAAATTAAGCCACATCGGTCTAGGATTGGTTAATAATGCTATTGAGTATGATTGGTTTCGGCACATGTTCGTTATAGGTTCAAGTTTTCTGATTTTGATTTGTATGGTTTGCATGTAATCCAAGAAACTTGAAACCGGTTTTTTATCCAAAAAAATAAAATCTCTATAATTTCCATCCAAAATGTGATAAAAATATAGATAAGACCTATCCGTCTTATTTGTTGAAAGGTGTATCCATTCCCCTTTAAAACATAATACATACACAAGAAATATACATATACATACAACATGGCGTTGAGCCGAGATGGACTCAGCTAATGTACATACATATTAACACCTCCTTCCAACAGTTTTATCGTGAGGGAAATTATGAACGTTTAATTTGGTTCTAAAGTCATGAAACAAGGTGTATGGAAGAACCTTCGTGAAGATGTATGCATGTTGAGCTAATGACGGAATGAAGAACCTAAAAATAGTCGGTGGTAACTTGATCCTAAACAACATGAATGTGTATCTATATATGTTTAATGCACCGGTGTTGGACTATATTCCCGGACATAAAACAACACTAATGCTGCAGCAACACCAAAAAAATGCATGTCAAATCCCTTTATATGTGAAGCCACTACTTCTAGAATTATAGTTTGTATCCACGACCACCTTGTGTGTATTGATGCACCATGTATCAAGGAAATTTACCCATGGCTAATGGAGACAAGGAACGTGTCATAACATTCCAGGAAAACCATCTATGTTTTCATATGCCACATACAATTATCGAATGTCATTGAACGTAGACTTACACAAATATTATGTATCGTAAAGCTTAATGACATCTTTACAAAACTTATAACACTTTCATGTGTGATTATTGCAAAAATATTCTGATACTCATCCCATGAATTAGAAGTGGTGTGATATGCTAATTGATGAATTGCGTTTGTGTATTTTTGTAGTGGAGTAAAACCTTTTTTTACCTCTTGCATCAAACTTCAATTAAAAAAAATGGAAATCTATCCATCCAAATCATCAACTATACATATGGAAAACCTTAACTTCATCGTGTTGGTTGCCCTCTCCACATCTAAGAGCATATGGTATGGGCAACGAGAAGTTGTATTTTTGCTGATGTGGCATCTCATAACATGGTCATAACACCATGAACATCATTTCCCCCTTGGTGTTATGACATATCTTGTTGGCGTTATGACATATTGAAACGAGAACATTGATTGGCCGCACATTTCTTATCTCTCTATTTTTCTCCTCTTAACCTCCTCATAACATGGTCATAACACCATTAACACCATTTCCCCTTGTTGTTATAAGGTGGTATAACATCACCTCAACGGGCCCATACCTAATGCTCTAATAGCCTTAGTAAATAGTTGAAATTTCATTATTATGCTCGTATAGCCCGGATTTTAGGTTGATATGGGCCATGATTGTAGCCCAATGTTTTTATGTGGGCCGGACCGGTTTTCAACCGGTCAGAAATATTTTGATAGGTCCAAAATGTTAGCCCATTAACCCGTTCGGTGGAGCCGATATTGAAGTGTTGAACCACCGTTAAACCTCTGAATGTTCTTCCATTTTTTCTTACCACCAGGCCGCCATTATCGTCAACCTTTGAAGCTCGTCGTAACTAGCAGGGATTAAAAATGGAGAATAAGGATAAGATCAAAATTGCAGTTACAATCTCATGTCTTGCCGTGGTTTCAATCTTACTGGCGAACAAATTTCGGAAACAGCGAAAACGAAAACAGAACATAGGCTCTTGTTACTTGAAATCAGAAGCAAAACCTCAACACAATTTTAAGCGTGTTTTGGCCAATAATTCGTACTCTCCTTTCAAGCACCTGAAGCTCGACGGTAATGTATTGTTAAATTAATTTTGTTTTTGGAATTGGAATATTGATATAAGCTATAAACCCTAGCTGGAGTTTCTGGGTGTTTTATAAAAATCTAATTTTGATTGTATCTCTTGATACATTGAGATTTTCCTCTTGTAAGTGTTGCAACGATCTACCTCAGTTCGTTATTTGTAACGACGGGTTTTAATGGTTACTCGTTTTGGCATGCGTAATTTGTTATGGCAATGTATTGATGATGTGTCTATTGAATGTCGACTATTGATAAACAGATGACAGCTCTTCGGATCTGCATCCGTATGAGTCAGAGATCAAGTCTCTGTTGGAGAAACCTGAGCTAGAATTTGAATTTTGTAATGGAACTATGGATATGGACATGAGTGATACATATGTTTGGATTGATGATGAATCAAAGTTGAAAGAGCTTGCACAGGTTTTAAGTAAAGAAAGAGTGTTTGCTGTGGATACTGAACAGCATAGCTTAAGGTCGTTCTTAGGGTTTACAGCCCTTATTCAGGTGGGACATATAATTCTTCTTCAAGAAGTATTAGTATTCACATTGCCAAGGACATTCATGTTCTAATGCTCTGTGTTTATGCTCTTGATTATAGATTTCTACAAGAGAGGAAGATTATTTGGTGGACACCATTGCTGTTCATGATTCTATGGGAATTCTTTGCCCTGTATTTGCCAATCCCAATATATGCAAGGTACTTCTTTGGCATGTGCTTCATTTCTTATCTGATCTCATCTCTCTTCATGTTATAATGCCTTGTGGTTTGCTTGTCTAGGTATTCCATGGTGCTGATAATGATGTTATATGGCTACAAAGGGATTTTCATATCTATGTAGTAAACTTATTTGACACTGCAAAGGTGAGAAAGACATTTAGTAGAAGCTTCTATGTTAATTCGACATTGAATATATTTTTTACAACTTTTGAAGATGATAATTGATTGAATAATTTGCAGGCTTGTGATGTGTTATCAAAACCACAAAGATCATTGGCATACTTACTTGAAACATACTGTGGTGTCACCACTAACAAGCTCTACCAGGTACAATAATATAAATACTCAATAATATACTAATATTTTTTAACAACCTTAACTTTTTTATGAATAATTTGCACATATATATAGCGTGAAGATTGGAGACAACGTCCACTACCAATAGATATGATTGAATATGCCCGAATGGATGCACACTATTTGCTTTACATTGCAGAATGCCTTGTTTCTGAACTCAAACTTCAAAAAAACGGTATGTTTTTATCTTTCTCCATCTTCTTTCATAGAAAAACCAGTGTGTAATGATAAGAATAATCACACCTAATAACTACTTTAAAAAAAAAATGAATCTTGTATTTTACCATGTTTCTTCTACTGTAGTTCTAAAGATAATAGTGCATCAGAAAATTCAGCAAGTCTCGATGACAAATTCTATTTTGTTTTCGAGGCCAATCGGCGTTCAAATGCTTTGGGTCTTCAACTTTTCACTAAAGAATTAGAAGCTTCCCCTGGACAATATGCTGCATCTTCAATTATTTCCCGCCATTTAAATGATCATGGAACTTCTAATATCAATTCTCAGGTACCCTTTTTTTTCCTTCATCTTAGGGTTTGTTTGGAATCACATTATTAATTCAATCATGATTGTTACCTTTGGTTCTTTGATGTTATGCTCAATGCAGTTTCAGGATGTTGTTAGATGTCTATGCTCTTGGCGGGATTTAATGGTAAACTAAACACCTTTGAGTTCAACTTATTTACCTTTTATGCCATTGTCTCATTGTACACATCTTTTCAGGCTCGTATGCATGATGAGAGTCTTAAATACGTATTATCCGATAATGCCATAGTTGCCCTTGCGGAAAAAGTTCCTTTAACCATTACAGATATTTGCACTACAATATCACAAGCTGATATAGAAACCGACTCTCTAAATTCCAATTCTACCCCTCGCTTTCCATCCTCTGTTGTCTTAAGCCATCTTGATGACCTCACTGACCTCCTTCAAGATGGATTAAAGTTAAACAATCCTGATGATATTCTTCAGCTATTTCTTAAAAAGCACATTGGCCCACATGGTTCTTGTCCTCTTTCTCTTTATAACTATGGGTTGTTGTCTAAAAGCAGCATGAAAGTATCAAAAAGATTGGTTTCTAAAAATGGGTATAAATTTTCAAAACAAGTTGCAAGGAAGGCTTCTCGGGAGCTTTTTGTTCAGAAATTTTCGTGCAAATCTCCTGTTTATCATAACTGCAGGATATATGCTAATGATGGACGATTGTTGTGTTATTGTGATAGAAGGAAGCTAGAATGGTTAGTAGTAAATTGTTTTTTTAAATTGAACATAACGGTTTGTTTGGTTTGTGGATTCCGACGGAATTGGAATTCAAGATTCCATTATTTTTTTTTTTCAAAAGACCAATCAGTACCCTTGTTGTATATCAAGATTCCATTTCATGGTGTGTTTTGTTGGCACATGGATGGAACTCGATTCCGTCATATTCCTTGTAGTTTCATGTTTGATGCTTTTCATCTTTCCTAGGTGTTGGTGGAAGGAATTGGATTCCATTCTTCCTTTTTAAGATAGACCAAAATACCCTCATTATATTTCAAAATTGTATTCCGTGGCTCTTTTGGCAGCCAAGTTTATGGAATTCAAATCCACCATATTCCTTCAAATTCCATTTTTGATGGATTTCACCACTTCTTGGGGTGGTGGAAAAAATTTATTTCCAATTTTTTTCATTACGAGACCAAAATACCCTCATTCTATGTATATAAGTAGAAGATAAAATTATAAGTGAATTCAATTCCACTCTTCCTGTTTTTAATTAAGAGACCAAAATACCCTCATCATGGGCATATTGGAATAAATAAAAAATATTTTTTGATTATAAGTGAAAATCTAGAAAAAAAAAATCCAATTCCTTGACAGATTCCCTTCATCCTTTATTACTAAAAGATCAAACCTTTTCCCAAAATTTATTAGGGTGTATTTGGTTGTGGAAAATTTTCCAGTTTTTCATGAAAGTTTTCAAATGAAAATAAATTTTGAAAACGCGTTTGGTTGATTAAGTTTTCAAAATTTTCAAAGAAAATTTTACAAATCGTATGTAAATTAGAAAAGTGATTTTTACAGTTTTCCAAACTTCTCTAAATTTCTAAAATGGAAAACGAAAAACTCCATCAATTTCAACCAAACGTATTTTCCAAAACTTTTATTTAAAACTCAACTTAATTTTCTAAAACCGTTTTTTTAGAAAAACAAAAACAATTTTGTTTCTAAATTCCATACCTTTTCACGCCAACCAAAAACCCCTCTGATTCCAATCCATTCACCAGATTTCATTCCTTCCACAAACCAAACAATCAAACACCACATTATACTCAAACAAAACATAAGCATCAAAATCTTTCAGGTATCTACAACGCGATCTAGCAAAACTCGTTGAAGAAGAACCACCAGCCATAATGCTACTTTTTGAACCCAAAGGTCGCCCAGAAGACGAAGGAAACGACTTCTACATCCAAAGTAAAAAAAACATATGTGTAGGATGTGGAGAAGGGAATCACTATTTACGATACCGCATCATTCCATCATGCTACAGAATCCACTTTCCCGAACACCTTAAAAGCCACCGCTCCCACGACATTGTTTTGGTTTGTGTCGATTGTCACGAGAAAGCACATTCCGCTGCCGAAAAGTACAAGAAGAAAGTCGCTTCGGAATTCGCGATTCCGTTGTTTGTACAAAAAGTCGTTAATTCCAATGAGGAATTACAATCATCTGTTATGATGCTTGCGGATGGTGGTGTGTCTCCTTTGGAGTTGAGAACTGCAGCAATGGCGCTTTTGAGACATGGACCCAGGATGCCAGCTCAGCGATGTGAGGAACTGAAAGAGGTTGTGAAGAAGTATTATGGAGGAAGAGAGATAAGTGAGGAAGATTTGGAAAATGCTTTACTTGTTGGAATGAGTCCTCATGAAAAAAGACGATTACATAAAAAGAAAGGCTTGTCATTATCATGTAAAAAAGATGAAGGGAAAAATGATTTAGAAGATGTTGACCCAAATCCAAATGGTTCAGTGTTTGCTACGTGTAGCTCAAAGCTGTCATTGTTAGGTCATGGACCACATGGGAAACAAGTGGTTGACTTTTTGTTAAAGGAACATGGAGAAGATGGGGTGCGTGAGTTTTGTCAAAGATGGAGACAAGTGTTTGTTGAAGCTATTCATCCACGTTTTTTACCTGGTGGATGGGATGTCACACATAGGTAACAATTTACTTACATGATTGTCTGCTAACATGTTTGACTTTGACTATGATTGACTTTTGTTTTATGGAAAAAGGATAGGATATGATGAGTGGATGGTTTATTGGCATTTGACAGTGGTAGAAGAGAGTTTGGGGACTACAGCGTGTATAATCCTGCAAACAAGGCTTCTTCTTCTGCTTCTTCTTATCCAGCTGCTGTTGAAGGTTAAGGTGGTGTTGTTTTCTTTCTGTATTTTTGTTTTTTTATTTACTAGAAAAACAGAACTTTTGTTTAGATTAGAATGAAGACGGTGTATTTAATTTTGGAAAATCTAGGAAAGTAAAGTTGTTGCCATGAATTGTGATTTGTTTGATTTGTATCTTTAAATGGTTAAAGTCACTGTTTCCCTGCCAACTTTTGGGTTTTGTTTTTAAAGGTCCCTCACATTTTTTTTTTTTTTTTTTTTTTTTTTTTTTTTGTAGTATAGGTCCTTAAACTTAGAATTGACCTATTAAAAAGGGTATTGAATTTCATTTTCACCGGTTAAATCTGGATTATGTGGTATTTTTACTTTTTGATTAATAAATTTGATTAATAAAAAAAATTTCAAACTCGCCTCTGTGTGTGTGTGATCACTTTCTGCATAATTAATGTAGTTGATCTTTGTTACGTATCATACTTTGATCTTTGTTTCGTATCATATTGAATCATCAATAATGATCTCCCTCCTCTCCTGTTTTCTCTCTTCTGTGTTTCTGGAACACAAAGAAGAATATCTAAGAAGTTACAGACGAATTTAATGTCGTCATGGTTTATTGGGCTTCTGGGAAGAACATACTCAAATCATAATCGTTTTCTTTCTACCCAAACGCACATGAAAAGCGATGCTACAAACTTACCTTCCATAAATGACACCGGGAGCTTATTTTTGGGCCATATTTGAATCATGTTCTTTAAAGAAGGTTGAGAAATCAAAGTGAAAAATAGATTAAGAAAGCTTTACAGCAACAACGGATCACAATGGAGTCACGTTTTTTGGGTTTAAAATTTGATTTTGGTTTCAAGATCTGAAAATATGTTCATGGTGAAGCAAGTCTTTGAATTTTGTTATTTTTATTCATGAATAATGGTTCTCGAGTTCCAAAGACGACCATTGGTGAGCAAAACCAACGAGCCCACTACTGCCACACAAAATAGGGAGCCCAAACCTTGTATTGTCTACAAACGTAAAAAGAAGGAAATGGACAGGTGTAGGGCAGGGATGGTGGCAAGCTGTTACTACATGGTTGGGGTATAAATAATAATGGGCGCATATTATTTGGGACCATCTTTGAGAATATTTATGTTATTGAGTGTCGGTTGTGTAGCTTGGGCAGGAGGGATAATCAATAAGATTTTCTTCTCTGATTTTGAGTCTTTTGTAATTGTTCTACATTCATAGCAATTGAAAGAATTCATTCTTCTCAAAGTATTGTCTCAATCTAATCTCATTTATATTTTATAACCCTTTTCTATTACAGAGTTGAGTTTCCTATCACCGTCCCTCTTCTTATCATACTAATAGTCATCATCATTGTTAGTGTCGGTGGTGAAAGCGAACATAACGTCGTGTTTTTTTGTAGTGAGAGGCAGAGTTAGGGATGAACAAAGGAACCGACCCGACTGGAACCGTCCGAACCGGAACCGGCCCGGGAACCGAACTCGGTGGAAAATAGGAACCGAATCGGACCGCCGGTTCTACCGGTTCTTGTCGTGTCTTCAATGTTGGAACCGGTCCTCGATAAATAGCAACATATGGTTCCGGTTTTTGCCGGTTCCTGGTTCCAAAAATCCACAAGAATATAGTCCCGGTCCCGGCCCGACCGGTTCCATCGGGTTCCGGTTCCGGCCGATTCTCCGGTCCATATGTTCATCCCTA